>NC_135719.1:36125729-36452034 GCF_964656455.1 Halichoerus grypus | reverse complement strand
CACAATACACCCTAACCTGCTTCCTCCTTCAGAGAGGTCGAAGGTAGCTAAAGCACGGTTTCTCTACACTGTTGTTTCTTCGAGTTAAAACGCCAGCTCTTATTCTTCATGCAAAAGTGCGGCTGCAGTGCTAGCTTGATGAAACACTTGGAGAGGCCTGTCCTGCCTTTTGCTGGGGCCTGAGTCTCACTCGCAAAAAGCTTTGGACTCCCTTGCAGTGCTCTCACGCACGCACACAACATACTGCTTCCACGTTCAGGAGCGGGTATTTTAGCTGAAGCACGGATTCTCTGCCACTTTTTTCTTTCCAGTTAGTGGGTTGTCTTTAAGCCTGCACATACACACGGGGCAACGGTACTCGCCCCATAACCATGATGTGAGTTGAGAGCTGCCTTCTGTACCGGCCTGTCTCTCCCCCGATTTCATGATATGGAAACCGTCCCCAGGCTCTCTTCCACAATACACCCTAAGCTGCTTCCTCCTTCAGAGAGGTCGAAGGTAGCTAAAGCACGGTTTCTCTACACTGTTGTTTCTTCGAGTTAAAACGCCAGCTATAAGACTACATGCGAAAGTGGGGCTGCAGGTCTAGCTTGATGAAACACATGGAGAGTTGTGTCCTGCCTTTTGATGCGGCCTGAGTCTCACTCGCAAAAAGCTTTGGACTCCCTTGCAGTGCTCTCACGTATGCATACAACATACTGCTTCCACCTTCAGGACCAGGAATTTTAGCTGAAGCACGGATTCTCTGCCAAGTTTTTCTTTCCAGTTAGGTGATTGTCTTTAAGCCTGCTCGCTCACACGGGGCAACGGTAGTAGCCCCATAACCATCATGTGAGTTGAGAGCTGCCTTCTGTACCGGCCTGTCTGTCCCCCGATTTCATGAAATGGAAACCGTCCCCAGGCTCTCTTTCACAAAACACCCTAACCTGCTTCCTCCTTCAGAGAGGTCGAACTAGCTAAAGCACGGTTTCTCCACACTGTTGTTTCTTCGACTTAAAACGCCAGCTCTTAGACTTCATGCAAAAGTGGGGCTGCAGTGCTAGCTTGATGAAACACATGGAGAGTTGTGTCCTGCCTTTTGATGCGGCCTGAGTCTCACTCGCAAAATGCTTTGGACTGCCTTGCAATGCTCTCACGTATGCATACAACATACTGCTTGAACCTTCAGGAGCGGGTATTTTAGCTGAAGCACGGATTCTCTGACACTTTTTTCTTTCCAGTTAGGTGCTTGTCTTTAATCCTGCACACACACACGGGGCAACGGTAGTAGCCCCATAACCATGATGTGAGTTGAGAGCTGCCTTCTGTACCGGCCTGTCTCTCCCCCGATTTCATGATATGGAAACCGTCTCCAGGCTCTCTTCCACAATACACCCTAACCTGCTTCCTCCTTCAGAGAGGTCGAAGGTAGCCAAAGCACGGTTTCTCTACACTGTTGTCTCTTCGAGGTAAAACGCCAGCACTTAGACTTCATGCAAAAGTGGGGCTGTAGTGCTAGCTTGATGAAACACATGGAGAGTCGTGTCCTGCCTTTTGATGCGGCCTGAGTCTCACTCGCAAAAAGCTTTGGACTCCCTTGCAGTGCTCTCACGCACGCACACAACATACTGCTTCCACGTTCAGGAGCGGGTATTTTAGCTGAAGCACGGATTCTTTGCCACTTTTTTCTTTCCAGTTAGGTGGTTGTCTTTAAGCCTGCACACACACATGGGGCAACGGTACTCGCCCCATAACCATGATGTGAGTTGAGAGCTGCCTTCTGTACCGGCCTGTCTCTCCCCCGATTTCATGAAATGGAAACCGTCCCCAGGCTCTCTTCCACAATACACCCTAAGCTGCTTCCTCCTTCAGAGAGGTCGAAGGTAGCTAAAGCACGGTTTCTCTACACTGTTGTTTCTTCGAGTTAAAACGCCAGCTATAAGACTACATGCGAAAGTGGGGCTGCAGGTCTAGCTTGATGAAACACATGGAGAGTTGTGTCCTGCCTTTTGATGCGGCCTGAGTCTCACTCGCAAAAAGCTTTGGACTCCCTTGCAGTGCTCTCACGTATGCATACAACATACTGCTTCCACCTTCAGGACCAGGAATTTTAGCTGAAGCACGGATTCTCTGCCAAGTTTTTCTTTCCAGTTAGGTGGTTGTCTTTAAGCCTGCTCGCTCACACGGGGCAATGGTAGTAGCCCCATAACCATCATGTGAGTTGAGAGCTGCCTTCTGTACCGGCCTGTCTGTCCCCCGATTTCATGAAATGGAAACCGTCCCCAGGCTCTCTTTCACAAAACACCTTAACCTGCTTCCTCCTTCAGAGAGGTCGAACTAGCTAAAGCACGGTTTCTCCACACTGTTGTTTCTTCGACTTAAAACGCCAGCTCTTAGACTTCATGCAAAAGTGGGGCTGCAGTGCTAGCTTGATGAAACACATGGAGAGTTGTGTCCTGCCTTTTGATGCGGCCTGAGTCTCACTCGCAAAATGCTTTGGACTGCCTTGCAATGCTCTCACGTATGCATACAACATACTGCTTGAACCTTCAGGAGCGGGTATTTTAGCTGAAGCACGGATTCTCTGACACTTTTTTCTTTCCAGTTAGGTGCTTGTCTTTAATCCTGCACACACACACGGGGCAACGGTAGTAGCCCCATAACCATGATGTGAGTTGAGAGCTGCCTTCTGTACCGGCCTGTCTCTCCCCCGATTTCATGATATGGAAACCGTCTCCAGGCTCTCTTCCACAATACACCCTAACCTGCTTCCTCCTTCAGAGAGGTCGAAGGTAGCCAAAGCACGGTTTCTCTACACTGTTGTCTCTTCGAGGTAAAACGCCAGCACTTAGACTTCATGCAAAAGTGGGGCTGCAGTGCTAGCTTGATGAAACACATGGAGAGTCGTGTCCTGCCTTTTGATGCGGCCTGAGTCTCACTCGCAAAAAGCTTTGGACTCCCTTGCAGTGCTCTCACGCACGCACACAACATACTGCTTACACGTTCAGGAGCGGGTATTTTAGCTGAAGCACGGATTCTCTGCCACTTTTTTCTTTCCAGTTAGGTGGTTGTCTTTAAGCCTGCACACACACATGGGGCAACGGTACTCGCCCCATAACCATGATGTGAGTTGAGAGCTGCCTTCTGTACCGGCCTGTCTCTCCCCCGATTTCATGAAATGGAAACCGTCCCCAGGCTCTCTTCCACAATACACCCTAACCTGCTTCCTCCTTCAGAGAGGTCGAAGGTAGCTAAAGCACGGTTTCTCCACACTGTTGTTTCTTCGACTTAAAACGCCAGCTCTTAGACTTCATGCAAAAGTGGGGCTGCAGTGCTAGCTTGATGAAACACATGGAGAGTTGTGTCCTGCCTTTTGATGCGGCCTGAGTCTCACTCGCAAAATGCTTTGGACTGCCTTGCAATGCTCTCACGTATGCACACAACATACTGCTTCCACGTTCAGGAGCGGGTATTTTAGCTGAAGCACGGATTCTGTGCCACTTTTTTCTTTCCAGTTAGTGGGTTGTCTTTAAGCCTGCACATACACACGGGGCAACGGTACTCGCCCCATAACCATGATGTGAGTTGAGAGCTGCCTTCTGTACCGGCCTGTCTCTCCCCCGATTTCATGATATGGAAACCGTCCCCAGGCTCTCTTCCACAATACACCCTAAGCTGCTTCCTCCTTCAGAGAGGTCGAAGGTAGCTAAAGCACGGTTTCTCTACACTGTTGTTTCTTCGAGTTAAAACGCCAGCTATAAGACTACATGCGAAAGTGGGGCTGCAGGTCTAGCTTGATGAAACACATGGAGAGTTGTGTCCTGCCTTTTGATGCGGCCTGAGTCTCACTCGCAAAAAGCTTTGGACTCCCTTGCAGTGTTCTCACGTATGCATACAACATACTGCTTCCACCTTCAGGACCAGGAATTTTAGCTGAAGCACGGATTCTCTGCCAAGTTTTTCTTTCCAGTTAGGTGGTTGTCTTTAAGCCTGCTCGCTCACACGGGGCAACGGTAGTAGCCCCATAACCATCATGTGAGTTGAGAGCTGCCTTCTGTACCGGCCTGTCTGTCCCCCGATTTCATGAAATGGAAACCGTCCCCAGGCTCTCTTTCACAAAACACCCTAACCTGCTTCCTCCTTCAGAGAGGTCGAACTAGCTAAAGCACGGTTTCTCCACACTGTTGTTTCTTCGACTTAAAACGCCAGCTCTTAGACTTCATGCAAAAGTGGGGCTGCAGTGCTAGCTTGATGAAACACATGGAGAGTTGTGTCCTGCCTTTTGATGCGGCCTGAGTCTCACTCGCAAAATGCTTTGGACTGCCTTGCAATGCTCTCACGTATGCATACAACATACTGCTTGAACCTTCAGGAGCGGGTATTTTAGCTGAAGCACGGATTCTCTGACACTTTTTTCTTTCCAGTTAGGTGCTTGTCTTTAATCCTGCACACACACACGGGGCAACGGTAGTAGCCCCATAACCATGATGTGAGTTGAGAGCTGCCTTCTGTACCGGCCTGTCTCTCCCCCGATTTCATGATATGGAAACCGTCTCCAGGCTCTCTTCCACAATACACCCTAAGCTGCTTCCTCCTTCAGAGAGGTCGAAGGTAGCCAAAGCACGGTTTCTCTACACTGTTGTCTCTTCGAGGTAAAACGCCAGCACTTAGACTTCATGCAAAAGTGGGGCTGCAGTGCTAGCTTGATGAAACACATGGAGAGTCGTGTCCTGCCTTTTGATGCGGCCTGAGTCTCACTCGCAAAAAGCTTTGGACTCCCTTGCAGTGCTCTCACGCACGCACACAACATACTGCTTACACGTTCAGGAGCGGGTATTTTAGCTGAAGCACGGATTCTTTGCCACTTTTTTCTTTCCAGTTAGGTGGTTGTCTTTAAGCCTGCACACACACATGGGGCAACGGTACTCGCCCCATAACCATGATGTGAGTTGAGAGCTGCCTTCTGTACCGGCCTGTCTCTCCCCCGATTTCATGAAATGGAAACCGTCCCCAGGCTCTCTTCCACAATACACCCTAACCTGCTTCCTCCTTCAGAGAGGTCGAAGGTAGCTAAAGCACGGTTTCTCTACACTGTTGTTTCTTCGAGTTAAAACGCCAGCTCTTATTCTTCATGCAAAGTGCGGCTGCAGTGCTAGCTTGATGAAACACTTGGAGAGGCCTGTCCTGCCTTTTGCTGGGGCCTGAGTCTCACTCGCAAAAAGCTTTGGACTCCCTTGCAGTGCTCTCACGCACGCACTCAACATACTGCTTCCACGTTCAGGAGCGGGTATTTTAGCTGAAGCACGGATTCTGTGCCACTTTTTTCTTTCCAGTTAGTGGGTTGTCTTTAAGCCTGCACACACACATGGGGCAACGGTACTCGCCCCATAACCATGATGTGAGTTGAGAGCTGCCTTCTGTACCGGCCTGTCTCTCCCCCGATTTCATGAAATGGAAACCGTCCCCAGGCTCTCTTCCACAATACACCCTAACCTGCTTCCTCCTTCAGAGAGGTCCAAGGTAGCTAAAGCACGGTTTCTCTACACTGTTGTTTCTTCGAGTTAAAACGCCAGCTCTTATTCTTCATGCAAAAGTGCGGCTGCAGTGCTAGCTTGATGAAACACTTGGAGAGTCCTGTCCTGCCTTTTGCTGGGGCCTGAGTCTCACTCGCAAAAAGCTTTGGACTCCCTTGCAGTGCTCTCACGCACGCACACAACATACTGCTTCCACGTTCAGGAGCGGGTATTTTAGCTGAAGCACGGATTCTCTGCCACTTTTTTCTTTCCAGTTAGTGGGTTGTCTTTAAGCCTGCACATACACACGGGGCAACGGTACTCGCCCCATAACCATGATGTGAGTTGAGAGCTGCCTTCTGTACCGGCCTGTCTCTCCCCCGATTTCATGATATGGAAACCGTCCCCAGGCTCTCTTCCACAATACACCCTAAGCTGCTTCCTCCTTCAGAGAGGTCGAAGGTAGCTAAAGCACGGTTTCTCTACACTGTTGTTTCTTCGAGTTAAAACGCCAGCTATAAGACTACATGCGAAAGTGGGGCTGCAGGTCTAGCTTGATGAAACACATGGAGAGTTGTGTCCTGCCTTTTGATGCGGCCTGAGTCTCACTCGCAAAAAGCTTTGGACTCCCTTGCAGTGCTCTCACGTATGCATACAACATACTGCTTCCACCTTCAGGACCAGGAATTTTAGCTGAAGCACGGATTCTCTGCCAAGTTTTTCTTTCCAGTTAGGTGGTTGTCTTTAAGCCTGCTCGCTCACACGGGGCAACGGTAGTAGCCCCATAACCATCATGTGAGTTGAGAGCTGCCTTCTGTACCGGCCTGTCCCCCGATTTCATGAAATGGAAACCGTCCCCAGGCTCTCTTTCACAAAACACCCTAACCTGCTTCCTCCTTCAGAGAGGTCGAACTAGCTAAAGCACGGTTTCTCCACACTGTTGTTTCTTCGACTTAAAACGCCAGCTCTTAGACTTCATGCAAAAGTGGGGCTGCAGTGCTAGCTTGATGAAACACATGGAGAGTTGTGTCCTGCCTTTTGATGCGGCCTGAGTCTCACTCGCAAAATGCTTTGGACTGCCTTGCAATGCTCTCACGTATGCACACAACATACTGCTTCCACGTTCAGGAGCGGGTATTTTAGCTGAAGCACGGATTCTCTGCCACTTTTTTCTTTCCAGTTAGTGGGTTGTCTTTAAGCCTGCACATACACACGGGGCAACGGTACTCGCCCCATAACCATGATGTGAGTTGAGAGCTGCCTTCTGTACCGGCCATTCTCTCCCCCGATTTCATGATATGGAAACCGTCTCCAGGCTCTCTTCCACAATACACCCTAACCTGCTTCCTCCTTCAGAGAGGTCGAAGGTAGCCAAAGCACGGTTTCTCTACACTGTTGTCTCTTCGAGGTAAAACGCCAGCACTTAGACTTCATGCAAAAGTGGGGCTACAGGGCTAGCTTGATGAAACACATGGAGAGTCGTGTCCTGCCTTTTGATGCGGCCTGAGTCTCACTCGCAAAAAGCTTTGGACTCCCTTGCAGTGCTCTCACGCACGCACACAACATACTGCTTACACGTTCAGGAGCGGGTATTTTAGCTGAAGCACGGATTCTTTGCCACTTTTTTCTTTCCAGTTAGGTGGTTGTCTTTAAGCCTGCACACACACACGGGGCAACGGTACTCGCCCAATAACCATGATGTGAGTTGAGAGCTGCCTTCTGTACCGGCCTGTCTCTCCCCCGATTTCATGATATGGAAACCGTCCCCAGGCTCTCTTCCACAATACACCCTAAGCTGCTTCCTCCTTCAGAGAGGTCGAAGGTAGCTAAAGCACGGTTTCTCTACACTGTTGTTTCTTCGAGTTAAAACGCCAGCTATAAGACTACATGCGAAAGTGGGGCTGCAGGTCTAGCTTGATGAAACACATGGAGAGTTGTGTCCTGCCTTTTGATGCGGCCTGAGTCTCACTCGCAAAAAGCTTTGGACTCCCTTGCAGTGCTCTCACGTATGCATACAACATACTGCTTCCACCTTCAGGACCAGGAATTTTAGCTGAAGCACGGATTCTCTGCCAAGTTTTTCTTTCCAGTTAGGTGGTTGTCTTTAAGCCTGCTCGCTCACACGGGGCAACGGTAGTAGCCCCATAACCATCATGTGAGTTGAGAGCTGCCTTCTATACCGGCCTGTCTGTCCCCCGATTTCATGAAATGGAAACCGTCCCCAGGCTCTCTTTCACAAAACACCCTAACCTGCTTCCTCCTTCAGAGAGGTCGAACTAGCTAAAGCACGGTTTCTCCACACTGTTGTTTCTTCGACTTAAAACGCCAGCTCTTAGACTTCATGCAAAAGTGGGGCTGCAGTGCTAGCTTGATGAAACACATGGAGAGTTGTGTCCTGCCTTTTGATGCGGCCTGAGTCTCACTCGCAAAATGCTCTGGACTGCCTTGCAATGCTCTCACGTATGCATACAACATACTGCTTGAACCTTCAGGAGCGGGTATTTTAGCTGAAGCACGGATTCTCTGACACTTTTTTCTTTCCAGTTAGGTGGTTGTCTTTAATCCTGCACACACACACGGGGCAACGGTAGTAGCCCCATAACCATGATGTGAGTTGAGAGCTGCCTTCTGTACCGGCCTGTCTCTCCCCCGATTTCATGATATGGAAACCGTCTCCAGGCTCTCTTCCACAATACACCCTAACCTGCTTCCTCCTTCAGAGAGGTCGAAGGTAGCCAAAGCACGGTTTCTCTACACTGTTGTCTCTTCGAGGTAAAACGCCAGCACTTAGACTTCATGCAAAAGTGGGGCTGCAGGGCTAGCTTGATGAAACACATGGAGAGTCGTGTCCTGCCTTTTGATGCGGCCTGAGTCTCACTCGCAAAAAGCTTTGGACTCCCTTGCAGTGCTCTCACGCACGCACACAACATACTGCTTACACGTTCAGGAGCGGGTATTTTAGCTGAAGCACGGATTCTTTGCCACTTTTTTCTTTCCAGTTAGGTGGTTGTCTTTAAGCCTGCACACACACATGGGGCAACGGTACTCGCCCCATAACCATGATGTGAGTTGAGAGCTGCCTTCTGTACCGGCCTGTCTCTCCCCCGATTTCATGAAATGGAAACCGTCCCCAGGCTCTCTTCCACAATACACCCTAACCTGCTTCCTCCTTCAGAGAGGTCGAAGGTAGCTAAAGCACGGTTTCTCTACACTGTTGTTTCTTCGACTTAAAACGCCAGCTCTTATTCTTCATGCAAAAGTGCGGCTGCAGTGCTAGCTTGATGAAACACTTGGAGAGTCCTGTCCTGCCTTTTGCTGGGGCCTGAGTCTCACTCGCAAAAAGCTTTGGACTCCCTTGCAGTGCTCTCACGCACGCACTCAACATACTGCTTCCACGTTCAGGAGCGGGTATTTTAGCTGAAGCACGGATTCTCTGCCACTTTTTTCTTTCCAGTTAGTGGGTTGTCTTTAAGCCTGCACATACACACGGGGCAACGGTACTCGCCCCATAACCATGATGTGAGTTGAGAGCTGCCTTCTGTACCGGCCTGTCTGTCCCCCGATTTCATGATATGGAAACCGTCCCCAGGCTCTCTTCCACAATACACCCTAAGCTGCTTCCTCCTTCAGAGAGGTCGAAGGTAGCTAAAGCACGGTTTCTCTACACTGTTGTTTCTTCGAGTTAAAACGCCAGCTATAAGACTACATGCGAAAGTGGGGCTGCAGGTCTAGCTTGATGAAACACATGGAGAGTTGTGTCCTGCCTTTTGATGCGGCCTGAGTCTCACTCGCAAAAAGCTTTGGACTCCCTTGCAGTGCTCTCACGTATGCATACAACATACTGCTTCCACCTTCAGGACCAGGAATTTTAGCTGAAGCACGGATTCTCTGCCAAGTTTTTCTTTCCAGTTAGGTGGTTGTCTTTAAGCCTGCTCGCTCACACGGGGCAATGGTAGTAGCCCCATAACCATCATGTGAGTTGAGAGCTGCCTTCTGTACCGGCCTGTCTGTCCCCCGATTTCATGAAATGGAAACCGTCCCCAGGCTCTCTTTCACAAAACACCTTAACCTGCTTCCTCCTTCAGAGAGGTCGAACTAGCTAAAGCACGGTTTCTCCACACTGTTGTTTCTTCGACTTAAAACGCCAGCTCTTAGACTTCATGCAAAAGTGGGGCTGCAGTGCTAGCTTGATGAAACACATGGAGAGTTGTGTCCTGCCTTTTGATGCGGCCTGAGTCTCACTCGCAAAATGCTTTGGACTGCCTTGCAATGCTCTCACGTATGCATACAACATACTGCTTGAACCTTCAGGAGCGGGTATTTTAGCTGAAGCACGGATTCTCTGACACTTTTTTCTTTCCAGTTAGGTGCTTGTCTTTAATCCTGCACACACACACGGGGCAACGGTAGTAGCCCCATAACCATGATGTGAGTTGAGAGCTGCCTTCTGTACCGGCCTGTCTCTCCCCCGATTTCATGATATGGAAACCGTCTCCAGGCTCTCTTCCACAATACACCCTAACCTGCTTCCTCCTTCAGAGAGGTCGAAGGTAGCCAAAGCACGGTTTCTCTACACTGTTGTCTCTTCGAGGTAAAACGCCAGCACTTAGACTTCATGCAAAAGTGGGGCTGCAGTGCTAGCTTGATGAAACACATGGAGAGTCGTGTCCTGCCTTTTGATGCGGCCTGAGTCTCACTCGCAAAAAGCTTTGGACTCCCTTGCAGTGCTCTCACGCACGCACACAACATACTGCTTACACGTTCAGGAGCGGGTATTTTAGCTGAAGCACGGATTCTTTGCCACTTTTTTCTTTCCAGTTAGGTGGTTGTCTTTAAGCCTGCACGCACACATGGGGCAACGGTACTCGCCCCATAACCATGATATGAGTTGAGAGCTGCCTTCTGTACCGGCCTGTCTCTCCCCCGATTTCATGAAATGGAAACCGTCCCCAGGCTCTCTTCCACAATACACCCTAACCTGCTTCCTCCTTCAGAGAGGTCCAAGGTAGCTAAAGCACGGTTTCTCTACACTGTTGTTTCTTCGACTTAAAACGCCAGCTCTTATTCTTCATGCAAAAGTGCGGCTGCAGTGCTAGCTTGATGAAACACTTGGAGAGTCCTGTCCTGCCTTTTGCTGGGGCCTGAGTCTCACTCGCAAAAAGCTTTGGACTCCCTTGCAGTGCTCTCACGCACGCACACAACATACTGCTTCCACGTTCAGGAGCGGGTATTTTAGCTGAAGCACGGATTCTCTGCCACTTTTTTCTTTCCAGTTAGTGGGTTGTCTTTAAGCCTGCACATACACACGGGGCAACGGTACTCGCCCCATAACCATGATGTGAGTTGAGAGCTGCCTTCTGTACCGGCCTGTCTCTCCCCCGATTTCATGATATGGAAACCGTCCCCAGGCTCTCTTCCACAATACACCCTAAGCTGCTTCCTCCTTCAGAGAGGTCGAAGGTAGCTAAAGCACGGTTTCTCTACACTGTTGTTTCTTCGAGTTAAAACGCCAGCTATAAGACTACATGCAAAAGTGGGGCTGCAGGTCTAGCTTGATGAAACACATGGAGAGTTGTGTCCTGCCTTTTGATGCGGCCTGAGTCTCACTCGCAAAAAGCTTTGGACTCCCTTGCAGTGTTCTCACGTATGCATACAACATACTGCTTCCACCTTCAGGACCAGGAATTTTAGCTGAAGCACGGATTCTCTGCCAAGTTTTTCTTTCCAGTTAGGTGGTTGTCTTTAAGCCTGCTCGCTCACACGGGGCAACGGTAGTAGCCCCATAACCATCATGTGAGTTGAGAGCTGCCTTCTGTACCGGCCTGTCTGTCCCCCGATTTCATGAAATGGAAACCGTCCCCAGGCTCTCTTTCACAAAACACCCTAACCTGCTTCCTCCTTCAGAGAGGTCGAACTAGCTAAAGCACGGTTTCTCCACACTGTTGTTTCTTCGACTTAAAACGCCAGCTCTTAGACTTCATGCAAAAGTGGGGCTGCAGTGCTAGCTTGATGAAACACATGGAGAGTTGTGTCCTGCCTTTTGATGCGGCCTGAGTCTCACTCGCAAAATGCTTTGGACTGCCTTGCAATGCTCTCACGTATGCATACAACATACTGCTTGAACCTTCAGGAGCGGGTATTTTAGCTGAAGCACGGATTCTCTGACACTTTTTTCTTTCCAGTTAGGTGCTTGTCTTTAATCCTGCACACACACACGGGGCAACGGTAGTAGCCCCATAACCATGATGTGAGTTGAGAGCTGCCTTCTGTACCGGCCTGTCTCTCCCCCGATTTCATGATATGGAAACCGTCTCCAGGCTCTCTTCCACAATACACCCTAAGCTGCTTCCTCCTTCAGAGAGGTCGAAGGTAGCCAAAGCACGGTTTCTCTACACTGTTGTCTCTTCGAGGTAAAACGCCAGCACTTAGACTTCATGCAAAAGTGGGGCTGCAGGGCTAGCTTGATGAAACACATGGAGAGTCGTGTCCTGCCTTTTGATGCGGCCTGAGTCTCACTCGCAAAAAGCTTTGGACTCCCTTGCAGTGCTCTCACGCACGCACACAACATACTGCTTCCACGTTCAGGAGCGGGTATTTTAGCTGAAGCACGGATTCTTTGCCACTTTTTTCTTTCCAGTTAGGTGGTTGTCTTTAAGCCTGCACACACACATGGGGCAACGGTACTCGCCCCATAACCATGATGTGAGTTGAGAGCTGCCTTCTGTACCGGCCTGTCTCTCCCCCGATTTCATGAAATGGAAACCGTCCCCAGGCTCTCTTCCACAATACACCCTAACCTGCTTCCTCCTTCAGAGAGGTCGAAGGTAGCTAAAGCACGGTTTCTCTACACTGTTGTTTCTTCGAGTTAAAACGCCAGCTCTTATTCTTCATGCAAAGTGCGGCTGCAGTGCTAGCTTGATGAAACACTTGGAGAGGCCTGTCCTGCCTTTTGCTGGGGCCTGAGTCTCACTCGCAAAAAGCTTTGGACTCCCTTGCAGTGCTCTCACGCACGCACTCAACATACTGCTTCCACGTTCAGGAGCGGGTATTTTAGCTGAAGCACGGATTCTGTGCCACTTTTTTCTTTCCAGTTAGTGGGTTGTCTTTAATCCTGCACACACACATGGGGCAACGGTACTCGCCCCATAACCATGATGTGAGTTGAGAGCTGCCTTCTGTACCGGCCTGTCTCTCCCCCGATTTCATGAAATGGAAACCGTCCCCAGGCTCTGTTCCACAATACACCCTAACCTGCTTCCTCCTTCAGAGAGGTCCAAGGTAGCTAAAGCACGGTTTCTCTACACTGTTGTTTCTTCGAGTTAAAACGCCAGCTCTTATTCTTCATGCAAAAGTGCGGCTGCAGTGCTAGCTTGATGAAACACTTGGAGAGTCCTGTCCTGCCTTTTGCTGGGGCCTGAGTCTCACTCGCAAAAAGCTTTGGACTCCCTTGCAGTGCTCTCACGCACGCACACAACATACTGCTTCCACGTTCAGGAGCGGGTATTTTAGCTGAAGCACGGATTCTCTGCCACTTTTTTCTTTCCAGTTAGTGGGTTGTCTTTAAGCCTGCACATACACACGGGGCAACGGTACTCGCCCCATAACCATGATGTGAGTTGAGAGCTGCCTTCTGTACCGGCCTGTCTCTCCCCCGATTTCATGATATGGAAACCGTCCCCAGGCTCTCTTCCACAATACACCCTAAGCTGCTTCCTCCTTCAGAGAGGTCGAAGGTAGCTAAAGCACGGTTTCTCTACACTGTTGTTTCTTCGAGTTAAAACGCCAGCTATAAGACTACATGCGAAAGTGGGGCTGCAGGTCTAGCTTGATGAAACACATGGAGAGTTGTGTCCTGCCTTTTGATGCGGCCTGAGTCTCACTCGCAAAAAGCTTTGGACTCCCTTGCAGTGCTCTCACGTATGCATACAACATACTGCTTCCACCTTCAGGACCAGGAATTTTAGCTGAAGCACGGATTCTCTGCCAAGTTTTTCTTTCCAGTTAGGTGGTTGTCTTTAAGCCTGCTCGCTCACACGGGGCAACGGTAGTAGCCCCATAACCATCATGTGAGTTGAGAGCTGCCTTCTGTACCGGCCTGTCCCCCGATTTCATGAAATGGAAACCGTCCCCAGGCTCTCTTTCACAAAACACCCTAACCTGCTTCCTCCTTCAGAGAGGTCGAACTAGCTAAAGCACGGTTTCTCCACACTGTTGTTTCTTCGACTTAAAACGCCAGCTCTTAGACTTCATGCAAAAGTGGGGCTGCAGTGCTAGCTTGATGAAACACATGGAGAGTTGTGTCCTGCCTTTTGATGCGGCCTGAGTCTCACTCGCAAAATGCTTTGGACTGCCTTGCAATGCTCTCACGTATGCACACAACATACTGCTTCCACGTTCAGGAGCGGGTATTTTAGCTGAAGCACGGATTCTCTGCCACTTTTTTCTTTCCAGTTAGTGGGTTGTCTTTAAGCCTGCACATACACACGGGGCAACGGTACTCGCCCCATAACCATGATGTGAGTTGAGAGCTGCCTTCTGTACCGGCCATTCTCTCCCCCGATTTCATGATATGGAAACCGTCTCCAGGCTCTCTTCCACAATACACCCTAACCTGCTTCCTCCTTCAGAGAGGTCGAAGGTAGCCAAAGCACGGTTTCTCTACACTGTTGTCTCTTCGAGGTAAAACGCCAGCACTTAGACTTCATGCAAAAGTGGGGCTACAGGGCTAGCTTGATGAAACACATGGAGAGTCGTGTCCTGCCTTTTGATGCGGCCTGAGTCTCACTCGCAAAAAGCTTTGGACTCCCTTGCAGTGCTCTCACGCACGCACACAACATACTGCTTACACGTTCAGGAGCGGGTATTTTAGCTGAAGCACGGATTCTTTGCCACTTTTTTCTTTCCAGTTAGGTGGTTGTCTTTAAGCCTGCACACACACACGGGGCAACGGTACTCGCCCCATAACCATGATGTGAGTTGAGAGCTGCCTTCTGTACCGGCCTGTCTCTCCCCCGATTTCATGATATGGAAACCGTCCCCAGGCTCTCTTCCACAATACACCCTAAGCTGCTTCCTCCTTCAGAGAGGTCGAAGGTAGCTAAAGCACGGTTTCTCTACACTGTTGTTTCTTCGAGTTAAAACGCCAGCTATAAGACTACATGCGAAAGTGGGGCTGCAGGTCTAGCTTGATGAAACACATGGAGAGTTGTGTCCTGCCTTTTGATGCGGCCTGAGTCTCACTCGCAAAAAGCTTTGGACTCCCTTGCAGTGCTCTCACGTATGCATACAACATACTGCTTCCACCTTCAGGACCAGGAATTTTAGCTGAAGCACGGATTCTCTGCCAAGTTTTTCTTTCCAGTTAGGTGGTTGTCTTTAAGCCTGCTCGCTCACACGGGGCAACGGTAGTAGCCCCATAACCATCATGTGAGTTGAGAGCTGCCTTCTATACCGGCCTGTCTGTCCCCCGATTTCATGAAATGGAAACCGTCCCCAGGCTCTCTTTCACAAAACACCCTAACCTGCTTCCTCCTTCAGAGAGGTCGAACTAGCTAAAGCACGGTTTCTCCACACTGTTGTTTCTTCGACTTAAAACGCCAGCTCTTAGACTTCATGCAAAAGTGGGGCTGCAGTGCTAGCTTGATGAAACACATGGAGAGTTGTGTCCTGCCTTTTGATGCGGCCTGAGTCTCACTCGCAAAATGCTCTGGACTGCCTTGCAATGCTCTCACGTATGCATACAACATACTGCTTGAACCTTCAGGAGCGGGTATTTTAGCTGAAGCACGGATTCTCTGACACTTTTTTCTTTCCAGTTAGGTGGTTGTCTTTAATCCTGCACACACACACGGGGCAACGGTAGTAGCCCCATAACCATGATGTGAGTTGAGAGCTGCCTTCTGTACCGGCCTGTCTCTCCCCCGATTTCATGATATGGAAACCGTCTCCAGGCTCTCTTCCACAATACACCCTAACCTGCTTCCTCCTTCAGAGAGGTCGAAGGTAGCCAAAGCACGGTTTCTCTACACTGTTGTCTCTTCGAGGTAAAACGCCAGCACTTAGACTTCATGCAAAAGTGGGGCTGCAGGGCTAGCTTGATGAAACACATGTAGAGTCGTGTCCTGCCTTTTGATGCGGCCTGAGTCTCACTCGCAAAAAGCTTTGGACTCCCTTGCAGTGCTCTCACGCACGCACACAACATACTGCTTACACGTTCAGGAGCGGGTATTTTAGCTGAAGCACGGATTCTTTGCCACTTTTTTCTTTCCAGTTAGGTGGTTGTCTTTAAGCCTGCACACACACATGGGGCAACGGTACTCGCCCCATAACCATGATGTGAGTTGAGAGCTGCCTTCTGTACCGGCCTGTCTCTCCCCCGATTTCATGAAATGGAAACCGTCCCCAGGCTCTCTTCCACAATACACCCTAACCTGCTTCCTCCTTCAGAGAGGTCGAAGGTAGCTAAAGCACGGTTTCTCTACACTGTTGTTTCTTCGACTTAAAACGCCAGCTCTTATTCTTCATGCAAAAGTGCGGCTGCAGTGCTAGCTTGATGAAACACTTGGAGAGTCCTGTCCTGCCTTTTGCTGGGGCCTGAGTCTCACTCGCAAAAAGCTTTGGACTCCCTTGCAGTGCTCTCACGCACGCACTCAACATACTGCTTCCACGTTCAGGAGCGGGTATTTTAGCTGAAGCACGGATTCTCTGCCACTTTTTTCTTTCCAGTTAGTGGGTTGTCTTTAAGCCTGCACATACACACGGGGCAACGGTACTCGCCCCATAACCATGATGTGAGTTGAGAGCTGCCTTCTGTACCGGCCTGTCTCTCCCCCGATTTCATGATATGGAAACCGTCCCCAGGCTCTCTTCCACAATACACCCTAAGCTGCTTCCTCCTTCAGAGAGGTCGAAGGTAGCTAAAGCACGGTTTCTCTACACTGTTGTTTCTTCGAGTTAAAACGCCAGCTATAAGACTACATGCGAAAGTGGGGCTGCAGGTCTAGCTTGATGAAACACATGGAGAGTTGTGTCCTGCCTTTTGATGCGGCCTGAGTCTCACTCGCAAAAAGCTTTGGACTCCCTTGCAGTGCTCTCACGTATGCATACAACATACTGCTTCCACCTTCAGGACCAGGAATTTTAGCTGAAGCACGGATTCTCTGCCAAGTTTTTCTTTCCAGTTAGGTGGTTGTCTTTAAGCCTGCTCGCTCACACGGGGCAACGGTAGTAGCCCCATAACCATCATGTGAGTTGAGAGCTGCCTTCTGTACCGGCCTGTCTGTCCCCCGATTTCATGAAATGGAAACCGTCCCCAGGCTCTCTTTCACAAAACACCCTAACCTGCTTCCTCCTTCAGAGAGGTCGAACTAGCTAAAGCACGGTTTCTCCACACTGTTGTTTCTTCGACTTAAAACGCCAGCTCTTAGACTTCATGCAAAAGTGGGGCTGCAGTGCTAGCTTGATGAAACACATGGAGAGTTGTGTCCTGCCTTTTGATGCGGCCTGAGTCTCACTCGCAAAATGCTTTGGACTGCCTTGCAATGCTCTCACGTATGCATACAACATACTGCTTGAACCTTCAGGAGCGGGTATTTTAGCTGAAGCACGGATTCTCTGACACTTTTTTCTTTCCAGTTAGGTGCTTGTCTTTAATCCTGCACACACACACGGGGCAACGGTAGTAGCCCCATAACCATGATGTGAGTTGAGAGCTGCCTTCTGTACAGGCCATTCTCTCCCCCGATTTCATGATATGGAAACCGTCTCCAGGCTCTCTTCCACAATACACCCTAACCTGCTTCCTCCTTCAGAGAGGTCGAAGGTAGCCAAAGCACGGTTTCTCTACACTGTTGTCTCTTCGAGGTAAAACGCCAGCACTTAGACATCATGCAAAAGTGGGGCTGCAGGGCTAGCTTGATGAAACACATGGAGAGTCGTGTCCTGCCTTTTGATGCGGCCTGAGTCTCACTCGCAAAAAGCTTTGGACTCCCTTGCAGTGCTCTCACGCACGCACACAACATACTGCTTACACGTTCAGGAGCGGGTATTTTAGCTGAAGCACGGATTCTTTGCCACTTTTTTCTTTCCAGTTAGGTGGTTGTCTTTAAGCCTGCACACACACACGGGGCAACGGTACTCGCCCCATAACCATGATGTGAGTTGAGAGCTGCCTTCTGTACCGGCCTGTCTCTCCCCCGATTTCATGGAATGGAAACTGTCCCCAGCCTCTCTTCCACAATACACCCTAACCTGCTTCCTCCTTCAGAGAGGTCGAAGGTAGCTAAAGCACGGTTTCTCTACACTGTTGTTTCTTCGAGTTAAAACGCCAGCTCTTATTCTTCATGCAAAAGTGCGGCTGCAGTGCTAGCTTGATGAAACACTTGGAGAGTCCTGTCCTGCCTTTTGCTGGGGCCTGAGTCTCACTCGCAAAAAGCTTTGGACTCCCTTGCAGTGCTCTCACGCACGCACTCAACATACTGCTTCCACGTTCAGGAGCGGGTATTTTAGCTGAAGCACGGATTCTCTGCCACTTTTTTCTTTCCAGTTAGTGGGTTGTCTTTAAGCCTGCACATACACACGGGGCAACGGTACTCGCCCCATAACCATGATGTGAGTTGAGAGCTGCCTTCTGTACCGGCCTGTCTCTCCCCCGATTTCATGATATGGAAACCGTCCCCAGGCTCTCTTCCACAATACACCCTAAGCTGCTTCCTCCTTCAGAGAGGTCGAAGGTAGCTAAAGCACGGTTTCTCTACACTGTTGTTTCTTCGAGTTAAAACGCCAGCTATAAGACTACATGCGAAAGTGGGGCTGCAGGTCTAGCTTGATGAAACACATGGAGAGTTGTGTCCTGCCTTTTGATGCGGCCTGAGTCTCACTCGCAAAAAGCTTTGGACTCCCTTGCAGTGCTCTCACGTATGCATACAACATACTGCTTCCACCTTCAGGACCAGGAATTTTAGCTGAAGCACGGATTCTCTGCCAAGTTTTTCTTTCCAGTTAGGTGGTTGTCTTTAAGCCTGCTCGCTCACACGGGGCAACGGTAGTAGCCCCATAACCATCATGTGAGTTGAGAGCTGCCTTCTGTACCGGCCTGTCTGTCCCCCGATTTCATGAAATGGAAACCGTCCCCAGGCTCTCTTTCACAAAACACCCTAACCTGCTTCCTCCTTCAGAGAGGTCGAACTAGCTAAAGCACGGTTTCTCCACACTGTTGTTTCTTCGACTTAAAACGCCAGCTCTTAGACTTCATGCAAAAGTGGGGCTGCAGTGCTAGCTTGATGAAACACATGGAGAGTTGTGTCCTGCCTTTTGATGCGGCCTGAGTCTCACTCGCAAAATGCTTTGGACTGCCTTGCAATGCTCTCACGTATGCATACAACATACTGCTTGAACCTTCAGGAGCGGGTATTTTAGCTGAAGCACGGATTCTCTGACACTTTTTTCTTTCCAGTTAGGTGCTTGTCTTTAATCCTGCACACACACACGGGGCAACGGTAGTAGCCCCATAACCATGATGTGAGTTGAGAGCTGCCTTCTGTACCGGCCTGTCTCTCCCCCGATTTCATGATATGGAAACCGTCTCCAGGCTCTCTTCCACAATACACCCTAACCTGCTTCCTCCTTCAGAGAGGTCGAAGGTAGCCAAAGCACGGTTTCTCTACACTGTTGTCTCTTCGAGGTAAAACGCCAGCACTTAGACTTCATGCAAAAGTGGGGCTGTAGTGCTAGCTTGATGAAACACATGGAGAGTCGTGTCCTGCCTTTTGATGCGGCCTGAGTCTCACTCGCAAAAAGCTTTGGACTCCCTTGCAGTGCTCTCACGCACGCACACAACATACTGCTTCCACGTTCAGGAGCGGGTATTTTAGCTGAAGCACGGATTCTTTGCCACTTTTTTCTTTCCAGTTAGGTGGTTGTCTTTAAGCCTGCACACACACACGGGGCAACGGTACTCGCCCCATAACCATGATGTGAGTTGAGAGCTGCCTTCTGTACCGGCCTGTCTCTCCCCCGATTTCATGGACTGGAAACTGTCCCCAGCCTCTCTTCCACAATACACCCTAACCTGCTTCCTCCTTCAGAGAGGTCGAAGGTAGCTAAAGCACGGTTTCTCTACACTGTTGTTTCTTCGAGTTAAAACGCCAGCTCTTATTCTTCATGCAAAAGTGCGGCTGCAGTGCTAGCTTGATGAAACACTTGGAGAGTCCTGTCCTGCCTTTTGCTGGGGCCTGAGTCTCACTCGCAAAAAGCTTTGGACTCCCTTGCAGTGCTCTCACGCACGCACACAACATACTGCTTCCACGTTCAGGAGCGGGTATTTTAGCTGAAGCACGGATTCTCTGCCACTTTTTTCTTTCCAGTTAGTGGGTTGTCTTTAAGCCTGCACATACACACGGGGCAACGGTACTCGCCCCATAACCATGATGTGAGTTGAGAGCTGCCTTCTGTACCGGCCTGTCTCTCCCCCGATTTCATGATATGGAAACCGTCCCCAGGCTCTCTTCCACAATACACCCTAAGCTGCTTCCTCCTTCAGAGAGGTCGAAGGTAGCTAAAGCACGGTTTCTCTACACTGTTGTTTCTTCGAGTTAAAACGCCAGCTATAAGACTACATGCGAAAGTGGGGCTGCAGGTCTAGCTTGATGAAACACATGGAGAGTTGTGTCCTGCCTTTTGATGCGGCCTGAGTCTCACTCGCAAAAAGCTTTGGACTCCCTTGCAGTGCTCTCACGTATGCATACAACATACTGCTTCCACCTTCAGGACCAGGAATTTTAGCTGAAGCACGGATTCTCTGCCAAGTTTTTCTTTCCAGTTAGGTGGTTGTCTTTAAGCCTGCTCGCTCACACGGGGCAACGGTAGTAGCCCCATAACCATCATGTGAGTTGAGAGCTGCCTTCTGTACCGGCCTGTCTGTCCCCCGATTTCATGAAATGGAAACCGTCCCCAGGCTCTCTTTCACAAAACACCCTAACCTGCTTCCTCCTTCAGAGAGGTCGAACTAGCTAAAGCACGGTTTCTCCACACTGTTGTTTCTTCGACTTAAAACGCCAGCTCTTAGACTTCATGCAAAAGTGGGGCTGCAGTGCTAGCTTGATGAAACACATGGAGAGTTGTGTCCTGCCTTTTGATGCGGCCTGAGTCTCACTCGCAAAATGCTTTGGACTGCCTTGCAATGCTCTCACGTATGCATACAACATACTGCTTGAACCTTCAGGAGCGGGTATTTTAGCTGAAGCACGGATTCTCTGACACTTTTTTCTTTCCAGTTAGGTGCTTGTCTTTAATCCTGCACACACACACGGGGCAACGGTAGTAGCCCCATAACCATGATGTGAGTTGAGAGCTGCCTTCTGTACCGGCCTGTCTCTCCCCCGATTTCATGATATGGAAACCGTCTCCAGGCTCTCTTCCACAATACACCCTAACCTGCTTCCTCCTTCAGAGAGGTCGAAGGTAGCCAAAGCACGGTTTCTCTACACTGTTGTCTCTTCGAGGTAAAACGCCAGCACTTAGACTTCATGCAAAAGTGGGGCTGCAGGGCTAGCTTGATGAAACACATGGAGAGTCGTGTCCTGCCTTTTGATGCGGCCTGAGTCTCACTCGCAAAAAGCTTTGGACTCCCTTGCAGTGCTCTCACGCACGCACACAACATACTGCTTCCACGTTCAGGAGCGGGTATTTTAGCTGAAGCACGGATTCTTTGCCACTTTTTTCTTTCCAGTTAGGTGGTTGTCTTTAAGCCTGCACACACACACGGGGCAACGGTACTCGCCCCATAACCATGATGTGAGTTGAGAGCTGCCTTCTGTACCGGCCTGTCTCTCCCCCGATTTCATGGAATGGAAACTGTCCCCAGGCTCTCTTCCACAATACACCCTAACCTGCTTCCTCCTTCAGAGAGGTCGAAGGTAGCTAAAGCACGGTTTCTCTACACTGTTGTTTCTTCGAGTTAAAACGCCAGCTCTTATTCTTCATGCAAAAGTGCGGCTGCAGTGCTAGCTTGATGAAACACTTGGAGAGTCCTGTCCTGCCTTTTGCTGGGGCCTGAGTCTCACTCGCAAAAAGCTTTGGACTCCCTTGCAGTGCTCTCACGCACGCACACAACATACTGCTTCCACGTTCAGGAGCGGGTATTTTAGCTGAAGCACGGATTCTCTGCCACTTTTTTCTTTCCAGTTAGTGGGTTGTCTTTAAGCCTGCACATACACACGGGGCAACGGTACTCGCCCCATAACCATGATGTGAGTTGAGAGCTGCCTTCTGTACCGGTCTGTCTCTCCCCCGATTTCATGATATGGAAACCGTCCCCAGGCTCTCTTCCACAATACACCCTAAGCTGCTTCCTCCTTCAGAGAGGTCGAAGGTAGCTAAAGCACGGTTTCTCTACACTGTTGTTTCTTCGAGTTAAAACGCCAGCTATAAGACTACATGCGAAAGTGGGGCTGCAGGTCTAGCTTGATGAAACACATGGAGAGTTGTGTCCTGCCTTTTGATGCGGCCTGAGTCTCACTCGCAAAAAGCTTTGGACTCCCTTGCAGTGCTCTCACGTATGCATACAACATACTGCTTCCACCTTCAGGACCAGGAATTTTAGCTGAAGCACGGATTCTCTGCCAAGTTTTTCTTTCCAGTTAGGTGGTTGTCTTTAAGCCTGCTCGCTCACACGGGGCAACGGTAGTAGCCCCATAACCATCATGTGAGTTGAGAGCTGCCTTCTGTACCGGCCTGTCTGTCCCCCGATTTCATGAAATGGAAACCGTCCCCAGGCTCTCTTTCACAAAACACCCTAACCTGCTTCCTCCTTCAGAGAGGTCGAACTAGCTAAAGCACGGTTTCTCCACACTGTTGTTTCTTCGACTTAAAACGCCAGCTCTTAGACTTCATGCAAAAGTGGGGCTGCAGTGCTAGCTTGATGAAACACATGGAGAGTTGTGTCCTGCCTTTTGATGCGGCCTGAGTCTCACTCGCAAAATGCTTTGGACTGCCTTGCAATGCTCTCACGTATGCATACAACATACTGCTTGAACCTTCAGGAGCGGGTATTTTAGCTGAAGCACGGATTCTCTGACACTTTTTTCTTTCCAGTTAGGTGCTTGTCTTTAATCCTGCACACACACACGGGGCAACGGTAGTAGCCCCATAACCATGATGTGAGTTGAGAGCTGCCTTCTGTACCGGCCTGTCTCTCCCCCGATTTCATGATATGGAAACCGTCTCCAGGCTCTCTTCCACAATACACCCTAACCTGCTTCCTCCTTCAGAGAGGTCGAAGGTAGCCAAAGCACGGTTTCTCTACACTGTTGTCTCTTCGAGGTAAAACGCCAGCACTTAGACTTCATGCAAAAGTGGGGTTGCAGTGCTAGCTTGATGAAACACATGGAGAGTCGTGTCCTGCCTTTTGATGCGGCCTGAGTCTCACTCGCAAAAAGCTTTGGACTCCCTTGCAGTGCTCTTACGCACGCACACAACATACTGCTTACACGTTCAGGAGCGGGTATTTTAGCTGAAGAACGGATTCTTTGCCACTTTTTTCTTTCCAGTTAGGTGGTTGTCTTTAAGCCTGCACATACACATGGGGCAACGGTACTCGCCCCATAACCATGATGTGAGTTGAGAGCTGCCTTCTGTACCGGCCTGTCTCTCCCCCGATTTCATGAAATGGAAACCGTCCCCAGGCTCTCTTCCACAATACACCCTAACCTGCTTCCTCCTTCAGAGAGGTCGAAGGTAGCTAAAGCACGGTTTCTCTACACTGTTGTTTCTTCGAGTTAAAACGCCAGCTCTTATTCTTCATGCAAAAGTGCGGCTGCAGTGCTAGCTTGATGAAACACTTGGAGAGTCCTGTCCTGCCTTTTGCTGGGGCCTGAGTCTCACTCGCAAAAAGCTTTGGACTCCCTTGCAGTGCTCTCACGCACGCACACAACATACTGCTTCCACGTTCAGGAGCGGGTATTTTAGCTGAAGCACGGATTCTCTGCCACTTTTTTCTTTCCAGTTAGTGGGTTGTCTTTAAGCCTGCACATACACACGGGGCAACGGTACTCGCCCCATAACCATGATGTGAGTTGAGAGCTGCCTTCTGTACCGGCCTGTCTCTCCCCCGATTTCATGATATGGAAACCGTCCCCAGGCTCTCTTCCACAATACACCCTAAGCTGCTTCCTCCTTCAGAGAGGTCGAAGGTAGCTAAAGCACGGTTTCTCTACACTGTTGTTTCTTCGAGTTAAAACGCCAGCTATAAGACTACATGCGAAAGTGGGGCTGCAGGTCTAGCTTGATGAAACACATGGAGAGTTGTGTCCTGCCTTTTGATGCGGCCTGAGTCTCACTCGCAAAAAGCTTTGGACTCCCTTGCAGTGCTCTCACGTATGCATACAACATACTGCTTCCACCTTCAGGACCAGGAATTTTAGCTGAAGCACGGATTCTCTGCCAAGTTTTTCTTTCCAGTTAGGTGGTTGTCTTTAAGCCTGCTCGCTCACACGGGGCAACGGTAGTAGCCCCATAACCATCATGTGAGTTGAGAGCTGCCTTCTGTACCGGCCTGTCTGTCCCCCGATTTCATGAAATGGAAACCGTCCCCAGGCTCTCTTTCACAAAACACCCTAACCTGCTTCCTCCTTCAGAGAGGTCGAACTAGCTAAAGCACGGTTTCTCCACACTGTTGTTTCTTCGACTTAAAACGCCAGCTCTTAGACTTCATGCAAAAGTGGGGCTGCAGTGCTAGCTTGATGAAACACATGGAGAGTTGTGTCCTGCCTTTTGATGCGGCCTGAGTCTCACTCGCAAAATGCTTTGGACTGCCTTGCAATGCTCTCACGTATGCATACAACATACTGCTTGAACCTTCAGGAGCGGGTATTTTAGCTGAAGCACGGATTCTCTGACACTTTTTTCTTTCCAGTTAGGTGCTTGTCTTTAATCCTGCACACACACACGGGGCAACGGTAGTAGCCCCATAACCATGATGTGAGTTGAGAGCTGCCTTCTGTACCGGCCTGTCTCTCCCCCGATTTCATGATATGGAAACCGTCTCCAGGCTCTCTTCCACAATACACCCTAACCTGCTTCCTCCTTCAGAGAGGTCGAAGGTAGCCAAAGCACGGTTTCTCTACACTGTTGTCTCTTCGAGGTAAAACGCCAGCACTTAGACTTCATGCAAAAGTGGGGCTGTAGTGCTAGCTTGATGAAACACATGGAGAGTCGTGTCCTGCCTTTTGATGCGGCCTGAGTCTCACTCGCAAAAAGCTTTGGACTCCCTTGCAGTGCTCTCACGCACGCACACAACATACTGCTTCCACGTTCAGGAGCGGGTATTTTAGCTGAAGCACGGATTCTTTGCCACTTTTTTCTTTCCAGTTAGGTGGTTGTCTTTAAGCCTGCACACACACACGGGGCAACGGTACTCGCCCCATAACCATGATGTGAGTTGAGAGCTGCCTTCTGTACCGGCCTGTCTCTCCCCCGATTTCATGGAATGGAAACTGTCCCCAGCCTCTCTTCCACAATACACCCTAACCTGCTTCCTCCTTCAGAGAGGTCGAAGGTAGCTAAAGCACGGTTTCTCTACACTGTTGTTTCTTCGAGTTAAAACGCCAGCTCTTATTCTTCATGCAAAAGTGCGGCTGCAGTGCTAGCTTGATGAAACACTTGGAGAGTCCTGTCCTGCCTTTTGCTGGGGCCTGAGTCTCACTCGCAAAAAGCTTTGGACTCCCTTGCAGTGCTCTCACGCACGCACACAACATACTGCTTCCACGTTCAGGAGCGGGTATTTTAGCTGAAGCACGGATTCTCTGCCACTTTTTTCTTTCCAGTTAGTGGGTTGTCTTTAAGCCTGCACATACACACGGGGCAACGGTACTCGCCCCATAACCATGATGTGAGTTGAGAGCTGCCTTCTGTACCGGCCTGTCTCTCCCCCGATTTCATGATATGGAAACCGTCCCCAGGTTCTCTTCCACAATACACCCTAAGCTGCTTCCTCCTTCAGAGAGGTCGAAGGTAGCTAAAGCACGGTTTCTCTACACTGTTGTTTCTTCGAGTTAAAACGCCAGCTATAAGACTACATGCGAAAGTGGGGCTGCAGGTCTAGCTTGATGAAACACATGGAGAGTTGTGTCCTGCCTTTTGATGCGGCCTGAGTCTCACTCGCAAAAAGCTTTGGACTCCCTTGCAGTGCTCTCACGTATGCATACAACATACTGCTTCCACCTTCAGGACCAGGAATTTTAGCTGAAGCACGGATTCTCTGCCAAGTTTTTCTTTCCAGTTAGGTGGTTGTCTTTAAGCCTGCTCGCTCACACGGGGCAACGGTAGTAGCCCCATAACCATCATGTGAGTTGAGAGCTGCCTTCTGTACCGGCCTGTCTGTCCCCCGATTTCATGAAATGGAAACCGTCCCCAGGCTCTCTTTCACAAAACACCCTAACCTGCTTCCTCCTTCAGAGAGGTCGAACTAGCTAAAGCACGGTTTCTCCACACTGTTGTTTCTTCGACTTAAAACGCCAGCTCTTAGACTTCATGCAAAAGTGGGGCTGCAGTGCTAGCTTGATGAAACACATGGAGAGTTGTGTCCTGCCTTTTGATGCGGCCTGAGTCTCACTCGCAAAATGCTTTGGACTGCCTTGCAATGCTCTCACGTATGCATACAACATACTGCTTGAACCTTCAGGAGCGGGTATTTTAGCTGAAGCACGGATTCTCTGACACTTTTTTCTTTCCAGTTAGGTGCTTGTCTTTAATCCTGCACACACACACGGGGCAACGGTAGTAGCCCCATAACCATGATGTGAGTTGAGAGCTGCCTTCTGTACCGGCCTGTCTCTCCCCCGATTTCATGATATGGAAACCGTCTCCAGGCTCTCTTCCACAATACACCCTAACCTGCTTCCTCCTTCAGAGAGGTCGAAGGTAGCCAAAGCACGGTTTCTCTACACTGTTGTCTCTTCGAGGTAAAACGCCAGCACTTAGACTTCATGCAAAAGTGGGGCTGCAGGGCTAGCTTGATGAAACACATGGAGAGTCGTGTCCTGCCTTTTGATGCGGCCTGAGTCTCACTCGCAAAAAGCTTTGGACTCCCTTGCAGTGCTCTCACGCACGCACACAACATACTGCTTACACGTTCAGGAGCGGGTATTTTAGCTGAAGCACGGATTCTTTGCCACTTTTTTCTTTCCAGTTAGGTGGTTGTCTTTAAGCCTGCACACACACACGGGGCAACGGTACTCGCCCCATAACCATGATGTGAGTTGAGAGCTGCCTTCTGTACCGGCCTGTCTCTCCCCCGATTTCATGGAATGGAAACTGTCCCCAGGCTCTCTTCCACAATACACCCTAACCTGCTTCCTCCTTCAGAGAGGTCGAAGGTAGCTAAAGCTCGGTTTCTCTACACTGTTGTTTCTTCGAGTTAAAACGCCAGCTCTTATTCTTCATGCAAAAGTGCGGCTGCAGTGCTAGCTTGATGAAACACTTGGAGAGTCCTGTCCTGCCTTTTGCTGGGGCCTGAGTCTCACTCGCAAAAAGCTTTGGACTCCCTTGCAGTGCTCTCACGCACGCACACAACATACTGCTTCCACGTTCAGGAGCGGGTATTTTAGCTGAAGCACGGATTCTCTGCCACTTTTTTCTTTCCAGTTAGTGGGTTGTCTTTAAGCCTGCACATACACACGGGGCAACGGTACTCGCCCCATAACCATGATGTGAGTTGAGAGCTGCCTTCTGTACCGGTCTGTCTCTCCCCCGATTTCATGATATGGAAACCGTCCCCAGGCTCTCTTCCACAATACACCCTAAGCTGCTTCCTCCTTCAGAGAGGTCGAAGGTAGCTAAAGCACGGTTTCTCTACACTGTTGTTTCTTCGAGTTAAAACGCCAGCTATAAGACTACATGCGAAAGTGGGGCTGCAGGTCTAGCTTGATGAAACACATGGAGAGTTGTGTCCTGCCTTTTGATGCGGCCTGAGTCTCACTCGCAAAAAGCTTTGGACTCCCTTGCAGTGCTCTCACGTATGCATACAACATACTGCTTCCACCTTCAGGACCAGGAATTTTAGCTGAAGCACGGATTCTCTGCCAAGTTTTTCTTTCCAGTTAGGTGGTTGTCTTTAAGCCTGCTCGCTCACACGGGGCAACGGTAGTAGCCCCATAACCATCATGTGAGTTGAGAGCTGCCTTCTGTACCGGCCTGTCTGTCCCCCGATTTCATGAAATGGAAACCGTCCCCAGGCTCTCTTTCACAAAACACCCTAACCTGCTTCCTCCTTCAGAGAGGTCGAACTAGCTAAAGCACGGTTTCTCCACACTGTTGTTTCTTCGACTTAAAACGCCAGCTCTTAGACTTCATGCAAAAGTGGGGCTGCAGTGCTAGCTTGATGAAACACATGGAGAGTTGTGTCCTGCCTTTTGATGCGGCCTGAGTCTCACTCGCAAAATGCTTTGGACTGCCTTGCAATGCTCTCACGTATGCATACAACATACTGCTTGAACCTTCAGGAGCGGGTATTTTAGCTGAAGCACGGATTCTCTGACACTTTTTTCTTTCCAGTTAGGTGCTTGTCTTTAATCCTGCACACACACACGGGGCAACGGTAGTAGCCCCATAACCATGATGTGAGTTGAGAGCTGCCTTCTGTACCGGCCTGTCTCTCCCCCGATTTCATGATATGGAAACCGTCTCCAGGCTCTCTTCCACAATACACCCTAACCTGCTTCCTCCTTCAGAGAGGTCGAAGGTAGCCAAAGCACGGTTTCTCTACACTGTTGTCTCTTCGAGGTAAAACGCCAGCACTTAGACTTCATGCAAAAGTGGGGCTGCAGGGCTAGCTTGATGAAACACATGGAGAGTCGTGTCCTGCCTTTTGATGCGGCCTGAGTCTCACTCGCAAAAAGCTTTGGACTCCCTTGCAGTGCTCTCACGCACGCACACAACATACTGCTTACACGTTCAGGAGCGGGTATTTTAGCTGAAGCACGGATTCTTTGCCACTTTTTTCTTTCCAGTTAGGTGGTTGTCTTTAAGCCTGCACACACACATGGGGCAACGGTACTCGCCCCATAACCATGATGTGAGTTGAGAGCTGCCTTCTGTACCGGCCTGTCTCTCCCCCGATTTCATGGAATGGAAACCGTCCCCAGGCTCTCTTCCACAATACACCCTAACCTGCTTCCTCCTTCAGAGAGGTCGAAGGTAGCTAAAGCACGGTTTCTCTACACTGTTGTTTCTTCGAGTTAAAACGCCAGCTCTTATTCTTCATGCAAAAGTGCGGCTGCAGTGCTAGCTTGATGAAACACTTGGAGAGTCCTGTCCTGCCTTTTGCTGGGGCCTGAGTCTCACTCGCAAAAAGCTTTGGACTCCCTTGCAGTGCTCTCACGCACGCACACAACATACTGCTTCCACGTTCAGGAGCGGGTATTTTAGCTGAAGCACGGATTCTCTGCCACTTTTTTCTTTCCAGTTAGTGGGTTGTCTTTAAGCCTGCACATACACACGGGGCAACGGTACTCGCCCCATAACCATGATGTGAGTTGAGAGCTGCCTTCTGTACCGGCCTGTCTCTCCCCCGATTTCATGATATGGAAACCGTCCCCAGGCTCTCTTCCACAATACACCCTAAGCTGCTTCCTCCTTCAGAGAGGTCGAAGGTAGCTAAAGCACGGTTTCTCTACACTGTTGTTTCTTCGAGTTAAAACGCCAGCTATAAGACTACATGCGAAAGTGGGGCTGCAGGTCTAGCTTGATGAAACACATGGAGAGTTGTGTCCTGCCTTTTGATGCGGCCTGAGTCTCACTCGCAAAAAGCTTTGGACTCCCTTGCAGTGCTCTCACGTATGCATACAACATACTGCTTCCACCTTCAGGACCAGGAATTTTAGCTGAAGCACGGATTCTCTGCCAAGTTTTTCTTTCCAGTTAGGTGGTTGTCTTTAAGCCTGCTCGCTCACACGGGGCAACGGTAGTAGCCCCATAACCATCATGTGAGTTGAGAGCTGCCTTCTGTACCGGCCTGTCTGTCCCCCGATTTCATGAAATGGAAACCGTCCCCAGGCTCTCTTTCACAAAACACCTTAACCTGCTTCCTCCTTCAGAGAGGTCGAACTAGCGAAAGCACGGTTTCTCCACACTGTTGTTTCTTCGACTTAAAACGCCAGCTCTTAGACTTCATGCAAAAGTGGGGCTGCAGTGCTAGCTTGATGAAACACATGGAGAGTTGTGTCCTGCCTTTTGATGCGGCCTGAGTCTCACTCGCAAAATGCTTTGGACTGCCTTGCAATGCTCTCACGTATGCATACAACATACTGCTTGAACCTTCAGGAGCGGGTATTTTAGCTGAAGCACGGATTCTCTGACACTTTTTTCTTTCCAGTTAGGTGCTTGTCTTTAATCCTGCACACACACACGGGGCAACGGTAGTAGCCCCATAACCATGATGTGAGTTGAGAGCTGCCTTCTGTACCGGCCTGTCTCTCCCTCGATTTCATGATATGGAAACCGTCCCCAGGCTCTCTTCCACAATACACCCTAACCTGCTTCCTCCTTCAGAGAGGTCGAAGGTAGCCAAAGTACGGTTTCTCTACACTGTTGTTTCTTCGAGTTAAAACGCCAGCTATAAGACTACATGCGAAAGTGGGGCTGCAGGTCTAGCTTGATGAAACACATGGAGAGTTGTGTCCTGCCTTTTGATGCGGCCTGAGTCTCACTCGCAAACAGCTTTGGACTCCCTTGCAGTGCTCTCACGTATGCATACAACATACTGCTTCCACCTTCAGGACCAGGAATTTTAGCTGAAGCACGGATTCTCTGCCAAGTTTTTCTTTCCAGTTAGATGGTTGTCTTTAAGCCTGCTCGCTCACACGGGGCAACGGTAGTAGCCCCATAACCATCATGTGAGTTGAGAGCTGCCTTCTATACCGGCCTGTCTGTCCCCCGATTTCATGAAATGGAAACCGTCCCCAGGCTCTCTTTCACAAAACACCCTAACCTGCTTCCTCCTTCAGAGAGGTCGAACTAGCTAAAGCACGGTTTCTCCACACTGTTGTTTCTTCGACTTAAAACGCCAGCTCTTAGACTTCATGCAAAAGTGGGGCTGCAGTGCTAGCTTGATGAAACACATGGAGAGTCGTGTCCTGCCTTTTGATGCGGCCTGAGTCTCACTCGCAAAAAGCTTTGGACTCCCTTGCAGTGCTCTCACGCACGCACACAACATACTGCTTACACGTTCAGGAGCGGGTATTTTAGCTGAAGCACGGATTCTCTGCCACTTTTTTCTTTCCAGTTAGTGGGTTGTCTTTAAGCCTGCACATACACACGGGGCAACGGTACTCGCCCCATAACCATGATGTGAGTTGAGAGCTGCCTTCTGTACCGGCCTTTCTCTCCCCCGATTTCATGGAATGGAAACCGTCCCCAGGCTCTCTTCCACAATACACCCTAACCTGCTTCCTCCTTCAGAGAGGTCGAAGGTAGCTAAAGCACGGTTTCTCTACACTGTTGTTTCTTCGAGTTAAAACGCCAGCTCTTATTCTTCATGCAAAAGTGCGGCTGCAGTGCTAGCTTGATGAAACACTTGGAGAGTCCTGTCCTGCCTTTTGCTGGGGCCTGAGTCTCACTCGCAAAAAGCTTTGGACTCCCTTGCAGTGCTCTCACGCACGCACACAACATACTGCTTCCACGTTCAGGAGCGGGTATTTTAGCTGAAGCACGGATTCTCTGCCACTTTTTTCTTTCCAGTTAGTGGGTTGTCTTTAAGCCTGCACATACACACGGGGCAACGGTACTCGCCCCACAACCATGATGTGAGTTGAGAGCTGCCTTCTGTACCGGCCTGTCTCTCCCCCGATTTCATGATATGGAAACCGTCCCCAGGCTCTCTTCCACAATACACCCTAAGCTGCTTCCTCCTTCAGAGAGGTCGAAGGTAGCTAAAGCACGGTTTCTCTACACTGTTGTTTCTTCGAGTTAAAACGCCAGCTATAAGACTACATGCGAAAGTGGGGCTGCAGGTCTAGCTTGATGAAACACATGGAGAGTTGTGTCCTGCCTTTTGATGCGGCCTGAGTCTCACTCGCAAAAAGCTTTGGACTCCCTTGCAGTGCTCTCACGTATGCATACAACATACTGCTTCCACCTTCAGGACCAGGAATTTTAGCTGAAGCACGGATTCTCTGCCAAGCTTTTCTTTCCAGTTAGGTGGTTGTCTTTAAGCCTGCTCGCTCACACGGGGCAACGGTAGTAGCCCCATAACCATCATGTGAGTTGAGAGCTGCCTTCTGTACCGGCCTGTCTGTCCCCCGATTTCATGAAATGGAAACCGTCCCCAGGCTCTCTTTCACAAAACACCTTAACCTGCTTCCTCCTTCAGAGAGGTCGAACTAGCTAAAGCACGGTTTCTCCACACTGTTGTTTCTTCGACTTAAAACGCCAGCTCTTAGACTTCATGCAAAAGTGGGGCTGCAGTGCTAGCTTGATGAAACACATGGAGAGTTGTGTCCTGCCTTTTGATGCGGCCTGACTCTCACTCGCAAAATGCTTTGGACTGCCTTGCAATGCTCTCACGTATGCATACAACATACTGCTTGAACCTTCAGGAGCGGGTATTTTAGCTGAAGCACGGATTCTCTGACACTTTTTTCTTTCCAGTTAGGTGCTTGTCTTTAATCCTGCACACACACACGGGGCAACGGTAGTAGCCCCATAACCATGATGTGAGTTGAGAGCTGCCTTCTGTACCGGCCTGTCTCTCCCCCGATTTCATGATATGGAAACCGTCTCCAGGCTCTGTTCCACAATACACCCTAACCTGCTTCCTCCTTCAGAGAGGTCGAAGGTAGCCAAAGCACGGTTTCTCTACACTGTTGTCTCTTCGAGTTAAAACGCCAGCACTTAGACTACATGCGAAAGTGGGGCTGCAGGTCTAGCTTGATGAAACACATTGAGAGTTGTGTCCTGCCTTTTGATGCGGCCTGAGTCTCACTCGCAAAAAGCTTTGGACTCCCTTGCAGTGCTCTCACGTATGCATACAACATACTGCTTCCACCTTCAGGACCAGGAATTTTAGCTGAAGCACGGATTCTCTGCCAAGTTTTTCTTTCCACTTAGGTGGTTGTCTTTAAGCCTGCTCGCTCACACGGGGCAACGGTAGTAGCCCCATAACCATCATGTGAGTTGAGAGCTGCCTTCTATACCGGCCTGTCTGTCCCCCGATTTCATGAAATGGAAACCGTCCCCAGGCTCTCTTTCACAAAACACCCTAACCTGCTTCCTCCTTCAGAGAGGTCGAACTAGCTAAAGCACGGTTTCTCCACACTGTTGTTTCTTCGACTTAAAACGCCAGCTCTTAGACTTCATGCAAAAGTGGGGCTGCAGTGCTAGCTTGATGAAACACATGGAGAGTTGTGTCCTGCCTTTTGATGCGGCCTGAGTCTCACTCGCAAAATGCTTTGGACTGCCTTGCAATGCTCTCACGTATGCATACAACATACTGCTTGAACCTTCAGGAGCGGGTATTTTAGCTGAAGCACGGATTCTCTGACACTTTTTTCTTTCCAGTTAGGTGCTGGTCTTTAATCCTGCACACACACACGGGGCAACGGTAGTATCCCCGTAACCATGATGTGAGTTGAGAGCTGCCTTCTGTACCGGCCTGTCTCTCCCCCGATTTCATGATATGGAAACCGTCTCCAGGCTCTCTTCCACAATACACCCTAACCTGCTTCCTCCTTCAGAGAGGTCGAAGGTAGCCAAAGCACGGTTTCTCTACACTGTTGTCTCTTCGAGGTAAAACGCCAGCACTTAGACTTCATGCAAAAGTGGGGCTGCAGTGCTAGCTTGATGAAACACATGGAGAGTCGTGTCCTGCCTTTTGATGCGGCCTGAGTCTCACTCGCAAAAGGCTTTGGACTCCCTTGCAGTGCTCTCACGCACGCACACAACATACTGCTTACACGTTCAGGAGCGGGTATTTTAGCTGAAGCACGGATTCTTTGCCACTTTTTTCTTTCCAGTTAGGTGGTTGTCTTTAAGCCTGCACACACACATGGGGCAACGGTACTCGCCCCATAACCATGATGTGAGTTGAGAGCTGCCTTCTGTACCGGCCTGTCTCTCCCCCGATTTCATGGAATGGAAACCGTCCCCAGGCTCTCTTCCACAATACACCCTAACCTGCTTCCTCCTTCAGAGAGGTCGAAGGTAGCTAAAGCACGGTTTCTCTACACTGTTGTTTCTTCGAGTTAAAACGCCAGCTCTTATTCTTCATGCAAAAGTGCGGCTGCAGTGCTAGCTTGATGAAACACTTGGAGAGTCCTGTCCTGCCATTTGCTGGGGCCTGAGTCTCACTCGCAAAAAGCTTTGGACTCCCTTGCAGTGCTCTCACGCACGCACACAACATACGGCTTCCACGTTCAGGAGCGGGTATTTTAGCTGAAGCACGGATTCTCTGCCACTTTTTTCTTTCCAGTTAGTGGGTTGTCTTTAAGCCTGCACATACACACGGGGCAACGGTACTCGCCCCATAACCATGATGTGAGTTGAGAGCTGCCTTCTGTACCGGCCTGTCTCTCCCCCGATTTCATGATATGGAAACCGTCCCCAGGCTCTCTTCCACAATACACCCTAAGCTGCTTCCTCCTTCAGAGAGGTCGAAGGTAGCTAAAGCACGGTTTCTCTACACTGTTGTTTCTTCGAGTTAAAACGCCAGCTATAAGACTACATGCGAAAGTGGGGCTGCAGGTCTAGCTTGATGAAACACATGGAGAGTTGTGTCCTGCCTTTTGATGCGGCCTGAGTCTCACTCGCAAAAAGCTTTGGACTCCCTTGCAGTGCTCTCACGTATGCATACAACATACTGCTTCCACCTTCAGGACCAGGAATTTTAGCTGAAGCACGGATTCTCTGCCAAGTTTTTCTTTCCAGTTAGGTGGTTGTCTTTAAGCCTGCTCGCTCACACGGGGCAACGGTAGTAGCCCCATAACCATCATGTGAGTTGAGAGCTGCCTTCTATACCGGCCTGTCTGTCCCCCGATTTCATGAAATGGAAACCGTCCCCAGGCTCTCTTTCACAAAACACCCTAACCTGCTTCCTCCTTCAGAGCGGTCGAACTACCTAAAGCACGGTTTCTCCACACTGTTGTTTCTTCGACTTAAAACGCCAGCTCTTAGACTTCATGCAAAAGTGGGGCTGCAGTGCTAGCTTGATGAAACACATGGAGAGTTGTGTCCTGCCTTTTGATGCGGCCTGAGTCTCACTCGCAAAATGCTTTGGACTGCCTTGCAATGCTCTCACGTATGCATACAACATACTGCTTGAACCTTCAGGAGCGGGTATTTTAGCTGAAGCACGGATTCTCTGACACTTTTTTCTTTCCAGTTAGGTGCTTGTCTTTAATCCTGCACACACACACGGGGCAACGGTAGTAGCCCCATAACCATGATGTGAGTTGAGAGCTGCCTTCTGTACCGGCCTGTCTCTCCCCCGATTTCATGATATGGAAACCGTCTCCAGGCTCTCTTCCACAATACACCCTAACCTGCTTCCTCCTTCAGAGAGGTCGAAGGTAGCCAAAGCACGGTTTCTCTACACTGTTGTCTCTTCGAGGTAAAACGCCAGCACTTAGACTTCATGCAAAAGTGGGGCTGCAGGGCTAGCTTGATGAAACACATGGAGAGTCGTGTCCTGCCTTTTGATGCGGCCTGAGTCTCACTCGCAAAAGGCTTTGGACTCCCTTGCAGTGCTCTCACGCACGCACACAACATACTGCTTACACGTTCAGGAGCGGGTATTTTAGCTGAAGCACGGATTCTTTGCCACTTTTTTCTTTCCAGTTAGGTGGTTGTCTTTAAGCCTGCACACACACATGGGGCAACGGTACTCGCCCCATAACCATGATGTGAGTTGAGAGCTGCCTTATGTACCGGCCTGTCTCTCCCCCGATTTCATGGAATGGAAACCGTCCCCAGGCTCTCTTCCACAATACACCCTAAGCTGCTTCCTCCTTCAGAGAGGTCGAAGGTAGCTAAAGCACGGTTTCTCTACACTGTTGTTTCTTCGAGTTAAAACGCCAGCTCTTATTCTTCATGCAAAAGTGCGGCTGCAGTGCTAGCTTGATGAAACACTTGGAGAGTCCTGTCCTGCCTTTTGCTGGGGCCTGAGTCTCACTCGCAAAAAGCTTTGGACTCCCTTGCAGTGCTCTCACGCACGCACACAACATACTGCTTCCACGTTCAGGAGCGGGTATTTTAGCTGAAGCACGGATTCTCTGCCACTTTTTTCTTTCCAGTTAGTGGGTTGTCTTTAAGCCTGCACATACACACGGGGCAACGGTACTCGCCCCATAACCATGATGTGAGTTGAGAGCTGCCTTCTATACCGGCCTGTCTGTCCCCCGATTTCATGAAATGGAAACCGTCCCCAGGCTCTCTTTCACAAAACACCCTAACCTGCTTCCTCCTTCAGAGAGGTCGAACTAGCTAAAGCACGGTTTCTCCACACTGTTGTTTCTTCGACTTAAAACGCCAGCTCTTAGACTTCATGCAAAAGTGGGGCTGCAGTGCTAGCTTGATGAAACACATGGAGAGTTGTGTCCTGCCTTTTGATGCGGCCTGAGTCTCACTCGCAAAATGCTCTGGACTGCCTTGCAATGCTCTCACGTATGCATACAACATACTGCTTGAACCTTCAGGAGCGGGTATTTTAGCTGAAGCACGGATTCTCTGACACTTTTTTCTTTCCAGTTAGGTGGTTGTCTTTAATCCTGCACACACACACGGGGCAACGGTAGTAGCCCCATAACCATGATGTGAGTTGAGAGCTGCCTTCTGTACCGGCCTGTCTCTCCCCCGATTTCATGATATGGAAACCGTCTCCAGGCTCTCTTCCACAATACACCCTAACCTGCTTCCTCCTTCAGAGAGGTCGAAGGTAGCCAAAGCACGGTTTCTCTACACTGTTGTCTCTTCGAGGTAAAACGCCAGCACTTAGACTTCATGCAAAAGTGGGGCTGCAGGGCTAGCTTGATGAAACACATGGAGAGTCGTGTCCTGCCTTTTGATGCGGCCTGAGTCTCACTCGCAAAAAGCTTTGGACTCCCTTGCAGTGCTCTCACGCACGCACACAACATACTGCTTACACGTTCAGGAGCGGGTATTTTAGCTGAAGCACGGATTCTTTGCCACTTTTTTCTTTCCAGTTAGGTGGTTGTCTTTAAGCCTGCACACACACATGGGGCAACGGTACTCGCCCCATAACCATGATGTGAGTTGAGAGCTGCCTTCTGTACCGGCCTGTCTCTCCCCCGATTTCATGGAATGGAAACCGTCCCCAGGCTCTCTTCCACAATACACCCTAACCTGCTTCCTCCTTCAGAGAGGTCGAAGGTAGCTAAAGCACGGTTTCTCTACACTGTTGTTTCTTCGAGTTAAAACGCCAGCTCTTATTCTTCATGCAAAAGTGCGGCTGCAGTGCTAGCTTGATGAAACACTTGGAGAGTCCTGTCCTGCCTTTTGCTGGGGCCTGAGTCTCACTCGCAAAAAGCTTTGGACTCCCTTGCAGTGCTCTCACGCACGCACACAACATACTGCTTCCACGTTCAGGAGCGGGTATTTTAGCTGAAGCACGGATTCTCTGCCACTTTTTTCTTTCCAGTTAGTGGGTTGTCTTTAAGCCTGCACATACACACGGGGCAACGGTACTCGCCCCATAACCATGATGTGAGTTGAGAGCTGCCTTCTGTACCGGCCTGTCTCTCCCCCGATTTCATGATATGGAAACCGTCCCCAGGCTCTCTTCCACAATACACCCTAAGCTGCTTCCTCCTTCAGAGAGGTCGAAGGTAGCTAAAGCACGGTTTCTCTACACTGTTGTTTCTTCGAGTTAAAACGCCAGCTATAAGACTACATGCGAAAGTGGGGCTGCAGGTCTAGCTTGATGAAACACATGGAGAGTTGTGTCCTGCCTTTTGATGCGGCCTGAGTCTCACTCGCAAAAAGCTTTGGACTCCCTTGCAGTGCTCTCACGTATGCATACAACATACTGCTTCCACCTTCAGGACCAGGAATTTTAGCTGAAGCACGGATTCTCTGCCAAGTTTTTCTTTGCAGTTAGGTGGTTGTCTTTAAGCCTGCTCGCTCACACGGGGCAACGGTAGTAGCCCCATAACCATCATGTGAGTTGAGAGCTGCCTTCTGTACCAGCCTGTCTGTCCCCCGATTTCATGAAATGGAAACCGTCCCCAGGCTCTCTTTCACAAAACACCTTAACCTGCTTCCTCCTTCAGAGAGGTCGAACTAGCTAAAGCACGGTTTCTCCACAGTGTTGTTTCTTCGACTTAAAACGCCAGCTCTTAGACTTCATGCAAAAGTGGGGCTGCAGTGCTAGCTTGATGAAACACATGGAGAGTTGTGTCCTGCCTTTTGATGCGGCCTGAGTCTCACTCGCAAAATGCTTTGGACTCCCTTGCAGTGCTCTCACGCACGCACTCAACATACTGCTTCCACGTTCAGGAGCGGGTATTTTAGCTGAAGCACGGATTCTCTGCCACTTTTTTCTTTCCAGTTAGTGGGTTGTCTTTAAGCCTGCACATACACACGGGGCAACGGTACTCGCCCCATAACCTTGATGTGAGTTGAGAGCTGCCTTCTGTACCGGCCTGTCTCTCCCCCGATTTCATGATATGGAAACCGTCCCCAGGCTCTCTTCCACAATACACCCTAAGCTGCTTCCTCCTTCAGAGAGGTCGAAGGTAGCTAAAGCACGGTTTCTCTACACTGTTGTTTCTTCGAGTTAAAACGCCAGCTATAAGACTACATGCGAAAGTGGGGCTGCAGGTCTAGCTTGATGAAACACATGGAGAGTTGTGTCCTGCCTTTTGATGCGGCCTGAGTCTCACTCGCAAAAAGCTTTGGACTCCCTTGCAGTGCTCTCACGTATGCATACAACATACTGCTTCCACCTTCAGGACCAGGAATTTTAGCTGAAGCACGGATTCTCTGCCAAGTTTTTCTTTCCAGTTAGGTGGTTGTCTTTAAGCCTGCTCGCTCACACGGGGCAACGGTAGTAGCCCCATAACCATCATGTGAGTTGAGAGCTGCCTTCTGTACCGGCCTGTCTGTCCCCCGATTTCATGAAATGGAAACCGTCCCCAGGCTCTCTTTCACAAAACACCCTAACCTGCTTCCTCCTTCAGAGAGGTCGAACTAGCTAAAGCACGGTTTCTCCACACTGTTGTTTCTTCGACTTAAAACGCCAGCTCTTAGACTTCATGCAAAAGTGGGGCTGCAGTGCTAGCTTGATGAAACACATGGAGAGTTGTGTCCTGCCTTTTGATGCGGCCTGAGTCTCACTCGCAAAATGCTTTGGACTGCCTTGCAATGCTCTCACGTATGCATACAACATACTGCTTGAACCTTCAGGAGCGGGTATTTTAGCTGAAGCACGGATTCTCTGACACTTTTTTCTTTCCAGTTAGGTGCTTGTCTTTAATCCTGCACACACACACGGGGCAACGGTAGTAGCCCCATAACCATGATGTGAGTTGAGAGCTGCCTTCTGTACCGGCCTGTCTCTCCCCCGATTTCATGATATGGAAACCGTCTCCAGGCTCTCTTCCACAATACACCCTAACCTGCTTCCTCCTTCAGAGAGGTCGAAGGTAGCCAAAGCACGGTTTCTCTACACTGTTGTCTCTTCGAGGTAAAACGCCAGCACTTAGACTTCATGCAAAAGTGGGGCTGCAGGGCTAGCTTGATGAAACACATGGAGAGTCGTGTCCTGCCTTTTGATGCGGCCTGAGTCTCACTCGCAAAAAGCTTTGGAATCCCTTGCAGTGCTCTCACGCACGCACACAACATACTGCTTACACGTTCAGGAGCGGGTATTTTAGCTGAAGCACGGATTCTTTGCCACTTTTTTCTTTCCAGTTAGGTGGTTGTCTTTAAGCCTGCACACACACATGGGGCAACGGTACTCGCCCCATAACCATGATGTGAGTTGAGAGCTGCCTTCTGTACCGGCCTGTCTCTCCCCCGATTTCATGAAATGGAAACCGTCCCCAGGCTCTCTTCCACAATACACCCTAACCTGCTTCCTCCTTCAGAGAGGTCGAAGGTAGCTAAAGCACGGTTTCTCTACACTGTTGTCTCTTCGAGTTAAAACGCCAGCTCTTATTCTTCATGCAAAAGTGTGGCTGCAGTGCTAGCTTGATGAAACACTTGGAGAGTCCTGTCCTGCCTTTTGCTGGGGCCTGAGTCTCACTCGCAAAAAGCTTTGGACTCCCTTGCAGTGCTCTCACGCACGCACACAACATACTGCTTCCACGTTCAGGAGCGGGTATTTTAGCTGAAGCACGGATTCTCTGCCACTTTTTTCTTTCCAGTTAGTGGGTTGTCTTTAAGCCTGCACATACACACGGGGCAACGGTACTCGCCCCATAACCATGATGTGAGTTGAGAGCTGCCTTCTGTACCGGCCTGTCTCTCCCCCGATTTCATGATATGGAAACCGTCCCCAGGCTCTCTTCCACAATACACCCTAAGCTGCTTCCTCCTTCAGAGAGGTCGAAGGTAGCTAAAGCACGGTTTCTCTACACTGTTGTTTCTTCGAGTTAAAACGCCAGCTATAAGACTACATGCGAAAGTGGGGCTGCAGGTCTAGCTTGATGAAACACATGGAGAGTTGTGTCCTGCCTTTTGATGCGGCCTGAGTCTCACTCGCAAAAAGCTTTGGACTCCCTTGCAGTGCTCTCACGTATGCATACAACATACTGCTTCCACCTTCAGGACCAGGAATTTTAGCTGAAGCACGGATTCTCTGCCAAGTTTTTCTTTCCAGTTAGGTGGTTGTCTTTAAGCCTGCTCGCTCACACGGGGCAACGGAAGTAGCCCCATAACCATCATGTGAGTTGAGAGCTGCCTTCTGTACCGGCCTGTCTGTCCCCCGATTTCATGAAATGGAAACCGTCCCCAGGCTCTCTTTCACAAAACACCCTAACCTGCTTCCTCCTTCAGAGAGGTCGAACTAGCTAAAGCACGGTTTCTCCACACTGTTGTTTCTTCGACTTAAAACGCCAGCTCTTAGACTTCATGCAAAAGTGGGGCTGCAGTGCTAGCTTGATGAAACACATGGAGAGTTGTGTCCTGCCTTTTGATGCGGCCTGAGTCTCACTCGCAAAATGCTTTGGACTGCCTTGCAATGCTCTCACGTATGCATACAACATACTGCTTGAACCTTCAGGAGCGGGTATTTTAGCTGAAGCACGGATTCTCTGACACTTTTTTCTTTCCAGTTAGGTGCTTGTCTTTAATCCTGCACACACACACGGGGCAACGGTAGTAGCCCCATAACCATGATGTGAGTTGAGAGCTGCCTTCTGTACCGGCCTGTCTCTCCCCCGATTTCATGATATGGAAACCGTCTCCAGGCTCTCTTCCACAATACACCCTAACCTGCTTCCTCCTTCAGAGAGGTCGAAGGTAGCCAAAGCACGGTTTCTCTACACTGTTGTCTCTTCGAGGTAAAACGCCAGCACTTAGACTTCATGCAAAAGTGGGGCTGCAGTGCTAGCTTGATGAAACACATGGAGAGTCGTGTCTTGCCTTTTGATGCGGCCTGAGTCTCACTCGCAAAAAGCTTTGGACTCCCTTGCAGTGCTCTCACGCACGCACACAACATACTGCTTCCACGTTCAGGAGCGGGTATTTTAGCTGAAGCACGGATTCTTTGCCACTTTTTTCTTTCCAGTTAGGTGGTTGTCTTTAAGCCTGCACACACACATGGGGCAACGGTACTCGCCCCATAACCATGATGTGAGTTGAGAGCTGCCTTCTGTACCGGCCTGTCTCTCCCCCGATTTCATGAAATGGAAACCGTCCCCAGGCTCTCTTCCACAATACACCCTAACCTGCTTCCTCCTTCAGAGAGGTCGAAGGTAGCTAAAGCACGGTTTCTCTACACTGTTGTTTCTTCGAGTTAAAACGCCAGCTATAAGACTACATGCGAAAGTGGGGCTGCAGGTCTAGCTTGATGAAACACATGGAGAGTTGTGTCCTGCCTTTTGATGCGGCCTGAGTCTCACTCGCAAAAAGCTTTGGACTCCCTTGCAGTGCTCTCACGTATGCATACAACATACTGCTTCCACCTTCAGGACCAGGAATTTTAGCTGAAGCACGGATTCTCTGCCAAGTTTTTCTTTCCAGTTAGGTGGTTGTCTTTAAGCCTGCTCGCTCACACGGGGCAACGGTAGTAGCCCCATAACCATCATGTGAGTTGAGAGCTGCCTTCTGTACCGGCCTGTCTGTCCCCCGATTTCATGAAATGGAAACCGTCCCCAGGCTCTCTTTCACAAAACACCCTAACCTGCTTCCTCCTTCAGAGAGGTCGAACTAGCTAAAGCACGGTTTCTCCACACTGTTGTTTCTTCGACTTAAAACGCCAGCTCTTAGACTTCATGCAAAAGTGGGGCTGCAGTGCTAGCTTGATGAAACACATGGAGAGTTGTGTCCTGCCTTTTGATGCGGCCTGAGTCTCACTCGCAAAATGCTTTGGACTGCCTTGCAATGCTCTCACGTATGCATACAACATACTGCTTGAACCTTCAGGAGCGGGTATTTTAGCTGAAGCACGGATTCTCTGACACTTTTTTCTTTCCAGTTAGGTGCTTGTCTTTAATCCTGCACACACACACGGGGCAACGGTAGTAGCCCCATAACCATGATGTGAGTTGAGAGCTGCCTTCTGTACCGGCCTGTCTCTCCCCCGATTTCATGATATGGAAACCGTCTCCAGGCTCTCTTCCACAATACACCCTAACCTGCTTCCTCCTTCAGAGAGGTCGAAGGTAGCCAAAGCACGGTTTCTCTACACTGTTGTCTCTTCGAGGTAAAACGCCAGCACTTAGACTTCATGCAAAAGTCGGGCTGCAGGGCTAGCTTGATGAAACACATGGAGAGTCGTGTCCTGCCTTTTGATGCGGCCTGAGTCTCACTCGCAAAAAGCTTTGGACTCCCTTGCAGTGCTCTCACGCACGCACACAACATACTGCTTACACGTTCAGGAGCGGGTATTTTAGCTGAAGCACGGATTCTTTGCCACTTTTTTCTTTCCAGTTAGGTGGTTGTCTTTAAGCCTGCACACACACATGGGGCAACGGTACTCGCCCCATAACCATGATGTGAGTTGAGAGCTGCCTTCTGTACCGGCCTGTCTCTCCCCCGATTTCATGGAATGGAAACCGTCCCCAGGCTCTCTTCCACAATACGCCCTAACCTGCTTCCTCCTTCAGAGAGGTCGAAGGTAGCTAAAGCACGATTTCTCTACACTGTTGTTTCTTCGAGTTAAAACGCCAGCTCTTATTCTTCATGCAAAAGTGCGGCTGCAGTGCTAGCTTGATGAAACACTTGGAGAGTCCTGTCCTGCCTTTTGCTGGGGCCTGAGTCTCACTCGCAAAAAGCTTTGGACTCCCTTGCAGTGCTCTCACGCACGCACACAACATACTGCTTCCACGTTCAGGAGCGGGTATTTTAGCTGAAGCACGGATTCTCTGCCACTTTTTTCTTTCCAGTTAGTGGGTTGTCTTTAAGCCTGCACATACACACGGGGCAACGGTACTCGCCCCATAACCATGATGTGAGTTGAGAGCTGCCTTCTGTACCGGCCTGTCTCTCCCCCGATTTCATGATATGGAAACCGTCCCCAGGCTCTCTTCCACAATACACCCTAAGCTGCTTCCTCCTTCAGAGAGGTCGAAGGTAGCTAAAGCACGGTTTCTCTACACTGTTGTTTCTTCGAGTTAAAACGCCAGCTATAAGACTACATGCGAAAGTGGGGCTGCAGGTCTAGCTTGATGAAACACATGGAGAGTTGTGTCCTGCCTTTTGATGCGGCCTGAGTCTCACTCGCAAAAAGCTTTGGACTCCCTTGCAGTGCTCTCACGTATGCATACAACATACTGCTTCCACCTTCAGGACCAGGAATTTTAGCTGAAGCACGGATTCTCTGCCAAGTTTTTCTTTCCAGTTAGGTGGTTGTCTTTAAGCCTGCTCGCTCACACGGGGCAACGGTAGTAGCCCCATAACCATCATGTGAGTTGAGAGCTGCCTTCTGTACCGGCCTGTCTGTCCCCCGATTTCATGAACTGGAAACCGTCCCCAGGCTCTCTTTCACAAAACACCCTAACCTGCTTCCTCCTTCAGAGAGGTCGAACTAGCTAAAGCACGGTTTCTCCACACTGTTGTTTCTTCGACTTAAAACGCCAGCTCTTAGACTTCATGCAAAAGTGGGGCTGCAGTGCTAGCTTGATGAAACACATGGAGAGTTGTGTCCTGCCTTTTGATGCGGCCTGAGTCTCACTCGCAAAATGCTTTGGACTGCCTTGCAATGCTCTCACGTATGCATACAACATACTGCTTGAACCTTCAGGAGCGGGTATTTTAGCTGAAGCACGGATTCTCTGACACTTTTTTCTTTCCAGTTAGGTGCTTGTCTTTAATCCTGCACACACACACGGGGCAACGGTAGTAGCCCCATAACCATGATGTGAGTTGAGAGCTGCCTTCTGTACCGGCCTGTCTCTCCCCCGATTTCATGATATGGAAACCGTCTCCAGGCTCTCTTCCACAATACACCCTAACCTGCTTCCTCCTTCAGAGAGGTCGAAGGTAGCCAAAGCACGGTTTCTCTACACTGTTGTCTCTTCGAGGTAAAACGCCAGCACTTAGACTTCATGCAAAAGTGGGGCTGCAGTGCTAGCTTGATGAAACACATGGAGAGTCGTGTCCTGCCTTTTGATGCGGCCTGAGTCTCACTCGCAAAAAGCTTTGGACTCCCTTGCAGTGCTCTCACGCACGCACACAACATACTGCTTACACGTTCAGGAGCGGGTATTTTAGCTGAAGCACGGATTCTTTGCCACTTTTTTCTTTCCAGTTAGGTGGTTGTCTTTAAGCCTGCACACACACATGGGGCAACGGTACTCGCCCCATAACCATGATGTGAGTTGAGAGCTGCCTTCTGTACCGGCCTGTCTCTCCCCCGATTTCATGAAATGGAAACCGTCCCCAGGCTCTCTTCCACAATACACCCTAACCTGCTTCCTCCTTCAGAGAGGTCGAAGGTAGCTAAAGCACGGTTTCTCTACACTGTTGTTTCTTCGAGTTAAAACGCCAGCTCTTATTCTTCATGCAAAAGTGCGGCTGCAGTGCTAGCTTGATGAAACACTTGGAGAGTCCTGTCCTGCCTATTGCTGGGGCCTGGGTCTCACTCGCAAAAAGCTTTGGAATCCCTTGCAGTGCTCTCACGCACGCACACAACATACTGCTTCCACGTTCAGGAGCGGGTATTTTAGCTGAAGCACGGATTCTCTGCCACTTTTTTCTTTCCAGTTAGTGGGTTGTCTTTAAGCCTGCACATACACACGGGGCAACGGTACTCGCCCCATAACCATGATGTGAGTTGAGAGCTGCCTTCTGTACCGGCCTGTCTCTCCCCCGATTTCATGATATGGAAACCGTCCCCAGGCTCTCTTCCACAATACACCCTAAGCTGCTTCCTCCTTCAGAGAGGTCGAAGGTAGCTAAAGCACGGTTTCTCTACACTGTTGTTTCTTCGAGTTAAAACGCCAGCTATAAGGCTACATGCGAAAGTGGGGCTGCAGGTCTAGCTTGATGAAACACATGGAGAGTTGTGTCCTGCCTTTTGATGCGGCCTGAGTCTCACTCGCAAAAAGCTTTGGACTCCCTTGCAGTGCTCTCACGTATGCATACAACATACTGCTTCCACCTTCAGGACCAGGAATTTTAGCTGAAGCACGGATTCTCTGCCAAGTTTTTCTTTCCAGTTAGGTGGTTGTCTTTAAGCCTGCTCGCTCACACGGGGCAACGGTAGTAGCCCCATAACCATCATGTGAGTTGAGAGCTGCCTTCTGTACCGGCCTGTCTGTCCCCCGATTTCATGAAATGGAAACCGTCCCCAGGCTCTCTTTCACAAAACACCCTAACCTGCTTCCTCCTTCAGAGAGGTCGAACTAGCTAAAGCACGGTTTCTCCACACTGTTGTTTCTTCGACTTAAAACGCCAGCTCTTAGACTTCATGCAAAAGTGGGGCTGCAGTGCTAGCTTGATGAAACACATGGAGAGTTGTGTCCTGCCTTTTGATGCGGCCTGAGTCTCACTCGCAAAATGCTTTGGACTGCCTTGCAATGCTCTCACGTATGCATACAACATACTGCTTGAACCTTCAGGAGCGGGTATTTTAGCTGAAGCACGGATTCTCTGACACTTTTTTCTTTCCAGTTAGGTGCTTGTCTTTAATCCTGCACACACACACGGGGCAACGGTAGTAGCCCCATAACCATGATGTGAGTTGAGAGCTGCCTTCTGTACCGGCCTGTCTCTCCCCCGATTTCATGATATGGAAACCGTCTCCAGGCTCTCTTCCACAATACACCCTAACCTGCTTCCTCCTTCAGAGAGGTCGAAGGTAGCCAAAGCACGGTTTCTCTACACTGTTGTCTCTTCGAGGTAAAACGCCAGCACTTAGACTTCATGCAAAAGTGGGGCTTCAGTGCTAGCTTGATGAAACACATGGAGAGTCGTGTCCTGCCTTTTGATGCGGCCTGAGTCTCACTCGCAAAAAGCTTTGGACTCCCTTGCAGTGCTCTCACGCACGCACACAACATACTGCTTACACGTTCAGGAGCGGGTATTTTAGCTGAAGCACGGATTCTTTGCCACTTTTTTCTTTCCAGTTAGGTGGTTGTCTTTAAGCCTGCACACACACATGGGGCAACGGTACTCGCCCCATAACCATGATGTGAGTTGAGAGCTGCCTTCTGTACCGGCCTGTCTCTCCCCCGATTTCATGAAATGGAAACCGTCCCCAGGCTCTCTTCCACAATACACCCTAACCTGCTTCCTCCTTCAGAGAGGTCGAAGGTAGCTAAAGCACGGTTTCTCTACACTGTTGTTTCTTCGAGTTAAAGCGCCAGCTATAAGACTACATGTGAAAGTGGGGCTGCAGGTCTAGCTTGATGAAACACATGGAGAGTTGTGTCCTGCCTTTTGATGCGGCCTGAGTCTCACTCGCAAAAAGCTTTGGACTCCCTTGCAGTGCTCTCACGTATGCATACAACATACTGCTTCCACCTTCAGGACCAGGAATTTTAGCTGAAGCACGGATTCTCTGCCAAGTTTTTCTTTCCAGTTAGGTCGTTGTCTTTAAGCCTGCTCGCTCACACGGGGCAACGGTAGTAGCCCCATAACCATCATGTGAGTTGAGAGCTGCCTTCTGTACCGGCCTGTCTGTCCCCCGATTTCATGAAATGGAAACCGTCCCCAGGCTCTCTTTCACAAAACACCCTAACCTGCTTCCTCCTTCAGAGAGGTCGAACTAGCTAAAGCACGGTTTCTCCACACTGTTGTTTCTTCGACTTAAAACGCCAGCTCTTAGACTTCATGCAAAAGTGGGGCTGCAGTGCTAGCTTGAGGAAACACATGGAGAGTTGTGTCCTGCCTTTTGATGCGGCCTGAGTCTCACTCGCAAAATGCTTTGGACTGCCTTGCAATGCTCTCACGTATGCATACAACATACTGCTTGAACCTTCAGGAGCGGGTATTTTAGCTGAAGCACGGATTCTCTGACACTTTTTTCTTTCCAGTTAGGTGCTTGTCTTTAATCCTGCACACACACACGGGGCAACGGTAGTAGCCCCATAACCATGATGTGAGTTGAGAGCTGCCTTCTGTACCGGCCTGTCTCTCCCCCGATTTCATGATATGGAAACCGTCTCCAGGCTCTCTTCCACAATACACCCTAACCTGCTTCCTCCTTCAGAGAGGTCGAAGGTAGCCAAAGCACGGTTTCTCTACACTGTTGTCTCTTCGAGGTAAAACGCCAGCACTTAGACTTCATGCAAAAGTGGGGCTGCAGTGCTAGCTTGATGAAACACATGGAGAGTCGTGTCCTGCCTTTTGATGCGGCCTGAGTCTCACTCGCAAAAAGCTTTGGACTCCCTTGCAGTGCTCTCACGCACGCACACAACATACTGCTTACACGTTCAGGAGCGGGTATTTTAGCTGAAGCACGGATTCTTTGCCACTTTTTTCTTTCCAGTTAGGTGGTTGTCTTTAAGCCTGCACACACACATGGGGCAACGGTACTCGCCCCATAACCATGATGTGAGTTGAGAGCTGCCTTCTGTACCGGCCTGTCTCTCCCCCGATTTCATGAAATGGAAACCGTCCCCAGGCTCTCTTCCACAATACACCCTAACCTGCTTCCTCCTTCAGAGAGGTCGAAGGTAGCTAAAGCACGGTTTCTCTACACTGTTGTTTCTTCGAGTTAAAACGCCAGCTATAAGACTACATGCGAAAGTGGGGCTGCAGGTCTAGCTTGATGAAACACATGGAGAGTTGTGTCCTGCCTTTTGATGCGGCCTGAGTCTCACTCGCAAAAAGCTTTGGACTCCCTTGCAGTGCTCTCACGTATGCATACAACATACTGCTTCCACCTTCAGGACCAGGAATTTTAGCTGAAGCACGGATTCTCTGCCAAGTTTTTCTTTCCAGTTAGGTGGTTGTCTTTAAGCCTGCTCGCTCACACGGGGCAACGGTAGTAGCCCCATAACCATCATGTGAGTTGAGAGCTGCCTTCTGTACCGGCCTGTCTGTCCCCCGATTTCATGAACTGGAAACCGTCCCCAGGCTCTCTTTCACAAAACACCCTAACCTGCTTCCTCCTTCAGAGAGGTCGAACTAGCTAAAGCACGGTTTCTCCACACTGTTGTTTCTTCGACTTAAAACGCCAGCTCTTAGACTTCATGCAAAAGTGGGGCTGCAGTGCTAGCTTGATGAAACACATGGAGAGTTGTGTCCTGCCTTTTGATGCGGCCTGAGTCTCACTCGCAAAATGCTTTGGACTGCCTTGCAATGCTCTCACGTATGCATACAACATACTGCTTGAACCTTCAGGAGCGGGTATTTTAGCTGAAGCACGGATTCTCTGACACTTTTTTCTTTCCAGTTAGGTGCTTGTCTTTAATCCTGCACACACACACGGGGCAACGGTAGTAGCCCCATAACCATGATGTGAGTTGAGAGCTGCCTTCTGTACCGGCCTGTCTCTCCCCCGATTTCATGATATGGAAACCGTCTCCAGGCTCTCTTCCACAATACACCCTAACCTGCTTCCTCCTTCAGAGAGGTCGAAGGTAGCCAAAGCACGGTTTCTCTACACTGTTGTCTCTTCGAGGTAAAACGCCAGCACTTAGACTTCATGCAAAAGTGGGGCTGCAGTGCTAGCTTGATGAAACACATGGAGAGTCGTGTCCTGCCTTTTGATGCGGCCTGAGTCTCACTCGCAAAAAGCTTTGGACTCCCTTGCAGTGCTCTCACGCACGCACACAACATACTGCTTACACGTTCAGGAGCGGGTATTTTAGCTGAAGCACGGATTCTTTGCCACTTTTTTCTTTCCAGTTAGGTGGTTGTCTTTAAGCCTGCACACACACATGGGGCAACGGTACTCGCCCCATAACCATGATGTGAGTTGAGAGCTGCCTTCTGTACCGGCCTGTCTCTCCCCCGATTTCATGAAATGGAAACCGTCCCCAGGCTCTCTTCCACAATACACCCTAACCTGCTTCCTCCTTCAGAGAGGTCGAAGGTAGCTAAAGCACGGTTTCTCTACACTGTTGTTTCTTCGAGTTAAAACGGCAGCTCTTATTCTTCATGCAAAAGTGCGGCTGCAGTGCTAGCTTGATGAAACACTTGGAGAGTCCTGTCCTGCCTTTGCTGGGGCCTGAGTCTCACTCGCAAAAAGCTTTGGACTCCCTTGCATTGCTCTCACGCACGCACTCAACATACTGCTTCCACGTTCAGGAGCGGGTATTTTAGCTGAAGCACGGATTCTCTGCCACTTTTTTCTTTCCAGTTAGTGGGTTGTCTTTAAGCCTGCACATACACACGGGGCAACGGTACTCGCCCCATAACCATGATGTGAGTTGAGAGCTGCCTTCTGTACCGGCCTGTCTCTCCCCCGATTTCATGATATGGAAACCGTCCCCAGGCTCTCTTCCACAATACACCCTAAGCTGCTTCCTCCTTCAGAGAGGTCGAAGGTAGCTAAAGCACGGTTTCTCTACACTGTTGTTTCTTCGAGTTAAAACGCCAGCTATAAGACTACATGCGAAAGTGGGGCTGCAGGTCTAGCTTGATGAAACACATGGAGAGTTGTGTCCTGCCTTTTGATGCGGCCTGAGTCTCACTCGCAAAAAGCTTTGGACTCCCTTGCAGTGCTCTCACGTATGCATACAACATACTGCTTCCACCTTCAGGACCAGGAATTTTAGCTGAAGCACGGATTCTCTGCCAAGTTTTTCTTTCCAGTTAGGTGGTTGTCTTTAAGCCTGCTCGCTCACACGGGGCAACGGTAGTAGCCCCATAACCATCATGTGAGTTGAGAGCTGCCTTCTGTACCGGCCTGTCTGTCCCCCGATTTCATGAAATGGAAACCGTCCCCAGGCTCTCTTTCACAAAACACCCTAACCTGCTTCCTCCTTCAGAGAGGTCGAACTAGCTAAAGCACGGTTTCTCCACACTGTTGTTTCTTCGACTTAAAACGCCAGCTCTTAGACTTCATGCAAAAGTGGGGCTGCAGTGCTAGCTTGATGAAACACATGGAGAGTTGTGTCCTGCCTTTTGATGCGGCCTGAGTCTCACTCGCAAAATGCTTTGGACTGCCTTGCAATGCTCTCACGTATGCATACAACATACTGCTTGAACCTTCAGAAGCGGGTATTTTAGCTGAAGCACGGATTCTCTGACACTTTTTTCTTTCCAGTTAGGTGCTTGTCTTTAATCCTGCACACACACACGGGGCAACGGTAGTAGCCCCATAACCATGATGTGAGTTGAGAGCTGCCTTCTGTACCGGCCTGTCTCTCCCCCGATTTCATGATATGGAAACCGTCTCCAGGCTCTCTTCCACAATACACCCTAACCTGCTTCCTCCTTCAGAGAGGTCGAAGGTAGCCAAAGCACGGTTTCTCTACACTGTTGTCTCTTCGAGGTAAAACGCCAGCACTTAGACTTCATGCAAAAGTGGGGCTGCAGGGCTAGCTTGATGAAACACATGGAGAGTCGTGTCCTGCCTTTTGATGCGGCCTGAGTCTCACTCGCAAAAAGCTTTGGACTCCCTTGCAGTGCTCTCACGCACGCACACAACATACTGCTTACACGTTCAGGAGCGGGTATTTTAGCTGAAGCACGGATTCTTTGCCACTTTTTTCTTTCCAGTTAGGTGGTTGTCTTTAAGCCTGCACACACACATGGGGCAACGGTACTCGCCCCATAACCATGATGTGAGTTGAGAGCTGCCTTCTGTACCGGCCTGTCTCTCCCCCGATTTCATGGAATGGAAACCGTCCCCAGGCTCTCTTCCACAATACACCCTAACCTGCTTCCTCCTTCAGAGAGGTCGAAGGTAGCTAAAGCACGGTTTCTCTACACTGTTGTTTCTTCGAGTTAAAACGCCAGCTCTTATTCTTCATGCAAAAGTGCGGCTGCAGTGCTAGCTTGATGAAACACTTGGAGAGTCCTGTCCTGCCTTTTGCTGGGGCCTGAGTCTCACTCGCAAAAAGCTTTGGACTCCCTTGCAGTGCTCTCACGCACGCACTCAACATACTGCTTCCACGTTCAGGAGCGGGTATTTTAGCTGAAGCACGGATTCTCTGCCACTTTTTTCTTTCCAGTTAGTGGGTTGTCTTTAAGCCTGCACATACACACGGGGCAACGGTACTCGCCCCATAACCATGATGTGAGTTGAGAGCTGCCTTCTGTACCGGCCTGTCTCTCCCCCGATTTCATGATATGGAAACCGTCCCCAGGCTCTCTTCCACAATACACCCTAAGCTGCTTCCTCCTTCAGAGAGGTCGAAGGTAGCTAAAGCACGGTTTCTCTACACTGTTGTTTCTTCGAGTTAAAACGCCAGCTATAAGACTACATGCGAAAGTGGGGCTGCAGGTCTAGCTTGATGAAACACATGGAGAGTTGTGTCCTGCCTTTTGATGCGGCCTGAGTCTCACTCGCAAAAAGCTTTGGACTCCCTTGCAGTGCTCTCACGTATGCATACAACATACTGCTTCCACCTTCAGGACCAGGAATTTTAGCTGAAGCACGGATTCTCTGCCAAGTTTTTCTTTCCAGTTAGGTGGTTGTCTTTAAGCCTGCTCGCTCACACGGGGCAATGGTAGTAGCCCCATAACCATCATGTGAGTTGAGAGCTGCCTTCTGTACCGGCCTGTCTGTCCCCCGATTTCATGAAATGGAAACCGTCCCCAGGCTCTCTTTCACAAAACACCCTAACCTGCTTCCTCCTTCAGAGAGGTCGAACTAGCTAAAGCACGGTTTCTCCACACTGTTGTTTCTTCGACTTAAAACGCCAGCTCTTAGACTTCATGCAAAAGTGGGGCTGCAGTGCTAGCTTGATGAAACACATGGAGAGTTGTGTCCTGCCTTTTGATGCGGCCTGAGTCTCACTCGCAAAATGCTTTGGACTGCCTTGCAATGCTCTCACGTATGCATACAACATACTGCTTGAACCTTCAGGAGCTGGTATTTTAGCTGAAGCACGGATTCTCTGACACTTTTTTCTTTCCAGTTAGGTGCTTGTCTTTAATCCTGCACACACACACGGGGCAACGGTAGTAGCCCCATAACCATGATGTGAGTTGAGAGCTGCCTTCTGTACCGGCCTGTCTCTCCCCCGATTTCATGATATGGAAACCGTCTCCAGGCTCTCTTCCACAATACACCCTAACCTGCTTCCTCCTTCAGAGAGGTCGAAGGTAGCCAAAGCACGGTTTCTCTACACTGTTGTCTCTTCGAGGTAAAACGCCAGCACTTAGACTTCATGCAAAAGTGGGGCTGCAGGGCTAGCTTGATGAAACACATGGAGAGTCGTGTCCTGCCTTTTGATGCGGCCTGAGTCTCACTCGCAAAAAGCTTTGGACTCCCTTGCAGTGCTCTCACGCACGCACACAACATACTGCTTACACGTTCAGGAGCGGGTATTTTAGCTGAAGCACGGATTCTTTGCCACTTTTTTCTTTCCAGTTAGGTGGTTGTCTTTAAGCCTGCACACACACATGGGGCAACGGTACTCGCCCCATAACCATGATGTGAGTTGAGAGCTGCCTTCTGTACCGGCCTGTCTCTCCCCCGATTTCATGGAATGGAAACCGTCCCCAGGCTCTCTTCCACAATACACCCTAACCTGCTTCCTCCTTCAGAGAGGTCGAAGGTAGCTAAAGCACGGTTTCTCTACACTGTTGTTTCTTCGAGTTAAAACGCCAGCTCTTATTCTTCATGCAAAAGTGCGGCTGCAGTGCTAGCTTGATGAAACACTTGGAGAGTCCTGTCCTGCCTTTTGCTGGGGCCTGAGTCTCACTCGCAAAAAGCTTTGGACTCCCTTGCAGTGCTCTCACGCACGCACTCAACATACTGCTTCCACGTTCAGGAGCGGGTATTTTAGCTGAAGCACGGATTCTCTGCCACTTTTTTCTTTCCAGTTAGTGGGTTGTCTTTAAGCCTGCACATACACACGGGGCAACGGTACTCGCCCCATAACCATGATGTGAGTTGAGAGCTGCCTTCTGTACCGGCCTGTCTCTCCCCCGATTTCATGATATGGAAACCGTCCCCAGGCTCTCTTCCACAATACACCCTAAGCTGCTTCCTCCTTCAGAGAGGTCGAAGGTAGCTAAAGCACGGTTTCTCTACACTGTTGTTTCTTCGAGTTAAAACGCCAGCTATAAGACTACATGCGAAAGTGGGGCTGCAGGTCTAGCTTGATGAAACACATGGAGAGTTGTGTCCTGCCTTTTGATGCGGCCTGAGTCTCACTCGCAAAAAGCTTTGGACTCCCTTGCAGTGCTCTCACGTATGCATACAACATACTGCTTCCACCTTCAGGACCAGGAATTTTAGCTGAAGCACGGATTCTCTGCCAAGTTTTTCTTTCCAGTTAGGTGGTTGTCTTTAAGCCTGCTCGCTCACACGGGGCAATGGTAGTAGCCCCATAACCATCATGTGAGTTGAGAGCTGCCTTCTGTACCGGCCTGTCTGTCCCCCGATTTCATGAAATGGAAACCGTCCCCAGGCTCTCTTTCACAAAACACCCTAACCTGCTTCCTCCTTCAGAGAGGTCGAACTAGCTAAAGCACGGTTTCTCCACACTGTTGTTTCTTCGACTTAAAACGCCAGCTCTTAGACTTCATGCAAAAGTGGGGCTGCAGTGCTAGCTTGATGAAACACATGGAGAGTTGTGTCCTGCCTTTTGATGCGGCCTGAGTCTCACTCGCAAAATGCTTTGGACTGCCTTGCAATGCTCTCACGTATGCATACAACATACTGCTTGAACCTTCAGGAGCGGGTATTTTAGCTGAAGCACGGATTCTCTGACACTTTTTTCTTTCCAGTTAGGTGCTTGTCTTTAATCCTGCACACACACACGGGGCAACGGTAGTAGCCCCATAACCATGATGTGAGTTGAGAGCTGCCTTCTGTACCGGCCTGTCTCTCCCCCGATTTCATGATATGGAAACCGTCTCCAGGCTCTCTTCCACAATACACCCTAACCTGCTTCCTCCTTCAGAGAGGTCGAAGGTAGCCAAAGCACGGTTTCTCTACACTGTTGTCTCTTCGAGGTAAAACGCCAGCACTTAGACTTCATGCAAAAGTGGGGCTGCAGGGCTAGCTTGATGAAACACATGGAGAGTCGTGTCCTGCCTTTTGATGCGGCCTGAGTCTCACTCGCAAAAAGCTTTGGACTCCCTTGCAGTGCTCTCACGCACGCACACAACATACTGCTTACACGTTCAGGAGCGGGTATTTTAGCTGAAGCACGGATTCTTTGCCACTTTTTTCTTTCCAGTTAGGTGGTTGTCTTTAAGCCTGCACACACACATGGGGCAACGGTACTCGCCCCATAACCATGAAGTGAGTTGAGAGCTGCCTTCTGTACCGGCCTGTCTCTCCCCCGATTTCATGGAATGGAAACCGTCCCCAGGCTCTCTTCCACAATACACCCTAACCTGCTTCCTCCTTCAGAGAGGTCGAAGGTAGCTAAAGCACGGTTTCTCTACACTGTTGTTTCTTCGAGTTAAAACGCCAGCTATAAGACTACATGCGAAAGTGGGGCTGCAGGTCTAGCTTGATGAAACACATGGAGAGTTGTGTCCTGCCTTTTGATGCGGCCTGAGTCTCACTCGCAAAAAGCTTTGGACTCCCTTGCAGTGCTCTCACGTATGCATACAACATACTGCTTCCACCTTCAGGACCAGGAATTTTAGCTGAAGCACGGATTCTCTGCCAAGTTTTTCTTTCCAGTTAGGTGGTTGTCTTTAAGCCTGCTCGCTCACACGGGGCAACGGTAGTAGCCCCATAACCATCATGTGAGTTGAGAGCTGCCTTCTGTACCGGCCTGTCTGTCCCCCGATTTCATGAAATGGAAACCGTCCCCAGGCTCTCTTTCACAAAACACCCTAACCTGCTTCCTCCTTCAGAGAGGTCGAACTAGCTAAAGCACGGTTTCTCCACACTGTTGTTTCTTCGACTTAAAACGCCAGCTCTTAGACTTCATGCAAAAGTGGGGCTGCAGTGCTAGCTTGAGGAAACACATGGAGAGTTGTGTCCTGCCTTTTGATGCGGCCTGAGTCTCACTCGCAAAATGCTTTGGACTGCCTTGCAATGCTCTCACGTATGCATACAACATACTGCTTGAACCTTCAGGAGCGGGTATTTTAGCTGAAGCACGGATTCTCTGACACTTTTTTCTTTCCAGTTAGGTGCTTGTCTTTAATCCTGCACACACACACGGGGCAACGGTAGTAGCCCCATAACCATGATGTGAGTTGAGAGCTGCCTTCTGTACCGGCCTGTCTCTCCCCCGATTTCATGATATGGAAACCGTCTCCAGGCTCTCTTCCACAATACACCCTAACCTGCTTCCTCCTTCAGAGAGGTCGAAGGTAGCCAAAGCACGGTTTCTCTACACTGTTGTCTCTTCGAGGTAAAACGCCAGCACTTAGACTTCATGCAAAAGTGGGGCTGCAGTGCTAGCTTGATGAAACACATGGAGAGTCGTGTCCTGCCTTTTGATGCGGCCTGAGTCTCACTCGCAAAAAGCTTTGGACTCCCTTGCAGTGCTCTCACGCACGCACACAACATACTGCTTACACGTTCAGGAGCGGGTATTTTAGCTGAAGCACGGATTCTTTGCCACTTTTTTCTTTCCAGTTAGGTGGTTGTCTTTAAGCCTGCACACACACATGGGGCAACGGTACTCGCCCCATAACCATGATGTGAGTTGAGAGCTGCCTTCTGTACCGGCCTGTCTCTCCCCCGATTTCATGAAATGGAAACCGTCCCCAGGCTCTCTTCCACAATACACCCTAACCTGCTTCCTCCTTCAGAGAGGTCGAAGGTAGCTAAAGCACGGTTTCTCTACACTGTTGTTTCTTCGAGTTAAAACGCCAGCTCTTATTCTTCATGCAAAAGTGGGGCTGCAGTGCTAGCTTGATGAAACACTTGGAGAGTCCTGTCCTGCCTTTGCTGGGGCCTGAGTCTCACTCGCAAAAAGCTTTGGACTCCCTTGCAGTGCTCTCACGCACGCACTCAACATACTGCTTCCACGTTCAGGAGCGGGTATTTTAGCTGAAGCACGGATTCTCTGCCACTTTTTTCTTTCCAGTTAGTGGGTTGTCTTTAAGCCTGCACATACACACGGGGCAACGGTACTCGCCCCATAACCATGATGTGAGTTGAGAGCTGCCTTCTGTACCGGCCTGTCTCTCCCCCGATTTCATGATATGGAAACCGTCCCCAGGCTCTCTTCCACAATACACCCTAAGCTGCTTCCTCCTTCAGAGAGGTCAAAGGTAGCTAAAGCACGGTTTCTCTACACTGTTGTTTCTTCGAGTTAAAACGCCAGCTATAAGACTACATGCGAAAGTGGGGCTGCAGGTCTAGCTTGATGAAACACATGGAGAGTTGTGTCCTGCCTTTTGATGCGGCCTGAGTCTCACTCGCAAAATGCTTTGGACTGCCTTGCAATGCTCTCACGTATGCATACAACATACTGCTTGAACCTTCAGGAGCGGGTATTTTAGCTGAAGCACGGATTCTCTGACACTTTTTTCTTTCCAGTTAGGTGCTTGTCTTTAATCCTGCACACACACACGGGGCAACGGTAGTAGCCCCATAACCATGATGTGAGTTGAGAGCTGCCTTCTGTACCGGCCTGTCTCTCCCCCGATTTCATGATATGGAAACCGTCTCCAGGCTCTCTTCCACAATACACCCTAACCTGCTTCCTCCTTCAGAGAGGTCGAAGGTAGCCAAAGCACGGTTTCTCTACACTGTTGTCTCTTCGAGGTAAAACGCCAGCACTTAGACTTCATGCAAAAGTGGGGCTGCAGTGCTAGCTTGATGAAACACATGGAGAGTCGTGTCCTGCCTTTTGATGCGGCCTGAGTCTCACTCGCAAAAAGCTTTGGACTCCCTTGCAGTGCTCTCACGCACGCACACAACATACTGCTTACACGTTCAGGAGCGGGTATTTTAGCTGAAGCACGGATTCTTTGCCACTTTTTTCTTTCCAGTTAGGTGGTTGTCTTTAAGCCTGCACACACACATGGGGCAACGGTACTCGCCCCATAACCATGATGTGAGTTGAGAGCTGCCTTCTGTACCGGCCTGTCTCTCCCCCGATTTCATGAAATGGAAACCGTCCCCAGGCTCTCTTCCACAATACACCCTAACCTGCTTCCTCCTTCAGAGAGGTCGAAGGTAGCTAAAGCACGGTTTCTCTACACTGTTGTTTCTTCGAGTTAAAACGCCAGCTATAAGACTACATGCGAAAGTGGGGCTGCAGGTCTAGCTTGATGAAACACATGGAGAGTTGTGTCCTGCCTTTTGATGCGGCCTGAGTCTCACTCGCAAAAAGCTTTGGACTCCCTTGCAGTGCTCTCACGTATGCATACAACATACTGCTTCCACCTTCAGGACCAGGAATTTTAGCTGAAGCACGGATTCTCTGCCAAGTTTTTCTTTCCAGTTAGGTGGTTGTCTTTAAGCCTGCTCGCTCACACGGGGCAACGGTAGTAGCCCCATAACCATCATGTGAGTTGAGAGCTGCCTTCTGTACCGGCCTGTCTGTCCCCCGATTTCATGAAATGGAAACCGTCCCCAGGCTCTCTTTCACAAAACACCCTAACCTGCTTCCTCCTTCAGAGAGGTCGAACTAGCTAAAGCACGGTTTCTCCACACTGTTGTTTCTTCGACTTAAAACGCCAGCTCTTAGACTTCATGCAAAAGTGGGGCTGCAGTGCTAGCTTGAGGAAACACATGGAGAGTTGTGTCCTGCCTTTTGATGCGGCCTGAGTCTCACTCGCAAAATGCTTTGGACTGCCTTGCAATGCTCTCACGTATGCATACAACATACTGCTTGAACCTTCAGGAGCGGGTATTTTAGCTGAAGCACGGATTCTCTGACACTTTTTTCTTTCCAGTTAGGTGCTTGTCTTTAATCCTGCACACACACACGGGGCAACGGTAGTAGCCCCATAACCATGATGTGAGTTGAGAGCTGCCTTCTGTACCGGCCTGTCTCTCCCCCGATTTCATGATATGGAAACCGTCTCCAGGCTCTCTTCCACAATACACCCTAACCTGCTTCCTCCTTCAGAGAGGTCGAAGGTAGCCAAAGCACGGTTTCTCTACACTGTTGTCTCTTCGAGGTAAAACGCCAGCACTTAGACTTCATGCAAAAGTGGGGCTGCAGTGCTAGCTTGATGAAACACATGGAGAGTCGTGTCCTGCCTTTTGATGCGGCCTGAGTCTCACTCGCAAAAAGCTTTGGACTCCCTTGCAGTGCTCTCACGCACGCACACAACATACTGCTTACACGTTCAGGAGCGGGTATTTTAGCTGAAGCACGGATTCTTTGCCACTTTTTTCTTTCCAGTTAGGTGGTTGTCTTTAAGCCTGCACACACACATGGGGCAACGGTACTCGCCCCATAACCATGATGTGAGTTGAGAGCTGCCTTCTGTACCGGCCTGTCTCTCCCCCGATTTCATGAAATGGAAACCGTCCCCAGGCTCTCTTCCACAATACACCCTAACCTGCTTCCTCCTTCAGAGAGGTCGAAGGTAGCTAAAGCACGGTTTCTCTACACTGTTGTTTCTTCGAGTTAAAACGCCAGCTCTTATTCTTCATGCAAAAGTGGGGCTGCAGTGCTAGCTTGATGAAACACTTGGAGAGTCCTGTCCTGCCTTTGCTGGGGCCTGAGTCTCACTCGCAAAAAGCTTTGGACTCCCTTGCAGTGCTCTCACGCACGCACTCAACATACTGCTTCCACGTTCAGGAGCGGGTATTTTAGCTGAAGCACGGATTCTCTGCCACTTTTTTCTTTCCAGTTAGTGGGTTGTCTTTAAGCCTGCACATACACACGGGGCAACGGTACTCGCCCCATAACCATGATGTGAGTTGAGAGCTGCCTTCTGTACCGGCCTGTCTCTCCCCCGATTTCATGATATGGAAACCGTCCCCAGGCTCTCTTCCACAATACACCCTAAGCTGCTTCCTCCTTCAGAGAGGTCAAAGGTAGCTAAAGCACGGTTTCTCTACACTGTTGTTTCTTCGAGTTAAAACGCCAGCTATAAGACTACATGCGAAAGTGGGGCTGCAGGTCTAGCTTGATGAAACACATGGAGAGTTGTGTCCTGCCTTTTGATGCGGCCTGAGTCTCACTCGCAAAATGCTTTGGACTGCCTTGCAATGCTCTCACGTATGCATACAACATACTGCTTGAACCTTCAGGAGCGGGTATTTTAGCTGAAGCACGGATTCTCTGACACTTTTTTCTTTCCAGTTAGGTGCTTGTCTTTAATCCTGCACACACACACGGGGCAACGGTAGTAGCCCCATAACCATGATGTGAGTTGAGAGCTGCCTTCTGTACCGGCCTGTCTCTCCCCCGATTTCATGATATGGAAACCGTCTCCAGGCTCTCTTCCACAATACACCCTAACCTGCTTCCTCCTTCAGAGAGGTCGAAGGTAGCCAAAGCACGGTTTCTCTACACTGTTGTCTCTTCGAGGTAAAACGCCAGCACTTAGACTTCATGCAAAAGTGGGGCTGCAGTGCTAGCTTGATGAAACACATGGAGAGTCGTGTCCTGCCTTTTGATGCGGCCTGAGTCTCACTCGCAAAAAGCTTTGGACTCCCTTGCAGTGCTCTCACGCACGCACACAACATACTGCTTACACGTTCAGGAGCGGGTATTTTAGCTGAAGCACGGATTCTTTGCCACTTTTTTCTTTCCAGTTAGGTGGTTGTCTTTAAGCCTGCACACACACATGGGGCAACGGTACTCGCCCCATAACCATGATGTGAGTTGAGAGCTGCCTTCTGTACCGGCCTGTCTCTCCCCCGATTTCATGAAATGGAAACCGTCCCCAGGCTCTCTTCCACAATACACCCTAACCTGCTTCCTCCTTCAGAGAGGTCGAAGGTAGCTAAAGCACGGTTTCTCTACACTGTTGTTTCTTCGAGTTAAAACGCCAGCTATAAGACTACATGCGAAAGTGGGGCTGCAGGTCTAGCTTGATGAAACACATGGAGAGTTGTGTCCTGCCTTTTGATGCGGCCTGAGTCTCACTCGCAAAAAGCTTTGGACTCCCTTGCAGTGCTCTCACGTATGCATACAACATACTGCTTCCACCTTCAGGACCAGGAATTTTAGCTGAAGCACGGATTCTCTGCCAAGTTTTTCTTTCCAGTTAGGTGGTTGTCTTTAAGCCTGCTCGCTCACACGGGGCAACGGTAGTAGCCCCATAACCATCATGTGAGTTGAGAGCTGCCTTCTGTACCGGCCTGTCTGTCCCCCGATTTCATGAAATGGAAACCGTCCCCAGGCTCTCTTTCACAAAACACCCTAACCTGCTTCCTCCTTCAGAGAGGTCGAACTAGCTAAAGCACGGTTTCTCCACACTGTTGTTTCTTCGACTTAAAACGCCAGCTCTTAGACTTCATGCAAAAGTGGGGCTGCAGTGCTAGCTTGAGGAAACACATGGAGAGTTGTGTCCTGCCTTTTGATGCGGCCTGAGTCTCACTCGCAAAATGCTTTGGACTGCCTTGCAATGCTCTCACGTATGCATACAACATACTGCTTGAACCTTCAGGAGCGGGTATTTTAGCTGAAGCACGGATTCTCTGACACTTTTTTCTTTCCAGTTAGGTGCTTGTCTTTAATCCTGCACACACACACGGGGCAACGGTAGTAGCCCCATAACCATGATGTGAGTTGAGAGCTGCCTTCTGTACCGGCCTGTCTCTCCCCCGATTTCATGATATGGAAACCGTCTCCAGGCTCTCTTCCACAATACACCCTAACCTGCTTCCTCCTTCAGAGAGGTCGAAGGTAGCCAAAGCACGGTTTCTCTACACTGTTGTCTCTTCGAGGTAAAACGCCAGCACTTAGACTTCATGCAAAAGTGGGGCTGCAGTGCTAGCTTGATGAAACACATGGAGAGTCGTGTCCTGCCTTTTGATGCGGCCTGAGTCTCACTCGCAAAAAGCTTTGGACTCCCTTGCAGTGCTCTCACGCACGCACACAACATACTGCTTACACGTTCAGGAGCGGGTATTTTAGCTGAAGCACGGATTCTTTGCCACTTTTTTCTTTCCAGTTAGGTGGTTGTCTTTAAGCCTGCACACACACATGGGGCAACGGTACTCGCCCCATAACCATGATGTGAGTTGAGAGCTGCCTTCTGTACCGGCCTGTCTCTCCCCCGATTTCATGAAATGGAAACCGTCCCCAGGCTCTCTTCCACAATACACCCTAACCTGCTTCCTCCTTCAGAGAGGTCGAAGGTAGCTAAAGCACGGTTTCTCTACACTGTTGTTTCTTCGAGTTAAAACGCCAGCTCTTATTCTTCATGCAAAAGTGCGGCTGCAGTGCTAGCTTGATGAAACACTTGGAGAGTCCTGTCCTGCCTTTGCTGGGGCCTGAGTCTCACTCGCAAAAAGCTTTGGACTCCCTTGCAGTGCTCTCACGCACGCACTCAACATACTGCTTCCACGTTCAGGAGCGGGTATTTTAGCTGAAGCACGGATTCTCTGCCACTTTTTTCTTTCCAGTTAGTGGGTTGTCTTTAAGCCTGCACATACACACGGGGCAACGGTACTCGCCCCATAACCATGATGTGAGTTGAGAGCTGCCTTCTGTACCGGCCTGTCTCTCCCCCGATTTCATGATATGGAAACCGTCCCCAGGCTCTCTTCCACAATACACCCTAAGCTGCTTCCTCCTTCAGAGAGGTCGAAGGTAGCTAAAGCACGGTTTCTCTACACTGTTGTTTCTTCGAGTTAAAACGCCAGCTATAAGACTACATGCGAAAGTGGGGCTGCAGGTCTAGCTTGATGAAACACATGGAGAGTTGTGTCCTGCCTTTTGATGCGGCCTGAGTCTCACTCGCAAAAAGCTTTGGACTCCCTTGCAGTGCTCTCACGTATGCATACAACATACTGCTTCCACCTTCAGGACCAGGAATTTTAGCTGAAGCACGGATTCTCTGCCAAGTTTTTCTTTCCAGTTAGGTGGTTGTCTTTAAGCCTGCTCGCTCACACGGGGCAACGGTAGTAGCCCCATAACCATCATGTGAGTTGAGAGCTGCCTTCTGTACCGGCCTGTCTGTCCCCCGATTTCATGAAATGGAAACCGTCCCCAGGCTCTCTTTCACAAAACACCCTAACCTGCTTCCTCCTTCAGAGAGGTCGAACTAGCTAAAGCACGGTTTCTCCACACTGTTGTTTCTTCGACTTAAAACGCCAGCTCTTAGACTTCATGCAAAAGTGGGGCTGCAGTGCTAGCTTGATGAAACACATGGAGAGTTGTGTCCTGCCTTTTGATGCGGCCTGAGTCTCACTCGCAAAATGCTTTGGACTGCCTTGCAATGCTCTCACGTATGCATACAACATACTGCTTGAACCTTCAGAAGCGGGTATTTTAGCTGAAGCACGGATTCTCTGACACTTTTTTCTTTCCAGTTAGGTGCTTGTCTTTAATCCTGCACACACACACGGGGCAACGGTAGTAGCCCCATAACCATGATGTGAGTTGAGAGCTGCCTTCTGTACCGGCCTGTCTCTCCCCCGATTTCATGATATGGAAACCGTCTCCAGGCTCTCTTCCACAATACACCCTAACCTGCTTCCTCCTTCAGAGAGGTCGAAGGTAGCCAAAGCACGGTTTCTCTACACTGTTGTCTCTTCGAGGTAAAACGCCAGCACTTAGACTTCATGCAAAAGTGGGGCTGCAGTGCTAGCTTGATGAAACACATGGAGAGTCGTGTCCTGCCTTTTGATGCGGCCTGAGTCTCACTCGCAAAAAGCTTTGGACTCCCTTGCAGTGCTCTCACGCACGCACACAACATACTGCTTACACGTTCAGGAGCGGGTATTTTAGCTGAAGCACGGATTCTTTGCCACTTTTTTCTTTCCAGTTAGGTGGTTGTCTTTAAGCCTGCACACACACATGGGGCAACGGTACTCGCCCCATAACCATGATGTGAGTTGAGAGCTGCCTTCTGTACCGGCCTGTCTCTCCCCCAATTTCATGAAATGGAAACCGTCCCCAGGCTCTCTTTCACAATACACCCTAACCTGCTTCCTCCTTCAGAGAGGTCGAAGGTAGCTAAAGCACGGTTTCTCTACACTGTTGTTTCTTCGAGTTAAAACGCCAGCTCTTATTCTTCATGCAAAAGTGCGGCTGCAGTGCTAGCTTGATGAAACACTTGGAGAGTCCTGTCCTGCCTTTTGCTGGGGCCTGAGTCTCACTCGCAAAAAGCTTTGGACTCCCTTGCAGTGCTCTCACGCACGCACTCAACATACTGCTTCCACGTTCAGGAGCGGGTATTTTAGCTGAAGCACGGATTCTCTGCCACTTTTTTCTTTCCAGTTAGTGGGTTGTCTTTAAGCCTGCACATACACACGGGGCAACGGTACTCGCCCCATAACCATGATGTGAGTTGAGAGCTGCCTTCTGTACCGGCCTGTCTCTCCCCCGATTTCATGATATGGAAACCGTCCCCAGGCTCTCTTCCACAATACACCCTAAGCTGCTTCCTCCTTCAGAGAGGTCGAAGGTAGCTAAAGCACGGTTTCTCTACACTGTTGTTTCTTCGAGTTAAAACGCCAGCTATAAGACTACATGCGAAAGTGGGGCTGCAGGTCTAGCTTGATGAAACACATGGAGAGTTGTGTCCTGCCTTTTGATGCGGCCTGAGTCTCACTCGCAAAAAGCTTTGGACTCCCTTGCAGTGCTCTCACGTATGCATACAACATACTGCTTCCACCTTCAGGACCAGGAATTTTAGCTGAAGCACGGATTCTCTGCCAAGTTTTTCTTTCCAGTTAGGTGGTTGTCTTTAAGCCTGCTCGCTCACACGGGGCAACGGTAGTAGCCCCATAACCATCATGTGAGTTGAGAGCTGCCTTCTGTACCGGCCTGTCTGTCCCCCGATTTCATGAACTGGAAACCGTCCCCAGGCTCTCTTTCACAAAACACCCTAACCTGCTTCCTCCTTCAGAGAGGTCGAACTAGCTAAAGCACGGTTTCTCCACACTGTTGTTTCTTCGACTTAAAACGCCAGCTCTTAGACTTCATGCAAAAGTGGGGCTGCAGTGCTAGCTTGATGAAACACATGGAGAGTTGTGTCCTGCCTTTTGATGCGGCCTGAGTCTCACTCGCAAAATGCTTTGGACTGCCTTGCAATGCTCTCACGTATGCATACAACATACTGCTTGAACCTTCAGGAGCGGGTATTTTAGCTGAAGCACGGATTCTCTGACACTTTTTTCTTTCCAGTTAGGTGCTTGTCTTTAATCCTGCACACACACACGGGGCAACGGTAGTAGCCCCATAACCATGATGTGAGTTGAGAGCTGCCTTCTGTACCGGCCTGTCTCTCCCCCGATTTCATGATATGGAAACCGTCTCCAGGCTCTCTTCCACAATACACCCTAACCTGCTTCCTCCTTCAGAGAGGTCGAAGGTAGCCAAAGCACGGTTTCTCTACACTGTTGTCTCTTCGAGGTAAAACGCCAGCACTTAGACTTCATGCAAAAGTGGGGCTGCAGTGCTAGCTTGATGAAACACATGGAGAGTCGTGTCCTGCCTTTTGATGCGGCCTGAGTCTCACTCGCAAAAAGCTTTGGACTCCCTTGCAGTGCTCTCACGCACGCACACAACATACTGCTTACACGTTCAGGAGCGGGTATTTTAGCTGAAGCACGGATTCTTTGCCACTTTTTTCTTTCCAGTTAGGTGGTTGTCTTTAAGCCTGCACACACACATGGGGCAACGGTACTCGCCCCATAACCATGATGTGAGTTGAGAGCTGCCTTCTGTACCGGCCTGTCTCTCCCCCGATTTCATGAAATGGAAACCGTCCCCAGGCTCTCTTCCACAATACACCCTAACCTGCTTCCTCCTTCAGAGAGGTCGAAGGTAGCTAAAGCACGGTTTTTCTACACTGTTGTTTCTTCGAGTTAAAACGCCAGCTCTTATTCTTCATGCAAAAGTGCGGCTGCAGTGCTAGCTTGATGAAACACTTGGAGAGTCCTGTCCTGCCTTTTGCTGGGGCCTGAGTCTCACTCGCAAAAAGCTTTGGACTCCCTTGCAGTGCTCTCACGCACGCACACAACATACTGCTTCCACGTTCAGGAGCGGGTATTTTAGCTGAAGCACGGATTCTCTGCCACTTTTTTCTTTCCAGTTAGTGGGTTGTCTTTAAGCCTGCACATACACACGGGGCAACGGTACTCGCCCCATAACCATGATGTGAGTTGAGAGCTGCCTTCTGTACCGGCCTGTCTCTCCCCCGATTTCATGATATGGAAACCGTCCCCAGGCTCTCTTCCACAATACACCCTAAGCTGCTTCCTCCTTCAGAGAGGTCGAAGGTAGCTAAAGCACGGTTTCTCTACACTGTTGTTTCTTCGAGTTAAAACGCCAGCTATAAGACTACATGCGAAAGTGGGGCTGCAGGTGTAGCTTGATGAAACACATGGAGAGTTGTGTCCTGCCTTTTGATGCGGCCTGAGTCTCACTCGCAAAAAGCTTTGGACTCCCTTGCAGTGCTCTCACGTATGCATACAACATACTGCTTCCACCTTCAGGACCAGGAATTTTAGCTGAAGCACGGATTCTCTGCCAAGTTTTTCTTTCCAGTTAGGTGGTTGTCTTTAAGCCTGCTCGCTCACACGGGGCAACGGTAGTAGCCCCATAACCATCATGTGAGTTGAGAGCTGCCTTCTGTACCGGCCTGTCTGTCCCCCGATTTCATGAAATGGAAACCATCCCCAGGCTCTCTTTCACAAAACACCCTAACCTGCTTCCTCCTTCAGAGAGGTCGAACTAGCTAAAGCACGGTTTCTCCACACTGTTGTTTCTTCCACTTAAAACGCCAGCTCTTAGACTTCATGCAAAAGTGGGGCTGCAGTGCTAGCTTGATGAAACACATGGAGAGTCGTGTCCTGCCTTTTGATGCGGCCTGAGTCTCACTCGCAAAAAGCTTTGGACTCCCTTGCAGTGCTCTCACGCACGCACACAACATACTGCTTACACGTTCAGGAGCGGGTATTTTAGCTGAAGCACGGATTCTTTGCCACTTTTTTCTTTCCAGTTAGGTGGTTGTCTTTAAGCCTGCACACACACATGGGGCAACGGTACTCGCCCCATAACCATGATGTGAGTTGAGAGCTGCCTTCTGTACCAGCCTGTCTCTCCCCCGATTTCATGGAATGGAAACCGTCCCCAGGCTCTCTTCCACAATACACCCTAACCTGCTTCCTCCTTCAGAGAGGTCGAAGGTAGCTAAAGCACGGTTTCTCTACACTGTTGTTTCTTCGAGTTAAAACGCCAGCTCTTATTCTTCATGCAAAAGTGCGGCTGCAGTGCTAGCTTGATGAAACACTTGGAGAGTCCTGTCCTGCCTTTTGCTGGGGCCTGAGTCTCACTCGCACAAAGCTTTGGACTCCCTTGCAGTGCTCTCACGCACGCACTCAACATACTGCTTCCACGTTCAGGAGCGGGTATTTTAGCTGAAGCACGGGTTCTCTGCCACTTTTTTCTTTCCAGTTAGTGGGTTGTCTTTAAGCCTGCACATACACACGGGGCAAGGGTACTCGCCCCATAACCATGATGTGAGTTGAGAGCTGCCTTCTGTACCGGCCTGTCTCTCCCCCGATTTCATGATATGGAAACCGTCCCCAGGCTCTCTTCCACAATACACCCTAAGCTGCTTCCTCCTTCAGAGAGGTCGAAGGTAGCTAAAGCACGGTTTCTCTACACTGTTGTTTCTTCGAGTTAAAACGCCAGCTATAAGACTACATGCGAAAGTGGGGCTGCAGGTCTAGCTTGATGAAACACATGGAGAGTTGTGTCCTGCCTTTTGATGCGGCCTGAGTCTCACTCGCAAAAAGCTTTGGACTCCCTTGCAGTGCTCTCACGTATGCATACAACATACTGCTTCCACCTTCAGGACCAGGAATTTTAGCTGAAGCACGGATTCTCTGCCAAGTTTTTCTTTCCAGTTAGGTGGTTGTCTTTAAGCCTGCTCGCTCACACGGGGCAACGGTAGTAGCCCCATAACCATCATGTGAGTTGAGAGCTGCCTTCTGTACCGGCCTGTCTGTCCCCCGATTTCATGAAATGGAAACCGTCCCCAGGCTCTCTTTCACAAAACACCCTAACCTGCTTCCTCCTTCAGAGAGGTCGAACTAGCTAAAGCACGGTTTCTCCACACTGTTGTTTCTTCGACTTAAAACGCCAGCTCTTAGACTTCATGCAAAAGTGGGGCTGCAGTGCTAGCTTGATGAAACACATGGAGAGTTGTGTCCTGCCTTTTGATGCGGCCTGAGTCTCACTCGCAAAATGCTTTGGACTGCCTTGCAATGCTCTCACGTATGCATACAACATACTGCTTGAACCTTCAGGAGCGGGTATTTTAGCTGAAGCACGGATTCTCTGACACTTTTTTCTTTCCAGTTAGGTGCTTGTCTTTAATCCTGCACACACACACGGGGCAACGGTAGTAGCCCCATAACCATGATGTGAGTTGAGAGCTGCCTTCTGTACCGGCCTGTCTCTCCCCCGATTTCATGATATGGAAACCGTCTCCAGGCTCTCTTCCACAATACACCCTAACCTGCTTCCTCCTTCAGAGAGGTCGAAGGTAGCCAAAGCACGGTTTCTCTACACTGTTGTCTCTTCGAGGTAAAACGCCAGCACTTAGACTTCATGCAAAAGTGGGGCTGCAGGGCTAGCTTGATGAAACACATGGAGAGTCGTGTCCTGCCTTTTGATGCGGCCTGAGTCTCACTCGCAAAAAGCTTTGGACTCCCTTGCAGTGCTCTCACGCACGCACACAACATACTGCTTCCACGTTCAGGAGCGGGTATTTTAGCTGAAGCACGGATTCTTTGCCACTTTTTTCTTTCCAGTTAGGTGTTTGTCTTTAAGCCTGCACACACTCATGGGGCAACGGTACTCGCCCCATAACCATGATGTGAGTTGAGAGCTGCCTTCTGTACCGGCCTGTCTCTCCCCCGATTTCATGGAATGGAAACCGTCCCCAGGCTCTCTTCCACAATACACCCTAACCTGCTTCCTCCTTCAGAGAGGTCGAAGGTAGCTAAAGCACGGTTTCTCTACACTGTTGTTTCTTCGAGTTAAAACGCCAGCTCTTATTCTTCATGCAAAAGTGCGGCTGCAGTGCTAGCTTGATGAAACACTTGGAGAGTCCTGTCCTGCCTTTTGTTGGGGCCTGAGTCTCACTCGCAAAAAGCTTTGGACTCCCTTGCAGTGCTCTCACGCACGCACACAACATACTGCTTCCACGTTCAGGAGCGGGTATTTTAGCTGAAGCACGGATTCTCTGCCACTTTTTTCTTTCCAGTTAGTGGGTTGTCTTTAAGCCTGCACATACACACGGGGCAACGGTACTCGCCCCATAACCATGATGTGAGTTGAGAGCTGCCTTCTGTACCGGCCTGTCTCTCCCCCGATTTCATGATATGGAAACCGTCCCCAGGCTCTCTTCCACAATACACCCTAAGCTGCTTCCTCCTTCAGAGAGGTCGAAGGTAGCTAAAGCACGGTTTCTCTACACTGTTGTTTCTTCGAGTTAAAACGCCAGCTATAAGACTACATGCAAAAGTGGGGCTGCAGGTCTAGCTTGATGAAACACATGGAGAGTTGTGTCCTGCCTTTTGATGCGGCCTGATCTCACTCGCAAAAAGCTTTGGACTCCCTTGCAGTGCTCTCACGCACGCACACAACATACTGCTTATACGTTCAGGAGCGGGTATTTTAGCTGAAGCACGGATTCTTTGCCACTTTTTTCTTTCCAGTTAGGTGGTTGTCTTTAAGCCTGCACACACACATGGGGCAACGGTACTCGCCCCATAACCATGATGTGAGTTGAGAGCTGCCTTCTGTACCGGCCTGTCTCTCCCCCGATTTCATGGAATGGAAACCGTCCCCAGGCTCTCTTCCACAATACACCCTAACCTGCTTCCTCCTTCAGAGAGGTCGAAGGTAGCTAAAGCACGGTTTCTCTACACTGTTGTCTCTTCGAGGTAAAACGCCAGCTCTTATTCTTCATGCAAAAGTGCGGCTGCAGTGCTAGCTTGATGAAACACTTGGAGAGTCCTGTCCTGCCTTTTGCTGGGGCCTGAGTCTCACTCGCAAAAAGCTTTGGACTCCCTTGCAGTGCTCTCACGCACGCACACAACATACTGCTTCCACGTTCAGGAGCGGGTATTTTAGCTGAAGCACGGATTCTCTGCCACTTTTTTCTTTCCAGTTAGTGGGTTGTCTTTAAGCCTGCACATACACACGGGGCAACGGTACTCGCCCCATAACCATGATGTGAGTTGAGAGCTGCCTTCTGTACCGGCCTGTCTCTCCCCCGATTTCATGATATGGAAACTGTCCCCAGTCTCTCTTCCACAATACGCCCTAAGCTGCTTCCTCCTTCACAGAGGTCGAAGGTAGCTAAAGCACGGTTTCTCTACACTGTTGTTTCTTCGAGTTAAAACGCCAGCTATAAGACTACATGCAAAAGTGGGGCTGCAGGTCTAGCTTGATGAAACACATGGAGAGTTGTGTCCTGCCTTTTGATGCGGCCTGAGTCTCACTCGCAAAAAGCTTTGGACTCCCTTGCAGTGCTCTCACGTATGCATACAACATACTGCTTCCACCTTCAGGACCAGGAATTTTAGCTGAAGCACGGATTCTCTGCCAAGTTTTTCTTTCCAGTTAGGTGGTTGTCTTTAAGCCTGCTCGCTCACACGGGGCAACGGTAGTAGCCCCATAACCATCATGTGAGTTGAGAGCTGCCTTCTGTACCGGCCTGTCTGTCCCCCGATTTCATGAAATGGAAACCGTCCCCAGGCTCTCTTTCACAAAACACCCTAACCTGCTTCCTCCTTCAGAGAGGTCGAACTAGCTAAAGCACGGTTTCTCCACACTGTTGTTTCTTCGACTTAAAACGCCAGCTCTTAGACTTCATGCAAAAGTGGGGCTGCAGTGCTAGCTTGATGAAACACATGGAGAGTTGTGTCCTGCCTTTTGATGCGGCCTGAGTCTCACTCGCAAAATGCTTTGGACTGCCTTGCAATGCTCTCACGTATGCATACAACATACTGCTTGAACCTTCAGGAGCGGGTATTTTAGCTGAAGCACGGATTCTCTGACACTTTTTTCTTTCCAGTTAGGTGCTTGTCTTTAATCCTGCACACACACACGGGGCAACGGTAGTAGCCCCATAACCATGATGTGAGTTGAGAGCTGCCTTCTGTACCGGCCTGTCTCTCCCCCGATTTCATGATATGGAAACCGTCTCCAGGCTCTCTTCCACAATACACCCTAACCTGCTTCCTCCTTCAGAGAGGTCGAAGGTAGCCAAAGCACGGTTTCTCTACACTGTTGTCTCTTCGAGGTAAAACGCCAGCACTTAGACTTCATGCAAAAGTGGGGCTGCAGGGCTAGCTTGATGAAACACATGGAGAGTCGTGTCCTGCCTTTTGATGCGGCCTGAGTCTCACTCGCAAAAAGCTTTGGACTCCCTTGCAGTGCTCTCACGCACGCACACAACATACTGCTTACACGTTCAGGAGCGGGTATTTTAGCTGAAGCACGGATTCTTTGCCACTTTTTTCTTTCCAGTTAGGTGGTTGTCTTTAAGCCTGCACACACACATGGGGCAACGGTACTCGCCCCATAACCATGATGTGAGTTGAGAGCTGCCTTCTGTACCGGCCTGTCTCTCCCCCGATTTCATGGAATGGAAACCGTCCCCAGGCTCTCTTCCACAATACACCCTAACCTGCTTCCTCCTTCAGAGAGGTCGAAGGTAGCTAAAGCACGGTTTCTCTACACTGTTGTTTCTTCGAATTAAAACGCCAGCTCTTATTCTTCATGCAAAAGTGCGGCTGCAGTGCTAGCTTGATGAAACACTTGGAGAGTCCTGTCCTGCCTTTTGCTGGGGCCTGAGTCTCACTCGCAAAAAGCTTTGGACTCCCTTGCAGTGCTCTCACGCACGCACACAACATACTGCTTCCACGTTCAGGAGCGGGTATTTTAGCTGAAGCACGGATTCTCTGCCACTTTTTTCTTTCCAGTTAGTGGGTTGTCTTTAAGCCTGCACATACACACGGGGCAACGGTACTCGCCCCATAACCATGATGTGAGTTGAGAGCTGCCTTCTGTACCGGCCTGTCTCTCCCCCGATTTCATGATATGGAAACCGTCCCCAGGCTCTCTTCCACAATACACCCTAAGCTGCTTCCTCCTTCAGAGAGGTCGAAGGTAGCTAAAGCACGGTTTCTCTACACTGTTGTTTCTTCGAGTTAAAACGCCAGCTATAAGACTACATGCGAAAGTGGGGCTGCAGGTCTAGCTTGATGAAACACATGGAGAGTTGTGTCCTGCCTTTTGATGCGGCCTGAGTCTCACTCGCAAAAAGCTTTGGACTCCCTTGCAGTGCTCTCACGTATGCATACAACATACTGCTTCCACCTTCAGGACCAGGAATTTTAGCTGAAGCACGGATTCTCTGCCAAGTTTTTCTTTCCAGTTAGGTGGTTGTCTTTAAGCCTGCTCGCTCACACGGGGCAACGGTAGTAGCCCCATAACCATCATGTGAGTTGAGAGCTGCCTTCTGTACCGGCCTGTCTGTCCCCCGATTTCATGAAATGGAAACCGTCCCCAGGCTCTCTTTCACAAAACACCCTAACCTGCTTCCTCCTTCAGAGAGGTCGAACTAGCTAAAGCACGGTTTCTCCACACTGTTGTTTCTTCGACTTAAAACGCCAGCTCTTAGACTTCATGCAAAAGTGGGGCTGCAGTGCTAGCTTGATGAAACACATGGAGAGTTGTGTCCTGCCTTTTGATGCGGCCTGAGTCTCACTCGCAAAATGCTTTGGACTGCCTTGCAATGCTCTCACGTATGCATACAACATACTGCTTGAACCTTCAGGAGCGGGTATTTTAGCTGAAGCACGGATTCTCTGACACTTTTTTCTTTCCAGTTAGGTGCTTGTCTTTAATCCTGCACACACACACGGGGCAACGGTAGTAGCCCCATAACCATGATGTGAGTTGAGAGCTGCCTTCTGTACCGGCCTGTCTCTCCCCCGATTTCATGATATGGAAACCGTCTCCAGGCTCTCTTCCACAATACACCCTAACCTGCTTCCTCCTTCAGAGAGGTCGAAGGTAGCCAAAGCACGGTTTCTCTACACTGTTGTCTCTTCGAGGTAAAACGCCAGCACTTAGACTTCATGCAAAAGTGGGGCTGCAGGGCTAGCTTGATGAAACACATGGAGAGTCGTGTCCTGCCTTTTGATGCGGCCTGAGTCTCACTCGCAAAAAGCTTTGGACTCCCTTGCAGTGCTCTCACGCACGCACACAACATACTGCTTCCACGTTCAGGAGCGGGTATTTTAGCTGAAGCACGGATTCTTTGCCACTTTTTTCTTTCCAGTTAGGTGTTTGTCTTTAAGCCTGCACACACTCATGGGGCAACGGTACTCGCCCCATAACCATGATGTGAGTTGAGAGCTGCCTTCTGTACCGGCCTGTCTCTCCCCCGATTTCATGGAATGGAAACCGTCCCCAGGCTCTCTTCCACAATACACCCTAACCTGCTTCCTCCTTCAGAGAGGTCGAAGGTAGCTAAAGCACGGTTTCTCTACACTGTTGTTTCTTCGAGTTAAAACGCCAGCTCTTATTCTTCATGCAAAAGTGCGGCTGCAGTGCTAGCTTGATGAAACACTTGGAGAGTCCTGTCCTGCCTTTTGCTGGGGCCTGAGTCTCACTCGCAAAAAGCTTTGGACTCCCTTGCAGTGCTCTCACGCACGCACACAACATACTGCTTCCACGTTCAGGAGCGGGTATTTTAGCTGAAGCACGGATTCTCTGCCACTTTTTTCTTTCCAGTTAGTGGGTTGTCTTTAAGCCTGCACATACACACGGGGCAACGGTACTCGCCCCATAACCATGATGTGAGTTGAGAGCTGCCTTCTGTACCGGCCTGTCTCTCCCCCGATTTCATGATATGGAAACCGTCCCCAGGCTCTCTTCCACAATACACCCTAAGCTGCTTCCTCCTTCAGAGAGGTCGAAGGTAGCTAAAGCACGGTTTCTCTACACTGTTGTTTCTTCGAGTTAAAACGCCAGCTATAAGACTACATGCAAAAGTGGGGCTGCAGGTCTAGCTTGATGAAACACATGGAGAGTTGTGTCCTGCCTTTTGATGCGGCCTGAGTCTCACTCGCAAAAAGCTTTGGACTCCCTTGCAGTGCTCTCACGCACGCACACAACATACTGCTTACACGTTCAGGAGCGGGTATTTTAGCTGAAGCACGGATTCTTTGCCACTTTTTTCTTTCCAGTTAGGTGGTTGTCTTTAAGCCTGCACACACACATGGGGCAACGGTACTCGCCCCATAACCATGATGTGAGTTGAGAGCTGCCTTCTGTACCGGCCTGTCTCTCCCCCGATTTCATGGAATGGAAACCGTCCCCAGGCTCTCTTCCACAATACACCCTAACCTGCTTCCTCCTTCAGAGAGGTCGAAGGTAGCTAAAGCACGGTTTCTCTACACTGTTGTTTCTTCGATTTAAAACGCCAGCTCTTATTCTTCATGCAAAAGTGCGGCTGCAGTGCTACCTTGATGAAACACTTGGAGAGTCCTGTCCTGCCTTTTGCTGGGGCCTGAGTCTCACTCGCAAAAAGCTTTGGACTCCCTTGCAGTGCTCTCACGCACGCACACAACATACTGCTTCCACGTTCAGGAGCGGGTATTTTAGCTGAAGCACGGATTCTCTGCCACTTTTTTCTTTCCAGTTAGTGGGTTGTCTTTAAGCCTGCACATACACACGGGGCAACGGTACTCGCCCCATAACCATGATGTGAGTTGAGAGCTGCCTTCTGTACCGGCCTGTCTCTCCCCCGATTTCATGATATGGAAACCGTCCCCAGGCTCTCTTCCACAATACACCCTAAGCTGCTTCCTCCTTCAGAGAGGTCGAAGGTAGCTAAAGCACGGTTTCTCTACACTGTTGTTTCTTCGAGTTAAAACGCCAGCTATAAGACTACATGCGAAAGTGGGGCTGCAGGTCTAGCTTGATGAAACACATGGAGAGTTGTGTCCTGCCTTTTGATGCGGCCTGAGTCTCACTCGCAAAAAGCTTTGGACTCCCTTGCAGTGCTCTCACGTATGCATACAACATACTGCTTCCACCTTCAGGACCAGGAATTTTAGCTGAAGCACGGATTCTCTGCCAAGTTTTTCTTTCCAGTTAGGTGGTTGTCTTTAAGCCTGCTCGCTCACACGGGGCAACGGTAGTAGCCCCATAACCATCATGTGAGTTGAGAGCTGCCTTCTGTACCGGCCTGTCTGTCCCCCGATTTCATGAACTGGAAACCGTCCCCAGGCTCTCTTTCACAAAACACCCTAACCTGCTTCCTCCTTCAGAGAGGTCGAACTAGCTAAAGCACGGTTTCTCCACACTGTTGTTTCTTCGACTTAAAACGCCAGCTCTTAGACTTCATGCAAAAGTGGGGCTGCAGTGCTAGCTTGATGAAACACATGGAGAGTTGTGTCCTGCCTTTTGATGCGGCCTGAGTCTCACTCGCAAAATGCTTTGGACTGCCTTGCAATGCTCTCACGTATGCATACAACATACTGCTTGAACCTTCAGGAGCGGGTATTTTAGCTGAAGCACGGATTCTCTGACACTTTTTTCTTTCCAGTTAGGTGCTTGTCTTTAATCCTGCACACACACACGGGGCAACGGTAGTAGCCCCATAACCATGATGTGAGTTGAGAGCTGCCTTCTGTACCGGCCTGTCTCTCCCCCGATTTCATGATATGGAAACCGTCTCCAGGCTCTCTTCCACAATACACCCTAACCTGCTTCCTCCTTCAGAGAGGTCGAAGGTAGCCAAAGCACGGTTTCTCTACACTGTTGTCTCTTCGAGGTAAAACGCCAGCACTTAGACTTCATGCAAAAGTGGGGCTGCAGTGCTAGCTTGATGAAACACATGGAGAGTCGTGTCCTGCCTTTTGATGCGGCCTGAGTCTCACTCGCAAAAAGCTTTGGACTCCCTTGCAGTGCTCTCACGCACGCACACAACATACTGCTTACACGTTCAGGAGCGGGTATTTTAGCTGAAGCACGGATTCTTTGCCACTTTTTTCTTTCCAGTTAGGTGGTTGTCTTTAAGCCTGCACACACACATGGGGCAACGGTACTCGCCCCATAACCATGATGTGAGTTGAGAGCTGCCTTCTGTACCGGCCTGTCTCTCCCCCGATTTCATGAAATGGAAACCGTCCCCAGGCTCTCTTCCACAATACACCCTAACCTGCTTCCTCCTTCAGAGAGGTCGAAGGTAGCTAAAGCACGGTTTTTCTACACTGTTGTTTCTTCGAGTTAAAACGCCAGCTCTTATTCTTCATGCAAAAGTGCGGCTGCAGTGCTAGCTTGATGAAACACTTGGAGAGTCCTGTCCTGCCTTTTGCTGGGGCCTGAGTCTCACTCGCAAAAAGCTTTGGACTCCCTTGCAGTGCTCTCACGCACGCACACAACATACTGCTTCCACGTTCAGGAGCGGGTATTTTAGCTGAAGCACGGATTCTCTGCCACTTTTTTCTTTCCAGTTAGTGGGTTGTCTTTAAGCCTGCACATACACACGGGGCAACGGTACTCGCCCCATAACCATGATGTGAGTTGAGAGCTGCCTTCTGTACCGGCCTGTCTCTCCCCCGATTTCATGATATGGAAACCGTCCCCAGGCTCTCTTCCACAATACACCCTAAGCTGCTTCCTCCTTCAGAGAGGTCGAAGGTAGCTAAAGCACGGTTTCTCTACACTGTTGTTTCTTCGAGTTAAAACGCCAGCTATAAGACTACATGCGAAAGTGGGGCTGCAGGTCTAGCTTGATGAAACACATGGAGAGTTGTGTCCTGCCTTTTGATGCGGCATGAGTCTCACTCGCAAAAAGCTTTGGACTCCCTTGCAGTGCTCTCACGTATGCATACAACATACTGCTTCCACCTTCAGGACCAGGAATTTTAGCTGAAGCACGGATTCTCTGCCAAGTTTTTCTTTCCAGTTAGGTGGTTGTCTTTAAGCCTGCTCGCTCACACGGGGCAACGGTAGTAGCCCCATAACCATCATGTGAGTTGAGAGCTGCCTTCTGTACCGGCCTGTCTGTCCCCCGATTTCATGAAATGGAAACCATCCCCAGGCTCTCTTTCACAAAACACCCTAACCTGCTTCCTCCTTCAGAGAGGTCGAACTAGCTAAAGCACGGTTTCTCCACACTGTTGTTTCTTCCACTTAAAACGCCAGCTCTTAGACTTCATGCAAAAGTGGGGCTGCAGTGCTAGCTTGATGAAACACATGGAGAGTCGTGTCCTGCCTTTTGATGCGGCCTGAGTCTCACTCGCAAAAAGCTTTGGACTCCCTTGCAGTGCTCTCACGCACGCACACAACATACTGCTTACACGTTCAGGAGCGGGTATTTTAGCTGAAGCACGGATTCTTTGCCACTTTTTTCTTTCCAGTTAGGTGGTTGTCTTTAAGCCTGCACACACACATGGGGCAACGGTACTCGCCCCATAACCATGATGTGAGTTGAGAGCTGCCTTCTGTACCAGCCTGTCTCTCCCCCGATTTCATGGAATGGAAACCGTCCCCAGGCTCTCTTCCACAATACACCCTAACCTGCTTCCTCCTTCAGAGAGGTCGAAGGTAGCTAAAGCACGGTTTCTCTACACTGTTGTTTCTTCGAGTTAAAACGCCAGCTCTTATTCTTCATGCAAAAGTGCGGCTGCAGTGCTAGCTTGATGAAACACTTGGAGAGTCCTGTCCTGCCTTTTGCTGGGGCCTGAGTCTCACTCGCACAAAGCTTTGGACTCCCTTGCAGTGCTCTCACGCACGCACTCAACATACTGCTTCCACGTTCAGGAGCGGGTATTTTAGCTGAAGCACGGATTCTCTGCCACTTTTTTCTTTCCAGTTAGTGGGTTGTCTTTAAGCCTGCACATACACACGGGGCAAGGGTACTCGCCCCATAACCATGATGTGAGTTGAGAGCTGCCTTCTGTACCGGCCTGTCTCTCCCCCGATTTCATGATATGGAAACCGTCCCCAGGCTCTCTTCCACAATACACCCTAAGCTGCTTCCTCCTTCAGAGAGGTCGAAGGTAGCTAAAGCACGGTTTCTCTACACTGTTGTTTCTTCGAGTTAAAACGCCAGCTATAAGACTACATGCGAAAGTGGGGCTGCAGGTCTAGCTTGATGAAACACATGGAGAGTTGTGTCCTGCCTTTTGATGCGGCCTGAGTCTCACTCGCAAAAAGCTTTGGACTCCCTTGCAGTGCTCTCACGCACGCACACAACATACTGCTTCCACGTTCAGGAGCGGGTATTTTAGCTGAAGCACGGATTCTTTGCCACTTTTTTCTTTCCAGTTAGGTGGTTGTCTTTAAGCCTGCACACACACATGGGGCAACGGTACTCGCCCCATAACCATGATGTGAGTTGAGAGCTGCCTTCTGTACCGGCCTGTCTCTCCCCCGATTTCATGGAATGGAAACCGTCCCCAGGCTCTCTTCCACAATACACCCTAACCTGCTTCCTCCTTCAGAGAGGTCGAAGGTAGCTAAAGCACGGTTTCTCTACACTGTTGTCTCTTCGAGGTAAAACGCCAGCTCTTATTCTTCATGCAAAAGTGCGGCTGCAGTGCTAGCTTGATGAAACACTTGGAGAGTCCTGTCCTGCCTTTTGCTGGGGCCTGAGTCTCACTCGCAAAAAGCTTTGGACTCCCTTGCAGTGCTCTCACGCACGCACACAACATACTGCTTCCACGTTCAGGAGCGGGTATTTTAGCTGAAGCACGGATTCTCTGCCACTTTTTTCTTTCCAGTTAGTGGGTTGTCTTTAAGCCTGCACATACACACGGGGCAAGGGTACTCGCCCCATAACCATGATGTGAGTTGAGAGCTGCCTTCTGTACCGGCCTGTCTCTCCCCCGATTTCATGATATGGAAACCGTCCCCAGGCTCTCTTCCACAATACACCCTAAGCTGCTTCCTCCTTCAGAGAGGTCGAAGGTAGCTAAAGCACGGTTTCTCTACACTGTTGTTTCTTCGAGTTAAAACGCCAGCTATAAGACTACATGCGAAAGTGGGGCTGCAGGTCTAGCTTGATGAAACACATGGAGAGTTGTGTCCTGCCTTTTGATGCGGCCTGAGTCTCACTCGCAAAAAGCTTTGGACTCCCTTGCAGTGCTCTCACGTATGCATACAACATACTGCTTCCACCTTCAGGACCAGGAATTTTAGCTGAAGCACGGATTCTCTGCCAAGTTTTTCTTTCCAGTTAGGTGGTTGTCTTTAAGCCTGCTCGCTCACACGGGGCAACGGTAGTAGCCCCATAACCATCATGTGAGTTGAGAGCTGCCTTCTGTACCGGCCTGTCTGTCCCCCGATTTCATGAAATGGAAACCGTCCCCAGGCTCTCTTTCACAAAACACCCTAACCTGCTTCCTCCTTCAGAGAGGTCGAACTAGCTAAAGCACGGTTTCTCCACACTGTTGTTTCTTCGACTTAAAACGCCAGCTCTTAGACTTCATGCAAAAGTGGGGCTGCAGTGCTAGCTTGATGAAACACATGGAGAGTTGTGTCCTGCCTTTTGATGCGGCCTGAGTCTCACTCGCAAAATGCTTTGGACTGCCTTGCAATGCTCTCACGTATGCATACAACATACTGCTTGAACCTTCAGGAGCGGGTATTTTAGCTGAAGCACGGATTCTCTGACACTTTTTTCTTTCCAGTTAGGTGCTTGTCTTTAATCCTGCACACACACACGGGGCAACGGTAGTAGCCCCATAACCATGATGTGAGTTGAGAGCTGCCTTCTGTACCGGCCTGTCTCTCCCCCGATTTCATGATATGGAAACCGTCTCCAGGCTCTCTTCCACAATACACCCTAACCTGCTTCCTCCTTCAGAGAGGTCGAAGGTAGCCAAAGCACGGTTTCTCTACACTGTTGTCTCTTCGAGGTAAAACGCCAGCACTTAGACTTCATGCAAAAGTGGGGCTGCAGGGCTAGCTTGATGAAACACATGGAGAGTCGTGTCCTGCCTTTTGATGCGGCCTGAGTCTCACTCGCAAAAAGCTTTGGACTCCCTTGCAGTGCTCTCACGCACGCACACAACATACTGCTTCCACGTTCAGGAGCGGGTATTTTAGCTGAAGCACGGATTCTTTGCCATTTTTTCTTTCCAGTTAGGTGTCTGTCTTTAAGCCTGCACACACTCATGGGGCAACGGTACTCGCCCCATAACCATGATGTGTGTTGAGAGCTGCCTTCTGTACCGGCCTGTCTCTCCCCCGATTTCATGGAATGGAAACCGTCCCCAGGCTCTCTTCCACAATACACCCTAAGCTGCTTCCTCCTTCAGAGAGGTCGAAGGTAGCTAAAGCACGGTTTCTCTACACTGTTGTTTCTTCGAGTTAAAACGCCAGCTATAAGACTACATGCAAAAGTGGGGCTGCAGGTCTAGCTTGATGAAACACATGGAGAGTTGTGTCCTGCCTTTTGATGCGGCCTGAGTCTCACTCGCAAAAAGCTTTGGACTCCCTTGCAGTGCTCTCACGTATGCATACAACATACTGCTTCCACCTTCAGGACCAGGAATTTTAGCTGAAGCACGGATTCTCTGCCAAGTTTTTCTTTCCAGTTAGGTGGTTGTCTTTAAGCCTGCTCGCTCACACGGGGCAACGGTAGTAGCCCCATAACCATCATGTGAGTTGAGAGCTGCCTTCTGTACCGGCCTGTCTGTCCCCCGATTTCATGAAATGGAAACCGTCCCCAGGCTCTCTTTCACAAAACACCCTAACCTGCTTCCTCCTTCAGAGAGGTCGAACTAGCTAAAGCACGGTTTCTCCACACTGTTGTTTCTTCGACTTAAAACGCCAGCTCTTAGACTTCATGCAAAAGTGGGGCTGCAGTGCTAGCTTGATGAAACACATGGAGAGTTGTGTCCTGCCTTTTGATGCGGCCTGAGTCTCACTCGCAAAATGCTTTGGACTGCCTTGCAATGCTCTCACGTATGCATACAACATACTGCTTGAACCTTCAGGAGCGGGTATTTTAGCTGAAGCACGGATTCTCTGACACTTTTTTCTTTCCAGTTAGGTGCTTGTCTTTAATCCTGCACACACACACGGGGCAACGGTAGTAGCCCCATAACCATGATGTGAGTTGAGAGCTGCCTTCTGTACCGGCCTGTCTCTCCCCCGATTTCATGATATGGAAACCGTCTCCAGGCTCTCTTCCACAATACACCCTAACCTGCTTCCTCCTTCAGAGAGGTCGAAGGTAGCCAAAGCACGGTTTCTCTACACTGTTGTCTCTTCGAGGTAAAACGCCAGCACTTAGACTTCATGCAAAAGTGGGGCTGCAGGGCTAGCTTGATGAAACACATGGAGAGTCGTGTCCTGCCTTTTGATGCGGCCTGAGTCTCACTCGCAAAAAGCTTTGGACTCCCTTGCAGTGCTCTCACGCACGCACACAACATACTGCTTACACGTTCAGGAGCGGGTATTTTAGCTGAAGCACGGATTCTTTGCCACTTTTTTCTTTCCAGTTAGGTGGTTGTCTTTAAGCCTGCACACACACATGGGGCAACGGTACTCGCCCCATAACCATGATGTGAGTTGAGAGCTGCGTTCTGTACCGGCCTGTCTCTCCCCCGATTTCATGATATGGAAACCGTCTCCAGGCTCTCTTCCACAATACACCCTAACCTGCTTCCTCCTTCAGAGAGGTCGAAGGTAGCTAAAGCACGGTTTCTCTACACTGTTGTTTCTTCGAGTTAAAACGCCAGCTCTTATTCTTCATGCAAAAGTGCGGCTGCAGTGCTAGCTTGATGAAACACTTGGAGAGTCCTGTCCTGCCTTTTGCTGGGGCCTGAGTCTCACTCGCAAAAAGCTTTGGACTCCCTTGCAGTGCTCTCACGCACGCACACAACATACTGCTTCCACGTTCAGGAGCGGGTATTTTAGCTGAAGCACGGATTCTCTGCCACTTTTTTCTTTCCAGTTAGTGGGTTGTCTTTAAGCCTGCACATACACACGGGGCAACGGTACTCGCCCCATAACCATGATGTGACTTGAGAGCTGCCTTCTGTACCGGCCTGTCTCTCCCCTGATTTCATGATATGGAAACCGTCCCCAGGCTCTCTTCCACAATACACCCTAAGCTGCTTCCTCCTTCAGAGAGGTCGAAGGTAGCTAAAGCACGGTTTCTCTACACTGTTGTTTCTTCGAGTTAAAACGCCAGCTATAAGACTACATGCGAAAGTGGGGCTGCAGGTCTAGCTTGATGAAACACATGGAGAGTTGTGTCCTGCCTTTTGATGCGGCCTGAGTCTCACTCGCAAAAAGCTTTGGACTCCCTTGCAGTGCTCTCACGTATGCATACAACATACTGCTTCCACCTTCAGGACCAGGAATTTTAGCTGAAGCACGGATTCTCTGCCAAGTTTTTCTTTCCAGTTAGGTGGTTGTCTTTAAGCCTGCTCGCTCACACGGGGCAATGGTAGTAGCCCCATAACCATCATGTGAGTTGAGAGCTGCCTTCTGTACCGGCCTGTCTGTCCCCCGATTTCATGAACTGGAAACCGTCCCCAGGCTCTCTTTCACAAAACACCCTAACCTGCTTCCTCCTTCAGAGAGGTCGAACTAGCTAAAGCACGGTTTCTCCACACTGTTGTTTCTTCGACTTAAAACGCCAGCTCTTAGACTTCATGCAAAAATGGGGCTGCAGTGCTAGCTTGATGAAACACATGGAGAGTTGTGTCCTGCCTTTTGATGCGGCCTGAGTCTCACTCGCAAAACGCTTTGGACTGCCTTGCAATGCTCTCACGTATGCATACAACATACTGCTTGAACCTTCAGGAGCGGGTATTTTAGCTGAAGCACGGATTCTCTGACACTTTTTTCTTTCCAGTTAGGTGCTTGTCTTTAATCCTGCACACACACACGGGGCAACGGTAGTAGCCCCATAACCATGATGTGAGTTGAGAGCTGCCTTCTGTACCGGCCTGTCTCTCCCCCGATTTCATGATATGGAAACCGTCTCCAGGCTCTCTTCCACAATACACCCTAACCTGCTTCCTCCTTCAGAGAGGTCGAAGGTAGCCAAAGCACGGTTTCTCTACACTGTTGTCTCTTCGAGGTAAAACGCCAGCACTTAGACTTCATGCAAAAGTGGGGCTGCAGTGCTAGCTTGATGAAACACATGGAGAGTCGTGTCCTGCCTTTTGATGCGGCCTGAGTCTCACTCGCAAAAAGCTTTGGACTCCCTTGCAGTGCTCTCACGCACGCACACAACATACTGCTTACACGTTCAGGAGCGGGTATTTTAGCTGAAGCACGGATTCTTTGCCACTTTTTTCTTTCCAGTTAGGTGGTTGTCTTTAAGCCTGCACACACACATGGGGCAACGGTACTCGCCCCATAACCATGATGTGAGTTGAGAGCTGCCTTCTGTACCGGCCTGTCTCTCCCCCGATTTCATGAAATGGAAACCGTCCCCAGGCTCTCTTCCACAATACACCCTAACCTGCTTCCTCCTTCAGAGAGGTCGAAGGTAGCTAAAGCACGGTTTCTCTACACTGTTGTTTCTTCGAGTTAAAACGCCAGCTCTTATTCTTCATGCAAAAGTGCGGCTGCAGTGCTAGCTTGATGAAACACTTGGAGAGTCCTGTCCTGCCTTTTGCTGGGGCCTGAGTCTCACTCGCAAAAAGCTTTGGACTCCCTTGCAGTGCTCTCACGCACGCACACAACATACTGCTTCCACGTTCAGGAGCGGGTATTTTAGCTGAAGCACGGATTCTCTGCCACTTTTTTCTTTCCAGTTAGTGGGTTGTCTTTAAGCCTGCACATACACACGGGGCAACGGTACTCGCCCCATAACCATGATGTGAGTTGAGAGCTGCCTTCTGTACCGGCCTGTCTCTCCCCCGATTTCATGATATGGAAACCGTCCCCAGGCTCTCTTCCACAATACACCCTAAGCTGCTTCCTCCTTCAGAGAGGTCGAAGGTAGCTAAAGCACGGTTTCTCTACACTGTTGTTTCTTCGAGTTAAAACGCCAGCTATAAGACTACATGCGAAAGTGGGGCTGCAGGTCTAGCTTGATGAAACACATGGAGAGTTGTGTCCTGCCTTTTGATGCGGCCTGAGTCTCACTCGCAAAAAGCTTTGGAATCCCTTGCAGTGCTCTCACGTATGCATACAACATACTGCTTCCACCTTCAGGACCAGGAATTTTAGCTGAAGCACGGATTCTCTGCCAAGTTTTTCTTTCCAGTTAGGTGGTTGTCTTTAAGCCTGCTCGCTCACACGGGGCAACGGTAGTAGCCCCATAACCATCATGTGAGTTGAGAGCTGCCTTCTGTACCGGCCTGTCTGTCCCCCGATTTCATGAAATGGAAACCGTCCCCAGGCTCTCTTTCACAAAACACCCTAACCTGCTTCCTCCTTCAGAGAGGTCGAACTAGCTAAAGCACGGTTTCTCCACACTGTTGTTTCTTCGACTTAAAACGCCAGCTCTTAGACTTCATGCAAAAGTGGGGCTGCAGTGCTAGCTTGATGAAACACATGGAGAGTTGTGTCCTGCCTTTTGATGCGGCCTGAGTCTCACTCGCAAAATGCTTTGGACTGCCTTGCAATGCTCTCACGTATGCATACAACATACTGCTTGAACCTTCAGGAGCGGGTATTTTAGCTGAAGCACGGATTCTCTGACACTTTTTTCTTTCCAGTTAGGTGCTTGTCTTTAATCCTGCACACACACACGGGGCAACGGTAGTAGCCCCATAACCATGATGTGAGTTGAGAGCTGCCTTCTGTACCGGCCTGTCTCTCCCCCGATTTCATGATATGGAAACCGTCTCCAGGCTCTCTTCCACAATACACCCTAACCTGCTTCCTCCTTCAGAGAGGTCGAAGGTAGCCAAAGCACGGTTTCTCTACACTGTTGTCTCTTCGAGGTAAAACGCCAGCACTTAGACTTCATGCAAAAGTGGGGCTGCAGGGCTAGCTTGATGAAACACATGGAGAGTCGTGTCCTGCCTTTTGATGCGGCCTGAGTCTCACTCGCAAAAAGCTTTGGACTCCCTTGCAGTGCTCTCACGCACGCACACAACATACTGCTTACACGTTCAGGAGCGGGTATTTTAGCTGAAGCACGGATTCTTTGCCACTTTTTTCTTTCCAGTTAGGTGGTTGTCTTTAAGCCTGCACACACACATGGGGCAACGGTACTCGTCCCATAACCATGATGTGAGTTGAGAGCTGCCTTCTGTACCGGCCTGTCTCTCCCCCGATTTCATGAAATGGAAACCGTCCCCAGGCTCTCTTCCACAATACACCCTAACCTGCTTCCTCCTTCAGAGAGGTCGAAGGTAGCTAAAGCACGGTTTCTCTACACTGTTGTTTCTTCGAGTTAAAACGCCAGCTCTTATTCTTCATGCAAAAGTGCGGCTGCAGTGCTAGCTTGATGAAACACTTGGAGAGTCCTGTCCTGCCTTTTGCTGGGGCCTGAGTCTCACTCGCAAAAAGCTTTGGACTCCCTTGCAGTGCTCTCACGCACGCACACAACATACTGCTTCCACGTTCAGGAGCGGGTATTTTAGCTGAAGCACGGATTCTCTGCCACTTTTTTCTTTCCAGTTAGTGGGTTGTCTTTAAGCCTGCACATACACACGGGGCAACGGTACTCGCCCCATAACCATGATGTGAGTTGAGAGCTGCCTTCTGTACCGGCCTGTCTCTCCCCCGATTTCATGATATGGAAACCGTCCCCAGGCTCTCTTCCACAATACACCCTAAGCTGCTTCCTCCTTCAGAGAGGTCGAAGGTAGCTAAAGCACGGTTTCTCTACACTGTTGTTTCTTCGAGTTAAAACGCCAGCTATAAGACTACATGCGAAAGTGGGGCTGCAGGTCTAGCTTGATGAAACACATGGAGAGTTGTGTCCTGCCTTTTGATGCGGCCTGAGTCTCACTCGCAAAAAGCTTTGGAATCCCTTGCAGTGCTCTCACGTATGCATACAACATACTGCTTCCACCTTCAGGACCAGGAATTTTAGCTGAAGCACGGATTCTCTGCCAAGTTTTTCTTTCCAGTTAGGTGGTTGTCTTTAAGCCTGCTCGCTCACACGGGGCAACGGTAGTAGCCCCATAACCATCATGTGAGTTGAGAGCTGCCTTCTGTACCGGCCTGTCTGTCCCCCGATTTCATGAAATGGAAACCGTCCCCAGGCTCTCTTTCACAAAACACCCTAACCTGCTTCCTCCTTCAGAGAGGTCGAACTAGCTAAAGCACGGTTTCTCCACACTGTTGTTTCTTCGACTTAAAACGCCAGCTCTTAGACTTCATGCAAAAGTGGGGCTGCAGTGCTAGCTTGATGAAACACATGGAGAGTTGTGTCCTGCCTTTTGATGCGGCCTGAGTCTCACTCGCAAAATGCTTTGGACTGCCTTGCAATGCTCTCACGTATGCATACAACATACTGCTTGAACCTTCAGGAGCGGGTATTTTAGCTGAAGCACGGATCCTCTGACACTTTTTTCTTTCCAGTTAGGTGCTTGTCTTTAATCCTGCACACACACACGGGGCAACGGTAGTAGCCCCATAACCATGATGTGAGTTGAGAGCTGCCTTCTGTACCGGCCTGTCTCTCCCCCGATTTCATGATATGGAAACCGTCTCCAGGCTCTCTTCCACAATACACCCTAACCTGCTTCCTCCTTCAGAGAGGTCGAAGGTAGCCAAAGCACGGTTTCTCTACACTGTTGTCTCTTCGAGGTAAAACGCCAGCACTTAGACTTCATGCAAAAGTGGGGCTGCAGGGCTAGCTTGATGAAACACATGGAGAGTCGTGTCCTGCCTTTTGATGCGGCCTGAGTCTCACTCGCAAAAAGCTTTGGACTCCCTTGCAGTGCTCTCACGCACGCACACAACATACTGCTTACACGTTCAGGAGCGGGTATTTTAGCTGAAGCACGGATTCTTTGCCACTTTTTTCTTTCCAGTTAGGTGGTTCTCTTTAAGCCTGCACACACACATGGGGCAACGGTACTCGCCCCATAAACATGATGTGAGTTGAGAGCTGCCTTCTGTACCGGCCTGTCTCTCCCCCGATTTCATGGAATGGAAACCGTCCCCAGGCTCTCTTCCACAATACACCCTAACCTGCTTCCTCCTTCAGAGAGGTCGAAGGTAGCTAAAGCACGGTTTCTCTACACTGTTGTTTCTTCGAGTTAAAACGCCAGCTCTTATTCTTCATGCAAAAGTGCGGCTGCAGTGCTAGCTTGATGAAACACTTGGAGAGTCCTGTCCTGCCTATTGCTGGGGCCTGAGTCTCACTCGCAAAAAGCTTTGGACTCCCTTGCAGTGCTCTCACGCACGCACACAACATACTGCTTCCACGTTCAGGAGCGGGTATTTTAGCTGAAGCACGGATTCTCTGCCACTTTTTTCTTTCCAGTTAGTGGGTTGTCTTTAAGCCTGCACATACACACGGGGCAACGGTACTCGCCCCATAACCATGATGTGAGTTGAGAGCTGCCTTCTGTACCGGCCTGTCTCTCCCCCGATTTCATGATATGGAAACCGTCCCCAGGCTCTCTTCCACAATACACCCTAAGCTGCTTCCTCCTTCAGAGAGGTCGAAGGTAGCTAAAGCACGGTTTCTCTACACTGTTGTTTCTTCGAGTTAAAACGCCAGCTATAAGACTACATGCGAAAGTGGGGCTGCAGGTCTAGCTTGATGAAACACATGGAGAGTTGTGTCCTGCCTTTTGATGCGGCCTGAGTCTCACTCGCAAAAAGCTTTGGACTCCCTTGCAGTGCTCTCACGTATGCATACAACATACTGCTTCCACCTTCAGGACCAGGAATTTTAGCTGAAGCACGGATTCTCTGCCAAGTTTTTCTTTCCAGTTAGGTGGTTGTCTTTAAGCCTGCTCGCTCACACGGGGCAACGGTAGTAGCCCCATAACCATCATGTGAGTTGAGAGCTGCCTTCTGTACCGGCCTGTCTGTCCCCCGATTTCATGAAATGGAAACCGTCCCCAGGCTCTCTTTCACAAAACACCCTAACCTGCTTCCTCCTTCAGAGAGGTCGAACTAGCTAAAGCACGGTTTCTCCACACTGTTGTTTCTTCGACTTAAAACGCCAGCTCTTAGACTTCATGCAAAAGTGGGGCTGCAGTGCTAGCTTGATGAAACACATGGAGAGTTGTGTCCTGCCTTTTGATGCGGCCTGAGTCTCACTCGCAAAATGCTTTGGACTGCCTTGCAATGCTCTCACGTATGCATACAACATACTGCTTGAACCTTCAGGAGCGGGTATTTTAGCTGAAGCACGGATTCTCTGACACTTTTTTCTTTCCAGTTAGGTGCTTGTCTTTAATCCTGCACACACACACGGGGCAACGGTAGTAGCCCCATAACCATGATGTGAGTTGAGAGCTGCCTTCTGTACCGGCCTGTCTCTCCCCCGATTTCATGATATGGAAACCGTCTCCAGGCTCTCTTCCACAATACACCCTAACCTGCTTCCTCCTTCAGAGAGGTCGAAGGTAGCCAAAGCACGGTTTCTCTACACTGTTGTCTCTTCGAGGTAAAACGCCAGCACTTAGACTTCATGCAAATGTGGGGCTGCAGGGCTAGCTTGATGAAACACATGGAGAGTCGTGTCCTGCCTTTTGATGCGGCCTGAGTCTCACTCGCAAAAAGCTTTGGACTCCCTTGCAGTGCTCTCACGCACGCACACAACATACTGCTTACACGTTCAGGAGCGGGTATTTTAGCTGAAGCACGGATTCTTTGCCACTTTTTTCTTTCCAGTTAGGTGGTTGTCTTTAAGCCTGCACACACACATGGGGCAACGGTACTCGCCCCATAACCATGATGTGAGTTGAGAGCTGCCTTCTGTACCGGCCTGTCTCTCCCCCGATTTCATGGAATGGAAACCGTCCCCAGGCTCTCTTCCACAATACACCCTAACCTGCTTCCTCCTTCAGAGAGGTCGAAGGTAGCTAAAGCACGGTTTCTCTACACTGTTGTTTCTTCGAGTTAAAACGCCAGCTCTTATTCTTCATGCAAAAGTGCGGCTGCAGTGCTAGCTTGATGAAACACTTGGAGAGTCCTGTCCTGCCTTTTGCTGGGGCCTGAGTCTCACTCGCAAAAAGCTTTGGACTCCCTTGCAGTGCTCTCACGCACGCACACAACATACTGCTTCCACGTTCAGGAGCGGGTATTTTAGCTGAAGCACGGATTCTCTGCCACTTTTTTCTTTCCAGTTAGTGGGTTGTCTTTAAGCCTGCACATACACACGGGGCAAGGGTACTCGCCCCATAACCATGATGTGAGTTGAGAGCTGCCTTCTGTACCGGCCTGTCTCTCCCCCGATTTCATGATATGGAAACCGTCCCCAGGCTCTCTTCCACAATACACCCTAAGCTGCTTCCTCCTTCAGAGAGGTCGAAGGTAGCTAAAGCACGGTTTCTCTACACTGTTGTTTCTTCGAGTTAAAACGCCAGCTATAAGACTACATGCGAAAGTGGGGCTGCAGGTCTAGCTTGATGAAACACATGGAGAGTTGTGTCCTGCCTTTTGATGCGGCATGAGTCTCACTCGCAAAAAGCTTTGGACTCCCTTGCAGTGCTCTCACGTATGCATACAACATACTGCTTCCACCTTCAGGACCAGGAATTTTAGCTGAAGCACGGATTCTCTGCCAAGTTTTTCTTTCCAGTTAGGTGGTTGTCTTTAAGCCTGCTCGCTCACACGGGGCAACGGTAGTAGCCCCATAACCATCATGTGAGTTGAGAGCTGCCTTCTGTACCGGCCTGTCTGTCCCCCGATTTCATGAAATGGAAACCGTCCCCAGGCTCTCTTTCACAAAACACCCTAACCTGCTTCCTCCTTCAGAGAGGTCGAACTAGCTAAAGCACGGTTTCTCCACACTGTTGTTTCTTCGACTTAAAACGCCAGCTCTTAGACTTCATGCAAAAGTGGGGCTGCAGTGCTAGCTTGATGAAACACATGGAGAGTTGTGTCCTGCCTTTTGATGCGGCCTGAGTCTCACTCGCAAAATGCTTTGGACTGCCTTGCAATGCTCTCACGTATGCATACAACATACTGCTTGAACCTTCAGGAGCGGGTATTTTAGCTGAAGCACGGATTCTCTGACACTTTTTTCTTTCCAGTTAGGTGCTTGTCTTTAATCCTGCACACACACACGGGGCAACGGTAGTAGCCCCATAACCATGATGTGAGTTGAGAGCTGCCTTCTGTACCGGCCTGTCTCTCCCCCGGTTTCATGATATGGAAACCGTCTCCAGGCTCTCTTCCACAATACACCCTAACCTGCTTCCTCCTTCAGAGAGGTCGAAGGTAGCCAAAGCACGGTTTCTCTACACTGTTGTCTCTTCGAGGTAAAACGCCAGCACTTAGACTTCATGCAAAAGTGGGGCTGCAGGGCTAGCTTGATGAAACACATGGAGAGTCGTGTCCTGCCTTTTGATGCGGCCTGAGTCTCACTCGCAAAAAGCTTTGGACTCCCTTGCAGTGCTCTCACGCACGCACACAACATACTGCTTCCACGTTCAGGAGCGGGTATTTTAGCTGAAGCACGGATTCTTTGCCACTTTTTTCTTTCCAGTTAGGTGGTTGTCTTTAAGCCTGCACACACACATGGGGCAACGGTACTCGCCCCATAACCATGATGTGAGTTGAGAGCTGCCTTCTGTACCGGCCTGTCTCTCCCCCGATTTCATGGAATGGAAACCGTCCCCAGGCTCTCTTCCACAATACACCCTAACCTGCTTCCTCCTTCAGAGAGGTCGAAGGTAGCTAAAGCACGGTTTCTCTACACTGTTGTTTCTTCGAGTTAAAACGCCAGCTCTTATTCTTCATGCAAAAGTGCGGCTGCAGTGCTAGCTTGATGAAACACTTGGAGAGTCCTGTCCTGCCTTTTGCTGGGGCCTGAGTCTCACTCGCAAAAAGCTTTGGACTCCCTTGCAGTGCTCTCACGCACGCACACAACATACTGCTTCCACGTTCAGGAGCGGGTATTTTAGCTGAAGCACGGATTCTCTGCCACTTTTTTCTTTCCAGTTAGTGGGTTGTCTTTAAGCCTGCACATACACACGGGGCAAGGGTACTCGCCCCATAACCATGATGTGAGTTGAGAGCTGCCTTCTGTACCGGCCTGTCTCTCCCCCGATTTCATGATATGGAAACCGTCCCCAGGCTCTCTTCCACAATACACCCTAAGCTGCTTCCTCCTTCAGAGAGGTCGAAGGTAGCTAAAGCACGGTTTCTCTACACTGTTGTTTCTTCGAGTTAAAACGCCAGCTATAAGACTACATGCGAAAGTGGGGCTGCAGGTCTAGCTTGATGAAACACATGGAGAGTTGTGTCCTGCCTTTTGATGCGGCCTGAGTCTCACTCGCAAAAAGCTTTGGACTCCCTTGCAGTGCTCTCACGTATGCATACAACATACTGCTTCCACCTTCAGGACCAGGAATTTTAGCTGAAGCACGGATTCTCTGCCAAGTTTTTCTTTCCAGTTAGGTGGTTGTCTTTAAGCCTGCTCGCTCACACGGGGCAACGGTAGTAGCCCCATAACCATCATGTGAGTTGAGAGCTGCCTTCTGTACCGGCCTGTCTGTCCCCCGATTTCATGAAATGGAAACCGTCCCCAGGCTCTCTTTCACAAAACACCCTAACCTGCTTCCTCCTTCAGAGAGGTCGAACTAGCTAAAGCACGGTTTCTCCACACTGTTGTTTCTTCGACTTAAAACGCCAGCTCTTAGACTTCATGCAAAAGTGGGGCTGCAGTGCTAGCTTGATGAAACACATGGAGAGTTGTGTCCTGCCTTTTGATGCGGCCTGAGTCTCACTCGCAAAATGCTTTGGACTGCCTTGCAATGCTCTCACGTATGCATACAACATACTGCTTGAACCTTCAGGAGCGGGTATTTTAGCTGAAGCACGGATTCTCTGACACTTTTTTCTTTCCAGTTAGGTGCTTGTCTTTAATCCTGCACACACACACGGGGCAACGGTAGTAGCCCCATAACCATGATGTGAGTTGAGAGCTGCCTTCTGTACCGGCCTGTCTCTCCCCCGATTTCATGATATGGAAACCGTCTCCAGGCTCTCTTCCACAATACACCCTAACCTGCTTCCTCCTTCAGAGAGGTCGAAGGTAGCCAAAGCACGGTTTCTCTACACTGTTGTCTCTTCGAGGTAAAACGCCAGCACTTAGACTTCATGCAAAAGTGGGGCTGCAGTGCTAGCTTGATGAAACACATGGAGAGTCGTGTCCTGCCTTTTGATGCGGCCTGAGTCTCACTCGCAAAAAGCTTTGGACTCCCTTGCAGTGCTCTCACGCACGCACACAACATACTGCTTCCACGTTCAGGAGCGGGTATTTTAGCTGAAGCACGGATTCTTTGCCACTTTTTTCTTTCCAGTTAGGTGGTTGTCTTTAAGCCTGCACACACACATGGGGCAACGGTACTCGCCCCATAACCATGATGTGAGTTGAGAGCTGCCTTCTGTACCGGCCTGTCTCTTCCCCGATTTCATGAAATGGAAACCGTCCCCAGGCTCTCTTCCACAATACACCCTAAGCTGCTTCCTCCTTCAGAGAGGTCGAAGGTAGCTAAAGCACGGTTTCTCTACACTGTTGTTTCTTCGAGTTAAAACGCCAGCTCTTAATCTTCATGCAAAAGTGCGGCTGCAGTGCTAGCTTGATGAAACACTTGGAGAGTCCTGTCCTGCCTTTTGCTGGGGCCTGAGTCTCACTCGCAAAAAGCTTTGGACTCCCTTGCAGTGCTCTCACGCACGCACACAACATACTGCTTCCACGTTCAGGAGCGGGTATTTTAGCTGAAGCACGGATTCTCTGCCACTTTTTTCTTTCCAGTTAGTGGGTTGTCTTTAAGCCTGCACATACACACGGGGCAAGGGTACTCGCCCCATAACAATGATGTGAGTTGAGAGCTGCCTTCTGTACCGGCCTGTCTCTCCCCCGATTTCATGATATGGAAACCGTCCCCAGGCTCTCTTCCACAATACACCCTAAGCTGCTTCCTCCTTCAGAGAGGTCGAAGGTAGCTAAAGCACGGTTTCTCTACACTGTTGTTTCTTCGAGTTAAAACGCCAGCTATAAGACTACATGCGAAAGTGGGGCTGCAGGTCTAGCTTGATGAAACACATGGAGAGTTGTGTCCTGCCTTTTGATGCGGCCTGAGTCTCACTCGCAAAAAGCTTTGGACTCCCTTGCAGTGCTCTCACGTATGCATACAACATACTGCTTCCACCTTCAGGACCAGGAATTTTAGCTGAAGCACGGATTCTCTGCCAAGTTTTTCTTTCCAGTTAGGTGGTTGTCTTTAAGCCTGCTCGCTCACACGGGGCAACGGTAGTAGCCCCATAACCATCATGTGAGTTGAGAGCTGCCTTCTGTACCGGCCTGTCTGTCCCCCGATTTCATGAAATGGAAACCGTCCCCAGGCTCTCTTTCACAAAACACCCTAACCTGCTTCCTCCTTCAGAGAGGTCGAACTAGCTAAAGCACGGTTTCTCCACACTGTTGTTTCTTCGACTTAAAACGCCAGCTCTTAGACTTCATGCAAAAGTGGGGCTGCAGTGCTAGCTTGATGAAACACATGGAGAGTTGTGTCCTGCCTTTTGATGCGGCCTGAGTCTCACTCGCAAAATGCTTTGGACTGCCTTGCAATGCTCTCACGTATGCATACAACATACTGCTTGAACCTTCAGGAGCGGGTATTTTAGCTGAAGCACGGATTCTCTGACACTTTTTTCTTTCCAGTTAGGTGCTTGTCTTTAATCCTGCACACACACACGGGGCAACGGTAGTAGCCCCATAACCATGATGTGAGTTGAGAGCTGCCTTCTGTACCGGCCTGTCTCTCCCCCGATTTCATGATATGGAAACCGTCTCCAGGCTCTCTTCCACAATACACCCTAACCTGCTTCCTCCTTCAGAGAGGTCGAAGGTAGCCAAAGCACGGTTTCTCTACACTGTTGTCTCTTCGAGGTAAAACGCCAGCACTTAGACTTCATGCAAAAGTGGGGCTGCAGGGCTAGCTTGATGAAACACATGGAGAGTCGTGTCCTGCCTTTTGATGCGGCCTGAGTCTCACTCGCAAAAAGCTTTGGACTCCCTTGCAGTGCTCTCACGCACACACACAACATACTGCTTCCACGTTCAGGAGCGGGTATTTTAGCTGAAGCACGGATTCTTTGCCACTTTTTTCTTTCCAGTTAGGTGGTTGTCTTTAAGCCTGCACACACACATGGGGCAACGGTACTCGCCCCATAACCATGATGTGAGTTGAGAGCTGCCTTCTGTACCGGCCTGTCTCTCCCCCGATTTCATGGAATGGAAACCGTCCCCAGGCTCTCTTCCACAATACACCCTAACCTGCTTCCTCCTTCAGAGAGGTCGAAGGTAGCTAAAGCACGGTTTCTCTACACTGTTGTTTCTTCGAGTTAAAACGCCAGCTCTTATTCTTCATGCAAAAGTGCGGCTGCAGTGCTAGCTTGATGAAACACTTGGAGAGTCCTGTCCTGCCTTTTGCTGGGGCCTGAGTCTCACTCGCAAAAAGCTTTGGACTCCCTTGCAGTGCTCTCACGCACGCACACAACATACTGCTTCCACGTTCAGGAGCGGGTATTTTAGCTGAAGCACGGATTCTCTGCCACTTTTTTCTTTCCAGTTAGTGGGTTGTCTTTAAGCCTGCACATACACACGGGGCAACGGTACTCGCCCCATAACCATGATGTGAGTTGAGAGCTGCCTTCTGTACCGGCCTGTCTCTCCCCCGATTTCATGATATGGAAACCGTCCCCAGGCTCTCTTCCACAATACACCCTAAGCTGCTTCCTCCTTCAGAGAGGTCGAAGGTAGCTAAAGCACGGTTTCTCTACACTGTTGTTTCTTCGAGTTAAAACGCCAGCTATAAGACTACATGCGAAAGTGGGGCTGCAGGTCTAGCTTGATGAAACACATGGAGAGTTGTGTCCTGCCTTTTGATGCGGCCTGAGTCTCACTCGCAAAAAGCTTTGGACTCCCTTGCAGTGCTCTCACGTATGCATACAACATACTGCTTCCACCTTCAGGACCAGGAATTTTAGCTGAAGCACGGATTCTCTGCCAAGTTTTTCTTTCCAGTTAGGTGGTTGTCTTTAAGCCTGCTCGCTCACACGGGGCAACGGTAGTAGCCCCATAACCATCATGTGAGTTGAGAGCTGCCTTCTGTACCGGCCTGTCTGTCCCCCGATTTCATGAAATGGAAACCGTCCCCAGGCTCTCTTTCACAAAACACCCTAACCTGCTTCCTCCTTCAGAGAGGTCGAACTAGCTAAAGCACGGTTTCTCCACACTGTTGTTTCTTCGACTTAAAACGCCAGCTCTTAGACTTCATGCAAAAGTGGGGCTGCAGTGCTAGCTTGATGAAACACATGGAGAGTTGTGTCCTGCCTTTTGATGCGGCCTGAGTCTCACTCGCAAAATGCTTTGGACTGCCTTGCAATGCTCTCACGTATGCATACAACATACTGCTTGAACCTTCAGGAGCGGGTATTTTAGCTGAAGCACGGATTCTCTGACACTTTTTTCTTTCCAGTTAGGTGCTTGTCTTTAATCCTGCACACACACACGGGGCAACGGTAGTAGCCCCATAACCATGATGTGAGTTGAGAGCTGCCTTCTGTACCGGCCTGTCTCTCCCCCGATTTCATGATATGGAAACCGTCTCCAGGCTCTCTTCCACAATACACCCTAACCTGCTTCCTCCTTCAGAGAGGTCGAAGGTAGCCAAAGCACGGTTTCTCTACACTGTTGTCTCTTCGAGGTAAAACGCCAGCACTTAGACTTCATGCAAAAGTGGGGCTGCAGGGCTAGCTTGATGAAACACATGGAGAGTCGTGTCCTGCCTTTTGATGCGGCCTGAGTCTCACTCGCAAAAAGCTTTGGACTCCCTTGCAGTGCTCTCACGCACACACACAACATACTGCTTCCACGTTCAGGAGCGGGTATTTTAGCTGAAGCACGGATTCTTTGCCACTTTTTTCTTTCCAGTTAGGTGGTTGTCTTTAAGCCTGCACACACACATGGGGCAACGGTACTCGCCCCATAACCATGATGTGAGTTGAGAGCTGCCTTCTGTACCGGCCTGTCTCTCCCCCGATTTCATGGAATGGAAACCGTCCCCAGGCTCTCTTCCACAATACACCCTAACCTGCTTCCTCCTTCAGAGAGGTCGAAGGTAGCTAAAGCACGGTTTCTCTACACTGTTGTCTCTTCGAGGTAAAACGCCAGCTCTTATTCTTCATGCAAAAGTGCGGCTGCAGTGCTAGCTTGATGAAACACTTGGAGAGTCCTGTCCTGCCTTTTGCTGGGGCCTGAGTCTCACTCGCAAAAAGCTTTGGACTCCCTTGCAGTGCTCTCACGCACGCACACAACATACTGCTTCCACGTTCAGGAGCGGGTATTTTAGCTGAAGCACGGATTCTCTGCCACTTTTTTCTTTCCAGTTAGTGGGTTGTCTTTAAGCCTGCACATACACACGGGGCAACGGTACTCGCCCCATAACCATGATGTGAGTTGAGAGCTGCCTTCTGTACCGGCCTGTCTCTCCCCCGATTTCATGATATGGAAACCGTCCCCAGGCTCTCTTCCACAATACACCCTAAGCTGCTTCCTCCTTCAGAGAGGTCGAAGGTAGCTAAAGCACGGTTTCTCTACACTGTTGTTTCTTCGAGTTAAAACGCCAGCTATAAGACTACATGCGAAAGTGGGGCTGCAGGTCTAGCTTGATGAAACACATGGAGAGTTGTGTCCTGCCTTTTGATGCGGCCTGAGTCTCACTCGCAAAAAGCTTTGGACTCCCTTGCAGTGCTCTCACGTATGCATACAACATACTGCTTCCACCTTCAGGACCAGGAATTTTAGCTGAAGCACGGATTCTCTGCCAAGTTTTTCTTTCCAGTTAGGTGGTTGTCTTTAAGCCTGCTCGCTCACACGGGGCAACGGTAGTAGCCCCATAACCATCATGTGAGTTGAGAGCTGCCTTCTGTACCGGCCTGTCTGTCCCCCGATTTCATGAAATGGAAACCGTCCCCAGGCTCTCTTTCACAAAACACCCTAACCTGCTTCCTCCTTCAGAGAGGTCGAACTAGCTAAAGCACGGTTTCTCCACACTGTTGTTTCTTCGACTTAAAACGCCAGCTCTTAGACTTCATGCAAAAGTGGGGCTGCAGTGCTAGCTTGATGAAACACATGGAGAGTTGTGTCCTGCCTTTTGATGCGGCCTGAGTCTCACTCGCAAAATGCTTTGGACTGCCTTGCAATGCTCTCACGTATGCATACAACATACTGCTTGAACCTTCAGGAGCGGGTATTTTAGCTGAAGCACGGATTCTCTGACACTTTTTTCTTTCCAGTTAGGTGCTTGTCTTTAATCCTGCACACACACACGGGGCAACGGTAGTAGCCCCATAACCATGATGTGAGTTGAGAGCTGCCTTCTGTACCGGCCTGTCTCTCCCCCGATTTCATGATATGGAAACCGTCTCCAGGCTCTCTTCCACAATACACCCTAACCTGCTTCCTCCTTCAGAGAGGTCGAAGGTAGCCAAAGCACGGTTTCTCTACACTGTTGTCTCTTCGAGGTAAAACGCCAGCACTTAGACTTCATGCAAAAGTGGGGCTGCAGGGCTAGCTTGATGAAACACATGGAGAGTCGTGTCCTGCCTTTTGATGCGGCCTGAGTCTCACTCGCAAAAAGCTTTGGACTCCCTTGCAGTGCTCTCACGCACGCACACAACATACTGCTTACACGTTCAGGAGCGGGTATTTTAGCTGAAGCACGGATTCTTTGCCACTTTTTTCTTTCCAGTTAGGTGGTTGTCTTTAAGCCTGCACACACACATGGGGCAACGGTACTCGCCCCATAACCATGATGTGAGTTGAGAGCTGCCTTCTGTACCGGCCTGTCTCTCCCCCGATTTCATGGAATGGAAACCGTCCCCAGGCTCTCTTCCACAATACACCCTAACCTGCTTCCTCCTTCAGAGAGGTCGAAGGTAGCTAAAGCACGGTTTCTCTACACTGTTGTTTCTTCGAGTTAAAACGCCAGCTCTTATTCTTCATGCAAAAGTGCGGCTGCAGTGCTAGCTTGATGAAACACTTGGAGAGTCCTGTCCTGCCTTTTGCTGGGGCCTGAGTCTCACTCGCAAAAAGCTTTGGACTCCCTTGCAGTGCTCTCACGCACGCACACAACATACTGCTTCCACGTTCAGGAGCGGGTATTTTAGCTGAAGCACGGATTCTCTGCCACTTTTTTCTTTCCAGTTAGTGGGTTGTCTTTAAGCCTGCACATACACACGGGGCAACGGTACTCGCCCCATAACCATGATGTGAGTTGAGAGCTGCCTTCTGTACCGGCCTGTCTCTCCCCCGATTTCATGATATGGAAACCGTCCCCAGGCTCTCTTCCACAATACACCCTAAGCTGCTTCCTCCTTCAGAGAGGTCGAAGGTAGCTAAAGCACGGTTTCTCTACACTGTTGTTTCTTCGAGTTAAAACGCCAGCTATAAGACTACATGCGAAAGTGGGGCTGCAGGTCTAGCTTGATGAAACACATGGAGAGTTGTGTCCTGCCTTTTGATGCGGCCTGAGTCTCACTCGCAAAAAGCTTTGGACTCCCTTGCAGTGCTCTCACGTATGCATACAACATACTGCTTCCACCTTCAGGACCAGGAATTTTAGCTGAAGCACGGATTCTCTGCCAAGTTTTTCTTTCCAGTTAGGTGGTTGTCTTTAAGCCTGCTCGCTCACACGGGGCAACGGTAGTAGCCCCATAACCATCATGTGAGTTGAGAGCTGCCTTCTGTACCGGCCTGTCTGTCCCCCGATTTCATGAAATGGAAACCGTCCCCAGGCTCTCTTTCACAAAACACCCTAACCTGCTTCCTCCTTCAGAGAGGTCGAACTAGCTAAAGCACGGTTTCTCCACACTGTTGTTTCTTCGACTTAAAACGCCAGCTCTTAGACTTCATGCAAAAGTGGGGCTGCAGTGCTAGCTTGATGAAACACATGGAGAGTTGTGTCCTGCCTTTTGATGCGGCCTGAGTCTCACTCGCAAAATGCTTTGGACTGCCTTGCAATGCTCTCACGTATGCATACAACATACTGCTTGAACCTTCAGGAGCGGGTATTTTAGCTGAAGCACGGATTCTCTGACACTTTTTTCTTTCCAGTTAGGTGCTTGTCTTTAATCCTGCACACACACACGGGGCAACGGTAGTAGCCCCATAACCATGATGTGAGTTGAGAGCTGCCTTCTGTACCGGCCTGTCTCTCCCCCGATTTCATGATATGGAAACCGTCTCCAGGCTCTCTTCCACAATACACCCTAACCTGCTTCCTCCTTCAGAGAGGTCGAAGGTAGCCAAAGCACGGTTTCTCTACACTGTTGTCTCTTCGAGGTAAAACGCCAGCACTTAGACTTCATGCAAAAGTGGGGCTGCAGTGCTAGCTTGATGAAACACATGGAGAGTCGTGTCCTGCCTTTTGATGCGGCCTGAGTCTCACTCGCAAAAAGCTTTGGACTCCCTTGCAGTGCTCTCATGCACGCACACAACATACTGCTTACACGTTCAGGAGCGGGTATTTTAGCTGAAGCACGGATTCTTTGCCACTTTTTTCTTTCCAGTTAGGTGGTTGTCTTTAAGCCTGCACACACACATGGGGCAACGGTACTCGCCCCATAACCATGATGTGAGTTGAGAGCTGCCTTCTGTACCGGCCTGTCTCTTCCCCGATTTCATGAAATGGAAACCGTCCCCAGGCTCTCTTCCACAATACACCCTAAGCTGCTTCCTCCTTCAGAGAGGTCGAAGGTAGCTAAAGCACGGTTTCTCTACACTGTTGTTTCTTCGAGTTAAAACGCCAGCTATAAGACTACATGCGAAAGTGGGGCTGCAGGTCTAGCTTGATGAAACACATGGAGAGTTGTGTCCTGCCTTTTGATGCGGCCTGAGTCTCACTCGCAAAAAGCTTTGGACTCCCTTGCAGTGCTCTCACGTATGCATACAACATACTGCTTCCACCTTCAGGACCAGGAATTTTAGCTGAAGCACGGATTCTCTGCCAAGTTTTTCTTTCCAGTTAGGTGGTTGTCTTTAAGCCTGCTCGCTCACACGGGGCAACGGTAGTAGCCCCATAACCATCATGTGAGTTGAGAGCTGCCTTCTGTACCGGCCTGTCTGTCCCCCGATTTCATGAAATGGAAACCGTCCCCAGGCTCTCTTTCACAAAACACCCTAACCTGCTTCCTCCTTCAGAGAGGTCGAACTAGCTAAAGCACGGTTTCTCCACACTGTTGTTTCTTCGACTTAAAACGCCAGCTCTTAGACTTCATGCAAAAGTGGGGCTGCAGTGCTAGCTTGATGAAACACATGGAGAGTTGTGTCCTGCCTTTTGATGCGGCCTGAGTCTCACTCGCAAAATGCTTTGGACTGCCTTGCAATGCTCTCACGTATGCATACAACATACTGCTTGAACCTTCAGGAGCGGGTATTTTAGCTGAAGCACGGATTCTCTGACACTTTTTTCTTTCCAGTTAGGTGCTTGTCTTTAATCCTGCACACACACACGGGGCAACGGTAGTAGCCCCATAACCATGATGTGAGTTGAGAGCTGCCTTCTGTACCGGCCTGTCTCTCCCCCGATTTCATGATATGGAAACCGTCTCCAGGCTCTCTTCCACAATACACCCTAACCTGCTTCCTCCTTCAGAGAGGTCGAAGGTAGCCAAAGCACGGTTTCTCTACACTGTTGTCTCTTCGAGGTAAAACGCCAGCACTTAGACTTCATGCAAAAGTGGGGCTGCAGGGCTAGCTTGATGAAACACATGGAGAGTCGTGTCCTGCCTTTTGATGCGGCCTGAGTCTCACTCGCAAAAAGCTTTGGACTCCCTTGCAGTGCTCTCACGCACACACACAACATACTGCTTCCACGTTCAGGAGCGGGTATTTTAGCTGAAGCACGGATTCTTTGCCACTTTTTTCTTTCCAGTTAGGTGGTTGTCTTTAAGCCTGCACACACACATGGGGCAACGGTACTCGCCCCATAACCATGATGTGAGTTGAGAGCTGCCTTCTGTACCGGCCTGTCTCTCCCCCGATTTCATGGAATGGAAACCGTCCCCAGGCTCTCTTCCACAATACACCCTAACCTGCTTCCTCCTTCAGAGAGGTCGAAGGTAGCTAAAGCACGGTTTCTCTACACTGTTGTTTCTTCGAGTTAAAACGCCAGCTCTTATTCTTCATGCAAAAGTGCGGCTGCAGTGCTAGCTTGATGAAACACTTGGAGAGTCCTGTCCTGCCTTTTGCTGGGGCCTGAGTCTCACTCGCAAAAAGCTTTGGACTCCCTTGCAGTGCTCTCACGCACGCACACAACATACTGCTTCCACGTTCAGGAGCGGGTATTTTAGCTGAAGCACGGATTCTCTGCCACTTTTTTCTTTCCAGTTAGTGGGTTGTCTTTAAGCCTGCACATACACACGGGGCAACGGTACTCGCCCCATAACCATGATGTGAGTTGAGAGCTGCCTTCTGTACCGGCCTGTCTCTCCCCCGATTTCATGATATGGAAACCGTCCCCAGGCTCTCTTCCACAATACACCCTAAGCTGCTTCCTCCTTCAGAGAGGTCGAAGGTAGCTAAAGCACGGTTTCTCTACACTGTTGTTTCTTCGAGTTAAAACGCCAGCTATAAGACTACATGCGAAAGTGGGGCTGCAGGTCTAGCTTGATGAAACACATGGAGAGTTGTGTCCTGCCTTTTGATGCGGCCTGAGTCTCACTCGCAAAAAGCTTTGGACTCCCTTGCAGTGCTCTCACGTATGCATACAACATACTGCTTCCACCTTCAGGACCAGGAATTTTAGCTGAAGCACGGATTCTCTGCCAAGTTTTTCTTTCCAGTTAGGTGGTTGTCTTTAAGCCTGCTCGCTCACACGGGGCAACGGTAGTAGCCCCATAACCATCATGTGAGTTGAGAGCTGCCTTCTGTACCGGCCTGTCTGTCCCCCGATTTCATGAAATGGAAACCGTCCCCAGGCTCTCTTTCACAAAACACCCTAACCTGCTTCCTCCTTCAGAGAGGTCGAACTAGCTAAAGCACGGTTTCTCCACACTGTTGTTTCTTCGACTTAAAACGCCAGCTCTTAGACTTCATGCAAAAGTGGGGCTGCAGTGCTAGCTTGATGAAACACATGGAGAGTTGTGTCCTGCCTTTTGATGCGGCCTGAGTCTCACTCGCAAAATGCTTTGGACTGCCTTGCAATGCTCTCACGTATGCATACAACATACTGCTTGAACCTTCAGGAGCGGGTATTTTAGCTGAAGCACGGATTCTCTGACACTTTTTTCTTTCCAGTTAGGTGCTTGTCTTTAATCCTGCACACACACACGGGGCAACGGTAGTAGCCCCATAACCATGATGTGAGTTGAGAGCTGCCTTCTGTACCGGCCTGTCTCTCCCCCGATTTCATGATATGGAAACCGTCTCCAGGCTCTCTTCCACAATACACCCTAACCTGCTTCCTCCTTCAGAGAGGTCGAAGGTAGCCAAAGCACGGTTTCTCTACACTGTTGTCTCTTCGAGGTAAAACGCCAGCACTTAGACTTCATGCAAAAGTGGGGCTGCAGGGCTAGCTTGATGAAACACATGGAGAGTCGTGTCCTGCCTTTTGATGCGGCCTGAGTCTCACTCGCAAAAAGCTTTGGACTCCCTTGCAGTGCTCTCACGCACACACACAACATACTGCTTCCACGTTCAGGAGCGGGTATTTTAGCTGAAGCACGGATTCTTTGCCACTTTTTTCTTTCCAGTTAGGTGGTTGTCTTTAAGCCTGCACACACACATGGGGCAACGGTACTCGCCCCATAACCATGATGTGAGTTGAGAGCTGCCTTCTGTACCGGCCTGTCTCTCCCCCGATTTCATGGAATGGAAACCGTCCCCAGGCTCTCTTCCACAATACACCCTAACCTGCTTCCTCCTTCAGAGAGGTCGAAGGTAGCTAAAGCACGGTTTCTCTACACTGTTGTCTCTTCGAGGTAAAACGCCAGCTCTTATTCTTCATGCAAAAGTGCGGCTGCAGTGCTAGCTTGATGAAACACTTGGAGAGTCCTGTCCTGCCTTTTGCTGGGGCCTGAGTCTCACTCGCAAAAAGCTTTGGACTCCCTTGCAGTGCTCTCACGCACGCACACAACATACTGCTTCCACGTTCAGGAGCGGGTATTTTAGCTGAAGCACGGATTCTCTGCCACTTTTTTCTTTCCAGTTAGTGGGTTGTCTTTAAGCCTGCACATACACACGGGGCAACGGTACTCGCCCCATAACCATGATGTGAGTTGAGAGCTGCCTTCTGTACCGGCCTGTCTCTCCCCCGATTTCATGATATGGAAACCGTCCCCAGGCTCTCTTCCACAATACACCCTAAGCTGCTTCCTCCTTCAGAGAGGTCGAAGGTAGCTAAAGCACGGTTTCTCTACACTGTTGTTTCTTCGAGTTAAAACGCCAGCTATAAGACTACATGCGAAAGTGGGGCTGCAGGTCTAGCTTGATGAAACACATGGAGAGTTGTGTCCTGCCTTTTGATGCGGCCTGAGTCTCACTCGCAAAAAGCTTTGGACTCCCTTGCAGTGCTCTCACGTATGCATACAACATACTGCTTCCACCTTCAGGACCAGGAATTTTAGCTGAAGCACGGATTCTCTGCCAAGTTTTTCTTTCCAGTTAGGTGGTTGTCTTTAAGCCTGCTCGCTCACACGGGGCAACGGTAGTAGCCCCATAACCATCATGTGAGTTGAGAGCTGCCTTCTGTACCGGCCTGTCTGTCCCCCGATTTCATGAAATGGAAACCGTCCCCAGGCTCTCTTTCACAAAACACCCTAACCTGCTTCCTCCTTCAGAGAGGTCGAACTAGCTAAAGCACGGTTTCTCCACACTGTTGTTTCTTCGACTTAAAACGCCAGCTCTTAGACTTCATGCAAAAGTGGGGCTGCAGTGCTAGCTTGATGAAACACATGGAGAGTTGTGTCCTGCCTTTTGATGCGGCCTGAGTCTCACTCGCAAAATGCTTTGGACTGCCTTGCAATGCTCTCACGTATGCATACAACATACTGCTTGAACCTTCAGGAGCGGGTATTTTAGCTGAAGCACGGATTCTCTGACACTTTTTTCTTTCCAGTTAGGTGCTTGTCTTTAATCCTGCACACACACACGGGGCAACGGTAGTAGCCCCATAACCATGATGTGAGTTGAGAGCTGCCTTCTGTACCGGCCTGTCTCTCCCCCGATTTCATGATATGGAAACCGTCTCCAGGCTCTCTTCCACAATACACCCTAACCTGCTTCCTCCTTCAGAGAGGTCGAAGGTAGCCAAAGCACGGTTTCTCTACACTGTTGTCTCTTCGAGGTAAAACGCCAGCACTTAGACTTCATGCAAAAGTGGGGCTGCAGGGCTAGCTTGATGAAACACATGGAGAGTCGTGTCCTGCCTTTTGATGCGGCCTGAGTCTCACTCGCAAAAAGCTTTGGACTCCCTTGCAGTGCTCTCACGCACGCACACAACATACTGCTTACACGTTCAGGAGCGGGTATTTTAGCTGAAGCACGGATTCTTTGCCACTTTTTTCTTTCCAGTTAGGTGGTTGTCTTTAAGCCTGCACACACACATGGGGCAACGGTACTCGCCCCATAACCATGATGTGAGTTGAGAGCTGCCTTCTGTACCGGCCTGTCTCTCCCCCGATTTCATGGAATGGAAACCGTCCCCAGGCTCTCTTCCACAATACACCCTAACCTGCTTCCTCCTTCAGAGAGGTCGAAGGTAGCTAAAGCACGGTTTCTCTACACTGTTGTTTCTTCGAGTTAAAACGCCAGCTCTTATTCTTCATGCAAAAGTGCGGCTGCAGTGCTAGCTTGATGAAACACTTGGAGAGTCCTGTCCTGCCTTTTGCTGGGGCCTGAGTCTCACTCGCAAAAAGCTTTGGACTCCCTTGCAGTGCTCTCACGCACGCACACAACATACTGCTTCCACGTTCAGGAGCGGGTATTTTAGCTGAAGCACGGATTCTCTGCCACTTTTTTCTTTCCAGTTAGTGGGTTGTCTTTAAGCCTGCACATACACACGGGGCAACGGTACTCGCCCCATAACCATGATGTGAGTTGAGAGCTGCCTTCTGTACCGGCCTGTCTCTCCCCCGATTTCATGATATGGAAACCGTCCCCAGGCTCTCTTCCACAATACACCCTAAGCTGCTTCCTCCTTCAGAGAGGTCGAAGGTAGCTAAAGCACGGTTTCTCTACACTGTTGTTTCTTCGAGTTAAAACGCCAGCTATAAGACTACATGCGAAAGTGGGGCTGCAGGTCTAGCTTGATGAAACACATGGAGAGTTGTGTCCTGCCTTTTGATGCGGCCTGAGTCTCACTCGCAAAAAGCTTTGGACTCCCTTGCAGTGCTCTCACGTATGCATACAACATACTGCTTCCACCTTCAGGACCAGGAATTTTAGCTGAAGCACGGATTCTCTGCCAAGTTTTTCTTTCCAGTTAGGTGGTTGTCTTTAAGCCTGCTCGCTCACACGGGGCAACGGTAGTAGCCCCATAACCATCATGTGAGTTGAGAGCTGCCTTCTGTACCGGCCTGTCTGTCCCCCGATTTCATGAAATGGAAACCGTCCCCAGGCTCTCTTTCACAAAACACCCTAACCTGCTTCCTCCTTCAGAGAGGTCGAACTAGCTAAAGCACGGTTTCTCCACACTGTTGTTTCTTCGACTTAAAACGCCAGCTCTTAGACTTCATGCAAAAGTGGGGCTGCAGTGCTAGCTTGATGAAACACATGGAGAGTTGTGTCCTGCCTTTTGATGCGGCCTGAGTCTCACTCGCAAAATGCTTTGGACTGCCTTGCAATGCTCTCACGTATGCATACAACATACTGCTTGAACCTTCAGGAGCGGGTATTTTAGCTGAAGCACGGATTCTCTGACACTTTTTTCTTTCCAGTTAGGTGCTTGTCTTTAATCCTGCACACACACACGGGGCAACGGTAGTAGCCCCATAACCATGATGTGAGTTGAGAGCTGCCTTCTGTACCGGCCTGTCTCTCCCCCGATTTCATGATATGGAAACCGTCTCCAGGCTCTCTTCCACAATACACCCTAACCTGCTTCCTCCTTCAGAGAGGTCGAAGGTAGCCAAAGCACGGTTTCTCTACACTGTTGTCTCTTCGAGGTAAAACGCCAGCACTTAGACTTCATGCAAAAGTGGGGCTGCAGTGCTAGCTTGATGAAACACATGGAGAGTCGTGTCCTGCCTTTTGATGCGGCCTGAGTCTCACTCGCAAAAAGCTTTGGACTCCCTTGCAGTGCTCTCATGCACGCACACAACATACTGCTTACACGTTCAGGAGCGGGTATTTTAGCTGAAGCACGGATTCTTTGCCACTTTTTTCTTTCCAGTTAGGTGGTTGTCTTTAAGCCTGCACACACACATGGGGCAACGGTACTCGCCCCATAACCATGATGTGAGTTGAGAGCTGCCTTCTGTACCGGCCTGTCTCTTCCCCGATTTCATGAAATGGAAACCGTCCCCAGGCTCTCTTCCACAATACACCCTAAGCTGCTTCCTCCTTCAGAGAGGTCGAAGGTAGCTAAAGCACGGTTTCTCTACACTGTTGTTTCTTCGAGTTAAAACGCCAGCTATAAGACTACATGCGAAAGTGGGGCTGCAGGTCTAGCTTGATGAAACACATGGAGAGTTGTGTCCTGCCTTTTGATGCGGCCTGAGTCTCACTCGCAAAAAGCTTTGGACTCCCTTGCAGTGCTCTCACGTATGCATACAACATACTGCTTCCACCTTCAGGACCAGGAATTTTAGCTGAAGCACGGATTCTCTGCCAAGTTTTTCTTTCCAGTTAGGTGGTTGTCTTTAAGCCTGCTCGCTCACACGGGGCAACGGTAGTAGCCCCATAACCATCATGTGAGTTGAGAGCTGCCTTCTGTACCGGCCTGTCTGTCCCCCGATTTCATGAAATGGAAACCGTCCCCAGGCTCTCTTTCACAAAACACCCTAACCTGCTTCCTCCTTCAGAGAGGTCGAACTAGCTAAAGCACGGTTTCTCCACACTGTTGTTTCTTCGACTTAAAACGCCAGCTCTTAGACTTCATGCAAAAGTGGGGCTGCAGTGCTAGCTTGATGAAACACATGGAGAGTTGTGTCCTGCCTTTTGATGCGGCCTGAGTCTCACTCGCAAAATGCTTTGGACTGCCTTGCAATGCTCTCACGTATGCATACAACATACTGCTTGAACCTTCAGGAGCGGGTATTTTAGCTGAAGCACGGATTCTCTGACACTTTTTTCTTTCCAGTTAGGTGCTTGTCTTTAATCCTGCACACACACACGGGGCAACGGTAGTAGCCCCATAACCATGATGTGAGTTGAGAGCTGCCTTCTGTACCGGCCTGTCTCTCCCCCGATTTCATGATATGGAAACCGTCTCCAGGCTCTCTTCCACAATACACCCTAACCTGCTTCCACCTTCAGAGAGGTCGAAGGTAGCCAAAGCACGGTTTCTCTACACTGTTGTCTCTTCGAGGTAAAACGCCAGCACTTAGACTTCATGCAAAAGTGGGGCTGCAGTGCTAGCTTGATGAAACACATGGAGAGTCGTGTCCTGCGTTTTGATGCGGCCTGAGTCTCACTCGCAAAAGCTTTGGACTCCCTTGCAGTGCTCTCACGCACGCACACAACATACTGCTTACACGTTCAGGAGCGGGTATTTTAGCTGAAGCACGGATTCTTTGCCACTTTTTTCTTTCCAGTTAGGTGGTTGTCTTTAAGCCTGCACACACACATGGGGCAACGGTACTCGCCCCATAACCATGATGTGAGTTGAGAGCTGCCTTCTGTACCGGCCTGTCTCTCCCCCGATTTCATGAAATGGAAACCGTCCCCAGGCTCTCTTCCACAATACACCCTAACCTGCTTCCTCCTTCAGAGAGGTCGAAGGTAGCTAAAGCACGGTTTCTCTACACTGTTGTTTCTTCGAGTTAAAACGCCAGCTCTTATTCTTCATGCAAAAGTGCGGCTGCAGTGCTAGCTTGATGAAACACTTGGAGAGTCGTGTCCTGCCTTTTGATGCGGCCTGAGTCTCACTCGCAAAAAGCTTTGGACTCCCTTGCAGTGCTCTCACGCACGCACACAACATACTGCTTCCACGTTCAGGAGCGGGTATTTTAGCTGAAGCACGGATTCTCTGCCACTTTTTTCTTTCCAGTTAGTGGGTTGTCTTTAAGCCTGCACATACACACGGGGCAACGGTACTCGCCCCATAACCATGATGTGAGTTGAGAGCTGCCTTCTGTACCGGCCTGTCTCTCCCCCGATTTCATGATATGGAAACCGTCCCCAGGCTCTCTTCCACAATACACCCTAAGCTGCTTCCTCCTTCAGAGAGGTCGAAGGTAGCTAAAGCACGGTTTCTCTACACTGTTGTTTCTTCGAGTTAAAACGCCAGCTATAAGACTACATGCGAAAGTGGGGCTGCAGGTCTAGCTTGATGAAACACATGGAGAGTTGTGTCCTGCCTTTTGATGCGGCCTGAGTCTCACTCGCAAAAAGCTTTGGACTCCCTTGCAGTGCTCTCACGTATGCATACAACATACTGCTTCCACCTTCAGGACCAGGAATTTTAGCTGAAGCACGGATTCTCTGCCAAGTTTTTCTTTCCAGTTAGGTGGTTGTCTTTAAGCCTGCTCGCTCACACGGGGCAACGGTAGTAGCCCCATAACCATCATGTGAGTTGAGAGCTGCCTTCTGTACCGGCCTGTCTGTCCCCCGATTTCATGAAATGGAAACCGTCCCCAGGCTCTCTTTCACAAAACACCCTAACCTGCTTCCTCCTTCAGAGAGGTCGAACTAGCTAAAGCACGGTTTCTCCACACTGTTGTTTCTTCGACTTAAAACGCCAGCTCTTAGACTTCATGCAAAAGTGGGGCTGCAGTGCTAGCTTGATGAAACACATGGAGAGTTGTGTCCTGCCTTTTGATGCGGCCTGAGTCTCACTCGCAAAATGCTTTGGACTGCCTTGCAATGCTCTCACGTATGCATACAACATACTGCTTGAACCTTCAGGAGCGGGTATTTTAGCTGAAGCACGGATTCTCTGACACTTTTTTCTTTCCAGTTAGGTGCTTGTCTTTAATCCTGCACACACACACGGGGCAACGGTAGTAGCCCCATAACCATGATGTGAGTTGAGAGCTGCCTTCTGTACCGGCCTGTCTCTCCCCCGATTTCATGATATGGAAACCGTCTCCAGGCTCTCTTCCACAATACACCCTAACCTGCTTCCTCCTTCAGAGAGGTCGAAGGTAGCCAAAGCACGGTTTCTCTACACTGTTGTCTCTTCGAGGTAAAACGCCAGCACTTAGACTTCATGCAAAAGTGGGGCTGCAGGGCTAGCTTGATGAAACACATGGAGAGTCGTGTCCTGCCTTTTGATGCGGCCTGAGTCTCACTCGCAAAAGCTTTGGACTCCCTTGCAGTGCTCTCACGCACGCACACAACATACTGCTTACACGTTCAGGAGCGGGTATTTTAGCTGAAGCACGGATTCTTTGCCACTTTTTTCTTTCCAGTTAGGTGGTTGTCTTTAAGCCTGCACACACACATGGGGCAACGGTACTCGCCCCATAACCATGATGTGAGTTGAGAGCTGCCTTCTGTACCGGCCTGTCTCTCCCCCGATTTCATGGAATGGAAACCGTCCCCAGGCTCTCTTCCACAATACACCCTAACCTGCTTCCTCCTTCAGAGAGGTCGAAGGTAGCTAAAGCACGGTTTCTCTACACTGTTGTTTCTTCGAGTTAAAACGCCAGCTCTTATTCTTCATGCAAAAGTGCGGCTGCAGTGCTAGCTTGATGAAACACTTGGAGAGTCCTGTCCTGCCTTTTGCTGGGGCCTGAGTCTCACTCGCAAAAAGCTTTGGACTCCCTTGCAGTGCTCTCACGCACGCACACAACATACTGCTTCCACGTTCAGGAGCGGGTATTTTAGCTGAAGCACGGATTCTCTGCCACTTTTTTCTTTCCAGTTAGTGGGTTGTCTTTAAGCCTGCACATACACACGGGGCAACGGTACTCGCCCCATAACCATGATGTGAGTTGAGAGCTGCCTTCTGTACCGGCCTGTCTCTCCCCCGATTTCATGATATGGAAACCGTCCCCAGGCTCTCTTCCACAATACACCCTAAGCTGCTTCCTCCTTCAGAGAGGTCGAAGGTAGCTAAAGCACGGTTTCTCTACACTGTTGTTTCTTCGAGTTAAAACGCCAGCTATAAGACTACATGCGAAAGTGGGGCTGCAGGTCTAGCTTGATGAAACACATGGAGAGTTGTGTCCTGCCTTTTGATGCGGCCTGAGTCTCACTCGCAAAGAGCTTTGGACTCCCTTGCAGTGCTCTCACGTATGCATACAACATACTGCTTCCACCTTCAGGACCAGGAATTTTAGCTGAAGCACGGATTCTCTGCCAAGTTTTTCTTTCCAGTTAGGTGGTTGTCTTTAAGCCTGCTCGCTCACACGGGGCAACGGTAGTAGCCCCATAACCATCATGTGAGTTGAGAGCTGCCTTCTGTACCGGCCTGTCTGTCCCCCGATTTCATGAAATGGAAACCGTCCCCAGGCTCTCTTTCACAAAACACCCTAACCTGCTTCCTCCTTCAGAGAGGTCGAACTAGCTAAAGCACGGTTTCTCCACACTGTTGTTTCTTCGACTTAAAACGCCAGCTCTTAGACTTCATGCAAAAGTGGGGCTGCAGTGCTAGCTTGATGAAACACATGGAGAGTTGTGTCCTGCCTTTTGATGCGGCCTGAGTCTCACTCGCAAAATGCTTTGGACTGCCTTGCAATGCTCTCACGTATGCATACAACATACTGCTTGAACCTTCAGGAGCGGGTATTTTAGCTGAAGCACGGATTCTCTGACACTTTTTTCTTTCCAGTTAGGTGCTTGTCTTTAATCCTGCACACACACACGGGGCAACGGTAGTAGCCCCATAACCATGATGTGAGTTGAGAGCTGCCTTCTGTACCGGCCTGTCTCTCCCCCGATTTCATGATATGGAAACCGTCTCCAGGCTCTCTTCCACAATACACCCTAACCTGCTTCCTCCTTCAGAGAGGTCGAAGGTAGCCAAAGCACGGTTTCTCTACACTGTTGTCTCTTCGAGGTAAAACGCCAGCACTTAGACTTCATGCAAAAGTGGGGCTGCAGTGCTAGCTTGATGAAACACATGGAGAGTCGTGTCCTGCCTTTTGATGCGGCCTGAGTCTCACTCGCAAAAAGCTTTGGACTCCCTTGCAGTGCTCTCACGCACGCACACAACATACTGCTTACACGTTCAGGAGCGGGTATTTTAGCTGAAGCACGGATTCTTTGCCACTTTTTTCTTTCCAGTTAGGTGGTTGTCTTTAAGCCTGCACACACACATGGGGCAACGGTACTCGCCCCATAACCATGATGTGAGTTGAGAGCTGCCTTCTGTACCGGCCTGTCTCTTCCCCGATTTCATGAAATGGAAACCGTCCCCAGGCTCTCTTCCACAATACACCCTAAGCTGCTTCCTCCTTCAGAGAGGTCGAAGGTAGCTAAAGCACGGTTTCTCTACACTGTTGTTTCTTCGAGTTAAAACGCCAGCTATAAGACTACATGCGAAAGTGGGGCTGCAGGTCTAGCTTGATGAAACACATGGAGAGTTGTGTCCTGCCTTTTTATGCGGCCTGAGTCTCACTCGCAAAAAGCTTTGGACTCCCTTGCAGTGCTCTCACGTATGCATACAACATACTGCTTCCACCTTCAGGACCAGGAATTTTAGCTGAAGCACGGATTCTCTGCCAAGTTTTTCTTTCCAGTTAGGTGGTTGTCTTTAAGCCTGCTCGCTCACACGGGGCAACGGTAGTAGCCCCATAACCATCATGTGAGTTGAGAGCTGCCTTCTGTACCGGCCTGTCTGTCCCCCGATTTCATGAAATGGAAACCGTCCCCAGGCTCTCTTTCACAAAACACCCTAACCTGCTTCCTCCTTCAGAGAGGTCGAACTAGCTAAAGCACGGTTTCTCCACACTGTTGTTTCTTCGACTTAAAACGCCAGCTCTTAGACTTCATGCAAAAGTGGGGCTGCAGTGCTAGCTTGATGAAACACATGGAGAGTTGTGTCTTGCCTTTTGATGCGGCCTGAGTCTCACTCGCAAAATGCTTTGGACTGCCTTGCAATGCTCTCACGTATGCATACAACATACTGCTTGAACCTTCAGGAGCGGGTATTTTAGCTGAAGCACGGATTCTCTGACACTTTTTTCTTTCCAGTTAGGTGCTTGTCTTTAATCCTGCACACACACACGGGGCAACGGTAGTAGCCCCATAACCATGATGTGAGTTGAGAGCTGCCTTCTGTACCGGCCTGTCTCTCCCCCGATTTCATGATATGGAAACCGTCTCCAGGCTCTCTTCCACAATACACCCTAACCTGCTTCCTCCTTCAGAGAGGTCGAAGGTAGCCAAAGCACGGTTTCTCTACACTGTTGTCTCTTCGAGGTAAAACGCCAGCACTTAGACTTCATGCAAAAGTGGGGCTGCAGGGCTAGCTTGATGAAACACATGGAGAGTCGTGTCCTGCCTTTTGATGCGGCCTGAGTCTCACTCGCAAAAGCTTTGGACTCCCTTGCAGTGCTCTCACGCACGCACACAACATACTGCTTACACGTTCAGGAGCGGGTATTTTAGCTGAAGCACGGATTCTTTGCCACTTTTTTCTTTCCAGTTAGGTGGTTGTCTTTAAGCCTGCACACACACATGGGGCAACGGTACTCGCCCCATAACCATGATGTGAGTTGAGAGCTGCCTTCTGTACCGGCCTGTCTCTCCCCCGATTTCATGAAATGGAAACCGTCCCCAGGCTCTCTTCCACAATACACCCTAACCTGCTTCCTCCTTCAGAGAGGTCGAAGGTAGCTAAAGCACGGTTTCTCTACACTGTTGTTTCTTCGAGTTAAAACGCCAGCTCTTATTCTTCATGCAAAAGTGCGGCTGCAGTGCTAGCTTGATGAAACACTTGGAGAGTCGTGTCCTGCCTTTTGCTGGGGCCTGAGTCTCACTCGCAAAAAGCTTTGGACTCCCTTGCAGTGCTCTCACGCACGCACACAACATACTGCTTCCACGTTCAGGAGCGGGTATTTTAGCTGAAGCACGGATTCTCTGCCACTTTTTTCTTTCCAGTTAGTGGGTTGTCTTTAAGCCTGCACATACACACGGGGCAACGGTACTCGCCCCATAACCATGATGTGAGTTGAGAGCTGCCTTCTGTACCGGCCTGTCTCTCCCCCGATTTCATGATATGGAAACCGTCCCCAGGCTCTCTTCCACAATACACCCTAAGCTGCTTCCTCCTTCAGAGAGGTCGAAGGTAGCTAAAGCACGGTTTCTATACACTGTTGTTTCTTCGAGTTAAAACGCCAGCTATAAGACTACATGCGAAAGTGGGGCTGCAGGTCTAGCTTGATGAAACACATGGAGAGTTGTGTCCTGCCTTTTGATGCGGCCTGAGTCTCACTCGCAAAGAGCTTTGGACTCCCTTGCAGTGCTCTCACGTATGCATACAACATACTGCTTCCACCTTCAGGACCAGGAATTTTAGCTGAAGCACGGATTCTCTGCCAAGTTTTTCTTTCCAGTTAGGTGGTTGTCTTTAAGCCTGCTCGCTCACACGGGGCAACGGTAGTAGCCCCATAACCATCATGTGAGTTGAGAGCTGCCTTCTGTACCGGCCTGTCTGTCCCCCGATTTCATGAAATGGAAACCGTCCCCAGGCTCTCTTTCACAAAACACCCTAACCTGCTTCCTCCTTCAGAGAGGTCGAACTAGCTAAAGCACGGTTTCTCCACACTGTTGTTTCTTCGACTTAAAACGCCAGCTCTTAGACTTCATGCAAAAGTGGGGCTGCAGTGCTAGCTTGATGAAACACATGGAGAGTTGTGTCCTGCCTTTTGATGCGGCCTGAGTCTCACTCGCAAAATGCTTTGGACTGCCTTGCAATGCTCTCACGTATGCATACAACATACTGCTTGAACCTTCAGGAGCGGGTATTTTAGCTGAAGCACGGATTCTCTGACACTTTTTTCTTTCCAGTTAGGTGCTTGTCTTTAATCCTGCACACACACACGGGGCAACGGCAGTAGCCCCATAACCATGATGTGAGTTGAGAGCTGCCTTCTGTACCGGCCTGTCTCTCCCCCGATTTCATGATATGGAAACCGTCTCCAGGCTCTCTTCCACAATACACCCTAACCTGCTTCCTCCTTCAGAGAGGTCGAAGGTAGCCAAAGCACGGTTTCTCTACACTGTTGTCTCTTCGAGGTAAAACGCAAGCACTTAGACTTCATGCAAATGTGGGGCTGCAGGGCTAGCTTGATGAAACACATGGAGAGTCGTGTCCTGCCTTTTGATGCGGCCTGAGTCTCACTCGCAAAAAGCTTTGGACTCCCTTGCAGTGCTCTCACGCACGCACACAACATACTGCTTACACGTTCAGGAGCGGGTATTTTAGCTGAAGCACGGATTCTTTGCCACTTTTTTCTTTCCAGTTAGGTGGTTGTCTTTAAGCCTGCACACACACATGGGGCAACGGTACTCGCCCCATAACCATGATGTGAGTTGAGAGCTGCCTTCTGTACCGGCCTGTCTCTCCCCCGATTTCATGATATGGAAACCGTCTCCAGGCTCTCTTCCACAATACACCCTAACCTGCTTCCTCCTTCAGAGAGGTCGAAGGTAGCTAAAGCACGGTTTCTCTACACTGTTGTTTCTTCGAGTTAAAACGCCAGCTCTTATTCTTCATGCAAAAGTGCGGCTGCAGTGCTAGCTTGATGAAACACTTAGAGAGTCCTGTCCTGCCTTTTGCTGGGGCCTGAGTCTCACTCGCAAAAAGCTTTGGACTCCCTTGCAGTGCTCTCACGCACGCACACAACATACTGCTTCCACGTTCAGGAGCGGGTATTTTAGCTGAAGCACGGATTCTCTGCCACTTTTTTCTTTCCAGTTAGTGGGTTGTCTTTAAGCCTGCACATACACACGTGGCAACGGTACTCGCCCCATAACCATGATGTGAGTTGAGAGCTGCCTTCTGTACCGGCCTGTCTCTCCCCCGATTTCATGATATGGAAACCGTCCCCAGGCTCTCTTCCACAATACACCCTAAGCTGCTTCCTCCTTCAGAGAGGTCGAAGGTAGGTAAAGCACGATTTCTCTACACTGTTGTTTCTTCGAGTTAAAATGCCAGCTATAAGACTACATGCGAAAGTGGGGCTGCAGGTCTAGCTTGATGAAACAGATGGAGAGTTGTGTCCTGCCTTTTGATGCGGCCTGAGTCTCACTCGCAAAAAGCTTTGGACTCCCTTGCAGTGCTCTCACGTATGCATACAACATACTGCTTCCACCTTCAGGACCAGGAATTTTAGCTGAAGCACGGATTCTCTGCCAAGTTTTTCTTTCCAGTTAGGTGGTTGTCTTTAAGCCTGCTCGCTCACACGGGGCAACGGTAGTAGCCCCATAACCATCATGTGAGTTGAGAGCTGCCTTCTGTACCGGCCTGTCTGTCCCCCGATTTCATGAAATGGAAACCGTCCCCAGGCTCTCTTTCACAAAACACCCTAACCTGCTTCCTCCTTCAGAGAGGTCGAACTAGCTAAAGCACGGTTTCTCCACACTGTTGTTTCTTCGACTTAAAACGCCAGCTCTTAGACTTCATGCAAGAGTGGGGCTGCAGTGCTAGCTTGATGAAACACATGGAGAGTTGTGTCCTGCCTTTTGATGCGGCCTGAGTCTCACTCGCAAAATGCTTTGGACTGCCTTGCAATGCTCTCACGTATGCATACAACATACTGCTTGAACCTTCAGGAGCGGGTATTTTAGCTGAAGCACGGATTCTCTGACACTTTTTTCTTTCCAGTTAGGTGCTTGTCTTTAATCCTGCACACACACACGGGGCAACGGTAGTAGCCCCATAACCATGATGTGAGTTGAGAGCTGCCTTCTGTACCGGCCTGTCTCTCCCTCGATTTCATGATATGGAAACCGTCTCCAGGCTCTCTTCCACAATACACCCTAACCTGCTTCCTCCTTCAGAGAGGTCGAAGGTAGCCAAAGCACGGTTTCTCTACACTGTTGTCTCTTCGAGGTAAAACGCCAGCACTTAGACTTCATGCAAAAGTGGGGTTGCAGTGCTAGCTTGATGAAACACATGGAGAGTCGTGTCCTGCCTTTTGATGCGGCCTGAGTCTCACTCGCAAAAAGCTTTGGACTCCCTTGCAGTGCTCTCACGCACGCACACAACATACTGTTTACACGTTCAGGAGCGGGTATTTTAGCTGAAGCACGGATTCTTTGCCACTTTTTTCTTTCCAGTTAGGTGGTTGTCTTTAAGCCTGCACACACACATGGGGCAACGGTACTCGCCCCATAACCATGATGTGAGTTGAGAGCTGCCTTCTGTACCGGCCTGTCTCTCCCCCGATTTCATGAAATGGAAACCGTCCCCAGGCTCTCTTCCACAATACACCCTAACCTGCTTCCTCCTTCAGAGAGGTCGAAGGTAGCTAAAGCACGGTTTCTCTACACTGTTGTTTCTTCGAGTTAAAACGCCAGCTCTTATTCTTCATGCAAAAGTGCGGCTGCAGTGCTAGCTTGATGAAACACTTGGAGAGTCCTGTCCTGCCTATTGCTGGGGCCTGAGTCTCACTCGCAAAAAGCTTTGGACTCCCTTGCAGTGCTCTCACGCACGCACACAACATACTGCTTCCACGTTCAGGAGCGGGTATTTTAGCTGAAGCACGGATTCTCTGCCACTTTTTTCTTTCCAGTTAGTGGGTTGTCTTTAAGCCTGCACATACACACGGGGCAACGGTACTCGCCCCATAACCATGATGTGAGTTGAGAGCTGCCTTCTGTACCGGCCTGTCTCTCCCCCGATTTCATGATATGGAAACCGTCCCCAGGCTCTCTTCCACAATACACCCTAAGCTGCTTCCTCCTTCAGAGAGGTCGAAGGTAGCTAAAGCACGGTTTCTCTACACTGTTGTTTCTTCGAGTTAAAACGCCAGCTATAAGACTACATGCGAAAGTGGGGCTGCAGGTCTAGCTTGATGAAACACATGGAGAGTTGTGTCCTGCCTTTTGATGCGGCCTGAGTCTCACTCGCAAAATGCTTTGGACTGCCTTGCAATGCTCTCACGTATGCATACAACATACTGCTTGAACCTTCAGGAGCGGGTATTTTAGCTGAAGCACGGATTCTCTGACACTTTTTTCTTTCCAGTTAGGTGCTTGTCTTTAATCCTGCACACACACACGGGGCAACGGTAGTAGCCCCATAACCATGATGTGAGTTGAGAGCTGCCTTCTGTACCGGCCTGTCTCTCCCCCGATTTCATGATATGGAAACCGTCTCCAGGCTCTCTTCCACAATACACCCTAACCTGCTTCCTCCTTCAGAGAGGTCGAAGGTAGCCAAAGCACGGTTTCTCTACACTGTTGTCTCTTCGAGGTAAAACGCCAGCACTTAGACTTCATGCAAAAGTGGGGCTGCAGTGCTAGCTTGATGAAACACATGGAGAGTCGTGTCCCGCCTTTTGATGCGGCCTGAGTCTCACTCGCAAAAAGCTTTGGACTCCCTTGCAGTGCTCTCACGCACGCACACAACATACTGCTTACACGTTCAGGAGCGGGTATTTTAGCTGAAGCACGGATTCTTTGCCACTTTTTTCTTTCCAGTTAGGTGGTTGTCTTTAAGCCTGCACACACACATGGGGCAACGGTACTCGCCCCATAACCATGATGTGAGTTGAGAGCTGCCTTCTGTACCGGCCTGTCTCTCCCCCGATTTCATGAAATGGAAACCGTCCCCAGGCTCTCTTCCACAATACACCCTAACCTGCTTCCTCCTTCAGAGAGGTCGAAGGTAGGTAAAGCACGGTTTCTCTACACTGTTGTTTCTTCGAGTTAAAACGCCAGCTCTTATTCTTCATGCAAAAGTGCGGCTGCAGTGCTAGCTTGATGAAACACTTGGAGAGTCCTGTCCTGCCTATTGCTGGGGCCTGAGTCTCACTCGCAAAAAGCTTTGGACTCCCTTGCAGTGCTCTCACGCACGCACACAACATACTGCTTCCACGTTCAGGAGCGGGTATTTTAGCTGAAGCACGGATTCTCTGCCACTTTTTTCTTTCCAGTTAGTGGGTTGTCTTTAAGCCTGCACATACACACGGGGCAACGGTACTAGCCCCATAACCATGATGTGAGTTGAGAGCTGCCTTCTGTACCGGCCTGTCTCTCCCCCGATTTCATGATATGGAAACCGTCCCCAGGCTCTCTTCCACAATACACCCTAAGCTGCTTCCTCCTTCAGAGAGGTCGAAGGTAGCTAAAGCACGGTTTCTCTACACTGTTGTTTCTTCGAGTTAAAACGCCAGCTATAAGACTACATGCGAAAGTGGGGCTGCAGGTCTAGCTTGATGAAACACATGGAGAGTTGTGTCCTGCCTTTTGATGCGGCCTGAGTCTCACTCGCAAAAAGCTTTGGACTCCCTTGCAGTGCTCTCACGTATGCATACAACATACTGCTTCCACCTTCAGGACCAGGAATTTTAGCTGAAGCACGGATTCTCTGCCAAGTTTTTCTTTCCAGGTAGGTGGTTGTCTTTAAGCCTGTTCGCTCACACGGGGCAACGGTAGTAGCCCCATAACCATGATGTGAGTTGAGAGCTGCCTTCTGTACCGGCCTGTCTGTCCCCCGATTTCATGAAATGGAAACCGTCCCGAGGCTCTCTTTCACAAAACACCCTAACCTGCTTCCTCCTTCAGAGAGGTCGAACTAGCTAAAGCATGGTATCTCCACACTGTTGTTTCTTCGACTTAAAACGCCAGCTCTTAGACTTCATGCAAAAGTGGGGCTGCAGTGCTAGCTTGATGAAACACATGGAGAGTTGTGTCCTGCCTTTTGATGCGGCCTGATTCTCAGTCGCAAAATGCTTTGGACTGCCTTGCAATGCTCTCACGTATGCATACAACATACTGCTTGAACCTTCAGGAGCGGGTATTTTAGCTGAAGCACGGATTCTCTGACACTTTTTTCTTTCCAGTTAGGTGCTTGTCTTTAATCCTGCACACACACACGGGGCAACGGCAGTAGCCCCATAACCATGATGTGAGTTGAGAGCTGCCTTCTGTACCGGCCTGTCTCTCCCCCGATTTCATGATATGGAAACCGTCTCCAGGCTCTCTTCCACAATACACCCTAACCTGCTTCCTCCTTCAGAGAGGTCGAAGGTAGCCAAAGCACGGTTTCTCTACACTGTTGTCTCTTCGAGGTAAAACGCCAGCACTTAGACTTCATGCAAATGTGGGGCTGCAGGGCTAGCTTGATGAAACACATGGAGAGTCGTGTCCTGCCTTTTGATGCGGCCTGAGTCTCACTCGCAAAAAGCTTTGGACTCCCTTGCAGTGCTCTCACGCACGCACACAACATACTGCTTACACGTTCAGGAGCGGGTATTTTAGCTGAAGCACGGATTCTTTGCCACTTTTTTCTTTCCAGTTAGGTGGTTGTCTTTAAGCCTGCACACACACATGGGGCAACGGTACTCGCCCCATAACCATGATGTGAGTTGAGAGCTGCCTTCTGTACCGGCCTGTCTCTCCCCCGATTTCATGATATGGAAACCGTCTCCAGGCTCTCTTCCACAATACACCCTAACCTGCTTCCTCCTTCAGAGAGGTCGAAGGTAGCTAAAGCACGGTTTCTCTACACTGTTGTTTCTTCGAGTTAAAACGCCAGCTATAAGACTACATGCGAAAGTGGGGCTGCAGGTCTAGCTTGATGAAACACATGGAGAGTTGTGTCCTGCCTTTTGATGCGGCCTGAGTCTCACTCGCAAAAAGCTTTGGACTCCCTTGCAGTGCTCTCACGTATGCATACAACATACTGCTTCCACCTTCAGGACCAGGAATTTTAGCTGAAGCACGGATTCTCTGCCAAGTTTGTCTTTCCAGTTAGGTGGTTGTCTTTAAGCCTGCTCGTTCACACGGGGCAATGGTAGTAGCCCCATAACCATCATGTGAGTTGAGAGCTGCCTTCTGTACCGGCCTGTCTGTCCCCCGATTTCATGAAATGGAAACCGTCCCCAGGCTGTCTTTCACAAAACACCCTAACCTGCTTCCTCCTTCAGAGAGGTCGAACTAGCTAAAGCACGGTTTCTCCACACTGTTGTTTCTTCGACTTAAAACGCCAGCTCTTAGACTTCATGCAAAAGTGGGGCTGCAGTGCTAGCTTGATGAAACACATGGAGAGTTGTGTCCTGCCTTTTGATGCGGCCTGAGTCTCACTCGCAAAATGCTTTGGACTGCCTTGCAATGCTCTCACGTATGCATACAACATACTGCTTGAACCTTCAGGAGCGGGTATTTTAGCTGAAGCACGGATTCTCTGACACTTTTTTCTTTCCAGTTAGGTGCTTGTCTTTAATCCTGCACACACACACGGGGCAACGGTAGTAGCCCCATAACCATGATGTGAGTTGAGAGCTGCCTTCTGTACCGGCCTGTCTCTCCCCCGGTTTCATGATATGGAAACCGTCTCCAGGCTCTCTTCCACAATACACCCTAACCTGCTTCCTCCTTCAGAGAGGTCGAAGGTAGCCAAAGCACGGTTTCTCTACACTGTTGTCTCTTCGAGGTAAAACGCCAGCACTTAGACTTCATGCAAAAGTGGGGCTGCAGGGCTAGCTTGATGAAACACATGGAGAGTCGTGTCCTGCCTTTTGATGCGGCCTGAGTCTCACTCGCAAAAAGCTTTGGACTCCCTTGCAGTGCTCTCACGCACGCACACAACATACTGCTTCCACGTTCAGGAGCGGGTATTTTAGCTGAAGCACGGATTCTTTGCCACTTTTTTCTTTCCAGTTAGGTGGTTGTCTTTAAGCCTGCACACACACATGGGGCAACGGTACTCGCCCCATAACCATGATGTGAGTTGAGAGCTGACTTCTGTACCGGCCTGTCTCTCCCCCGATTTCATGGAATGGAAACCGTCCCCAGGCTCTCTTCCACAATACACCCTAACCTGCTTCCTCCTTCAGAGAGGTCGAAGGTAGCTAAAGCACGGTTTCTCTACACTGTTGTTTCTTCGAGTTAAAACGCCAGCTCTTATTCTTCATGCAAAAGTGCGGCTGCAGTGCTAGCTTGATGAAACACTTGGAGAGTCCTGTCCTGCCTATTGCTGGGGCCTGAGTCTCACTCGCAAAAAGCTTTGGACTCCCTTGCAGTGCTCTCACGCACGCACACAACATACTGCTTCCACGTTCAGGAGCGGGTATTTTAGCTGAAGCACGGATTCTCTGCCACTTTTTTCTTTCCAGTTAGTGGGTTGTCTTTAAGCCTGCACATACACACGGGGCAACGGTACTCGCCCCATAACCATGATGTGAGTTGAGAGCTGCCTTCTGTACCGGCCTGTCTCTCCCCCGATTTCATGATATGGAAACCGTCCCCAGGCTCTCTTCCACAATACACCCTAAGCTGCTTCCTCCTTCAGAGAGGTCGAAGGTAGGTAAAGCACGATTTCTCTACACTGTTGTTTCTTCGAGTTAAAACGCCAGCTATAAGACTACATGCGAAAGTGGGGCTGCAGGTCTAGCTTGATGAAACAGATGGAGAGTTGTGTCCTGCCTTTTGATGCGGCCTGAGTCTCACTCGCAAAAAGCTTTGGACTCCCTTGCAGTGCTCTCACGTATGCATACAACATACTGCTTCCACCTTCAGGACCAGGAATTTTAGCTGAAGCACGGATTCTCTGCCAAGTTTGTCTTTCCAGTTAGGTGGTTGTCTTTAAGCCTGCTCGCTCACACGGGGCAACGGTAGTAGCCCCATAACCATCATGTGAGTTGAGAGCTGCCTTCTGTACCGGCCTGTCTGTCCCCCGATTTCATGAAATGGAAACCGTCCCCAGGCTCTCTTTCACAAAACACCCTAACCTGCTTCCTCCTTCAGAGAGGTCGAACTAGCTAAAGCACGGTTTCTCCACACTGTTGTTTCTTCGACTTAAAACGCCAGCTCTTAGACTTCATGCAAGAGTGGGGCTGCAGTCCTAGCTTGATGAAACACATGGAGAGTTGTGTCCTGCCTTTTGATGCGGCCTGAGTCTCACTCGCAAAATGCTTTGGACTGCCTTGCAATGCTCTCACGTATGCATACAACATACTGCTTGAACCTTCAGGAGCGGGTATTTTAGCTGAAGCACGGATTCTCTGACACTTTTTTCTTTCCAGTTAGGTGCTTGTCTTTAATCCTGCACACACACACGGGGCAACGGTAGTAGCCCCATAACCATGATGTGAGTTGAGAGCTGCCTTCTGTACCGGCCTGTCTCACCCCCGATTTCATGATATGGAAACCGTCTCCAGGCTCTCTTCCACAATACACCCTAACCTGCTTCCTCCTTCAGAGAGGTCGAAGGTAGCCAAAGCACGGTTTCTCTACACTGTTGTCTCTTCGAGGTAAAACGCCAGCACTTAGACTTCATGCAAAAGTGGGGCTGCAGGGCTAGCTTGATGAAACACATGGAGAGTCGTGTCCTGCCTTTTGATGCGGCCTGAGTCTCACTCGCAAAAAGCTTTGGACTCCCTTGCAGTGCTCTCACGCATGCACACAACATACTGCTTACACGTTCAGGAGCGGGTATTTTAGCTGAAGCACGGATTCTTTGCCACTTTTTTCTTTCCAGTTAGGTGGTTGTCTTTAAGCCTGCACACACACATGGGGCAACGGTACTCGCCCCATAACCATGATGTGAGTTGAGAGCTGCCTTCTGTACCGGCCTGTCTCTCCCCCGATTTCATGGAATGGAAACCGTCCCCAGGCTCTCTTCCACAATACACCCTAACCTGCTTCCTCCTTCAGAGAGGTCGAAGGTAGCTAAAGCACGGTTTCTCTACACTGTTGTTTCTTCGAGTTAAAACGCCAGCTCTTATTCTTCATGCAAAAGTGCGGCTGCAGTGCTAGCTTGATGAAACACTTGGAGAGTCCTGTCCTGCCTTTTGCTGGGGCCTGAGTCTCACTCGCAAAAAGCTTTGGACTCCCTTGCAGTGCTCTCACGCACGCACACAACATACTGCTTCCACGTTCAGGAGCGGGTATTTTAGCTGAAGCACGGATTCTCTGCCACTTTTTTCTTTCCAGTTAGTGGGTTGTCTTTAAGCCTGCACATACACACGGGGCAACGGTACTCGCCCCATAACCATGATGTGAGTTGAGAGCTGCCTTCTGTACCGGCCTGTCTCTCCCCCGATTTCATGATATGGAAACCGTCCCCAGGCTCTCTTCCACAATACACCCTAAGCTGCTTCCTCCTTCAGAGAGGTCGAAGGTAGCTAAAGCACGGTTTCTCTACACTGTTGTTTCTTCGAGTTAAAACGCCAGCTATAAGACTACATGCGAAAGTGGGGCTGCAGGTCTAGCTTGATGAAACACATGGAGAGTTGTGTCCTGCCTTTTGATGCGGCCTGAGTCTCACTCGCAAAAAGCTTTGGACTCCCTTGCAGTGCTCTCACGTATGCATACAACATACTGCTTCCACCTTCAGGACCAGGAATTTTAGCTGAAGCACGGATTCTCTGCCAAGTTTTTCTTTCCAGTTAGGTGGTTGTCTTTAAGCCTGCTCGCTCACACGGGGCAACGGTAGTAGCCCCATAACCATCATGTGAGTTGAGAGCTGCCTTCTGTACCGGCCTGTCTGTCCCCCGATTTCATGAAATGGAAACCGTCCCCAGGCTCTCTTTCACAAAACACCCTAACCTGCTTCCTCCTTCAGAGAGGTCGAACTAGCTAAAGCACGGTTTCTCCACACTGTTGTTTCTTCGACTTAAAACGCCAGCTCTTAGACTTCATGCAAAAGTGGGGCTGCAGTGCTAGCTTGATGAAACACATGGAGAGTTGTGTCCTGCCTTTTGATGCGGCCTGTGTCTCACTCGCAAAATGCTTTGGACTGCCTTGCAATGCTCTCACGTATGCATACAACATACTGCTTGAACCTTCAGGAGCGGGTATTTTAGCTGAAGCACGGATTCTCTGACACTTTTTTCTTTCCAGTTAGGTGCTTGTCTTTAATCCTGCACACACACACGGGGCAACGGTAGTAGCCCCATAACCATGATGTGAGTTGAGAGCTGCCTTCTGTACCGGCCTGTCTCTCCCCCGATTTCATGATATGGAAACCGTCTCCAGGCTCTCTTCCACAATACACCCTAACCTGCTTCCTCCTTCAGAGAGGTCGAAGGTAGCCAAAGCACGGTTTCTCTACACTGTTGTCTCTTCGAGGTAAAACGCCAGCACTTAGACTTCATGCAAAAGTGGGGCTGCAGGGCTAGCTTGATGAAACACATGGAGAGTCGTGTCCTGCCTTTTGATGCGGCCTGAGTCTCACTCGCAAAAAGCTTTGGACTCCCTTGCAGTCCTCTCACGCACGCACACAACATACTGCTTACACGTTCAGGAGCGGGTATTTTAGCTGAAGCACGGATTCTTTGCCACTTTTTTCTTTCCAGTTAGGTGGTTGTCTTTAAGCCTGCACACACACATGGGGCAACGGTACTCGCCCCATAACCATGATGTGAGTTGAGAGCTGCCTTCTGTACCGGCCTGTCTCTCCCCCGATTTCATGGAATGGAAACCGTCCCCAGGCTCTCTTCCACAATACACCCTAACCTGCTTCCTCCTTCAGAGAGGTCGAAGGTAGCTAAAGCACGGTTTCTCTACACTGTTGTTTCTTCGAGTTAAAACGCCAGCTCTTATTCTTCATGCAAAAGTGCGGCTGCAGTGCTAGCTTGATGAAACACTAGGAGAGTCCTGTCCTGCCTTTTGCTGGGGCCTGAGTCTCACTCGCAAAAAGCTTTGGACTCCCTTGCAGTGCTCTCACGCACGCACACAACATACTGCTTCCACGTTCAGGAGCGGGTATTTTAGCTGAAGCACGGATTCTCTGCCACTTTTTTCTTTCCAGTTAGTGGGTTGTCTTTAAGCCTGCACATACACACGGGGCAACGGTACTCGCCCCATAACCATGATGTGAGTTGAGAGCTGCCTTCTGTACCGGCCTGTCTCTCCCCCGATTTCATGATATGGAAACCGTCCCCAGGCTCTCTTCCACAATACACCCTAAGCTGCTTCCTCCTTCAGAGAGGTCGAATGTAGCTAAAGCACGGTTTCTCTACACTGTTGATTCTTCGAGTTAAAACGCCAGCTATAAGACTACATGCGAAAGTGGGGCTGCAGGTCTAGCTTGATGAAACACATGGAGAGTTGTGTCCTGCCTTTTGATGCGGCCTGAGTCTCACTCGCAAAAAGCTTTGGACTCCCTTGCAGTGCTCTCACGTATGCATACAACATACTGCTTCCACCTTCAGGACCAGGAATTTTAGCTGAAGCACGGATTCTCTGCCAAGTTTTTCTTTCCAGTTAGGTGGTTGTCTTTAAGCCTGCTCGCTCACACGGGGCAACGGTAGTAGCCCCATAACCATCATGTGAGTTGAGAGCTGCCTTCTGTACCGGCCTGTCTGTCCCCCGATTTCATGAAATGGAAACCGTCCCCAGGCTCTCTTTCACAAAACACCCTAACCTGCTTCCTCCTTCAGAGAGGTCGAACTAGCTAAAGCACGGTTTCTCCACACTGTTGTTTCTTCGACTTAAAACGCCAGCTCTTAGACTTCATGCAAGAGTGGGGCTGCAGTGCTAGCTTGATGAAACACATGGAGAGTTGTGTCCTGCCTTTTGATGCGGCCTGAGTCTCACTCGCAAAATGCTTTGGACTGCCTTGCAATGCTCTCACGTATGCATACAACATACTGCTTGAACCTTCAGGAGCGGGTATTTTAGCTGAAGCACGGATTCTCTGACACTTTTTTCTTTCCAGTTAGGTGCTTGTCTTTAATCCTGCACACACACACGGGGCAACGGTAGTAGCCCCATAACCATGATGTGAGTTGAGAGCTGCCTTCTGTACCGGCCTGTCTCTCCCTCGATTTCATGATATGGAAACCGTCTCCAGGCTCTCTTCCACAATACACCCTAACCTGCTTCCTCCTTCAGAGAGGTCGAAGGTAGCCAAAGCACGGTTTCTCTACACTGTTGTCTCTTCGAGGTAAAACGCCAGCACTTAGACTTCATGCAAAAGTGGGGCTGCAGTGCTAGCTTGATGAAACACATGGAGAGTCGTGTCCTGCCTTTTGATGCGGCCTGAGGCTCACTCGCAAAAAGCTTTGGACTCCCTTGCAGTGCTCTCACGCACGCACACAACATACTGTTTACACGTTCAGGAGCGGGTATTTTAGCTGAAGCACGGATTCTTTGCCACTTTTTTCTTTCCAGTTAGGTGGTTGTCTTTAAGCCTGCACACACACATGGGGCAACGGTACTCGCCCCATTACCATGATGTGAGTTGAGAGCTGCCTTCTGTACCGGCCTGTCTCTCCCCCGATTTCATGAAATGGAAACCGTCCCCAGGCTCTCTTCCACAATACACCCTAACCTGCTTCCTCCTTCAGAGAGGTCGAAGGTAGCTAAAGCACGGTTTCTCTACACTGTTGTTTCTTCGAGTTAAAACGCCAGCTCTTATTCTTCATGCAAAAGTGCGGCTGCAGTGCTAGCTTGATGAAACACTTGGAGAGTCCTGTCCTGCCTATTGCTGGGGCCTGAGTCTCACTCGCAAAAAGCTTTGGACTCCCTTGCAGTGCTCTCACGCACGCACACAACATACTGCTTCCACGTTCAGGAGCGGGTATTTTAGCTGAAGCACGGATTCTCTGCCACTTTTTTCTTTCCAGTTAGTGGGTTGTCTTTAAGCCTGCACATACACACGGGGCAACGGTACTAGCCCCATAACCATGATGTGAGTTGAGAGCTGCCTTCTGTACCGGCCTGTCTCTCCCCCGATTTCATGATATGGAAACCGTCCCCAGGCTCTCTTCCACAATACACCCTAAGCTGCTTCCTCCTTCAGAGAGGTCGAAGGTAGCTAAAGCACGGTTTCTCTACACTGTTGTTTCTTCGAGTTAAAACGCCAGCTATAAGACTACATGCGAAAGTGGGGCTGCAGGTCTAGCTTGATGAAACACATGGAGAGTTGTGTCCTGCCTTTTGATGCGGCCTGAGTCTCACTCGCAAAAAGCTTTGGACTCCCTCGCAGTGCTCTCACGTATGCATACAACATACTGCTTCCACCTTCAGGACCAGGAATTTTAGCTGAAGCACGGATTCTCTGCCAAGTTTTTCTTTCCAGGTAGGTGGTTGTCTTTAAGCCTGTTCGCTCACACGGGGCAACGGTAGTAGCCCCATAACCATGATGTGAGTTGAGAGCTGCCTTCTGTACCGGCCTGTCTGTCCCCCGATTTCATGAAATGGAAACCGTCCCGAGGCTCTCTTTCACAAAACACCCTAACCTGCTTCCTCCTTCAGAGAGGTCGAACTAGCTAAAGCATGGTATCTCCACACTGTTGTTTCTTCGACTTAAAACGCCAGCTCTTAGACTTCATGCAAAAGTGGGGCTGCAGTGCTAGCTTGATGAAACACATGGAGAGTTGTGTCCTGCCTTTTGATGCGGCCTGAGTCTCAGTCGCAAAATGCTTTGGACTGCCTTGCAATGCTCTCACGTATGCATACAACATACTGCTTGACCTTCAGGAGCGGGTATTTTAGCTGAAGCACGGATTCTCTGACACTTTTTTCTTTCCAGTTAGGTGCTTGTCTTTAATCCTGCACACACACACCGGGCAACGGTAGTAGCCCCATAACCATGATGTGAGTTGAGAGCTGCCTTCTGTACCGGCCTGTCTCTCCCCCGATTTCATGATATGGAAACCGTCCCCAGGCTCTCTTCCACAATACACCCTAAGCTGCTTCCTCCTTCAGAGAGGTCGAAGGTAGCTAAAGCACGGTTTCTCTACACTGTTGTTTCTTCGAGTTAAAACGCCAGCTATAAGACTACATGCGAAAGTGGGGCTGCAGGTCTAGCTTGATGAAATACATGGAGAGTTGTGTCCTGCCTTTTGATGCGGCCTGAGTCTCACTCGCAAAAAGCTTTGGACTCCCTTGCAGTGCTCTCAAGTATGCATACAACATACTGCTTCCACCTTCAGGACCAGGAATTTTAGCTGAAGCACGGATTCTCTGCCAAGTTTTTCTTTCCAGTTAGGTGGTTGTCTTTAAGCCTGCTCGCTCACACGGGGCAACGGTAGTAGCCCCATAACCATCATGTGAGTTGAGAGCTGCCTTCTGTACCGGCCTGTCTGTCCCCCGATTTCATGAAATGGAAACCGTCCCCAGGCTCTCTTTCACAAAACACCCTAACCTGCTTCCTCCTTCAGAGAGGTCGAACTAGCTAAAGCACGGTTTCTCCACACTGTTGTTTCTTCGACTTAAAACGCCAGCTCTTAGACTTCATGCAAGAGTGGGGCTGCAGTGCTAGCTTGATGAAACACATGGAGAGTTGTGTCCTGCCTTTTGATGCGGCCTGAGTCTCACTCGCAAAATGCTTTGGACTGCCTTGCAATGCTCTCACGTATGCATACAACATACTGCTTGAACCTTCAGGAGCGGGTATTTTAGCTGAAGCACGGATTCTCTGACACTTTTTTCTTTCCAGTTAGGTGCTTGTCTTTAATCCTGCACACACACACGGGGCAACGGTAGTAGCCCCATAACCATGATGTGAGTTGAGAGCTGCCTTCTGTACCGGCCTGTCTCTCCCTCGATTTCATGATATGGAAACCGTCTCCAGGCTCTCTTCCACAATACACCCTAACCTGCTTCCTCCTTCAGAGAGGTCGAAGGTAGCCAAAGCACGGTTTCTCTACACTGTTGTCTCTTCGAGGTAAAACGCCAGCACTTAGACTTCATGCAAAAGTGGGGCTGCAGTGCTAGCTTGATGAAACACATGGAGAGTCGTGTCCTGCCTTTTGATGCGGCCTGAGGCTCACTCGCAAAAAGCTTTGGACTCCCTTGCAGTGCTCTCACGCACGCACACAACATACTGTTTACACGTTCAGGAGCGGGTATTTTAGCTGAAGCACGGATTCTTTGCCACTTTTTTCTTTCCAGTTAGGTGGTTGTCTTTAAGCCTGCACACACACATGGGGCAACGGTACTCGCCCCATTACCATGATGTGAGTTGAGAGCTGCCTTCTGTACCGGCCTGTCTCTCCCCCGATTTCATGAAATGGAAACCGTCCCCAGGCTCTCTTCCACAATACACCCTAACCTGCTTCCTCCTTCAGAGAGGTCGAAGGTAGCTAAAGCACGGTTTCTCTACACTGTTGTTTCTTCGAGTTAAAACGCCAGCTCTTATTCTTCATGCAAAAGTGCGGCTGCAGTGCTAGCTTGATGAAACACTTGGAGAGTCCTGTCCTGCCTATTGCTGGGGCCTGAGTCTCACTCGCAAAAAGCTTTGGACTCCCTTGCAGTGCTCTCACGCACGCACACAACATACTGCTTCCACGTTCAGGAGCGGGTATTTTAGCTGAAGCACGGATTCTCTGCCACTTTTTTCTTTCCAGTTAGTGGGTTGTCTTTAAGCCTGCACATACACACGGGGCAACGGTACTAGCCCCATAACCATGATGTGAGTTGAGAGCTGCCTTCTGTACCGGCCTGTCTCTCCCCCGATTTCATGATATGGAAACCGTCCCCAGGCTCTCTTCCACAATACACCCTAAGCTGCTTCCTCCTTCAGAGAGGTCGAAGGTAGCTAAAGCACGGTTTCTCTACACTGTTGTTTCTTCGAGTTAAAACGCCAGCTATAAGACTACATGCGAAAGTGGGGCTGCAGGTCTAGCTTGATGAAACACATGGAGAGTTGTGTCCTGCCTTTTGATGCGGCCTGAGTCTCACTCGCAAAAAGCTTTGGACTCCCTCGCAGTGCTCTCACGTATGCATACAACATACTGCTTCCACCTTCAGGACCAGGAATTTTAGCTGAAGCACGGATTCTCTGCCAAGTTTTTCTTTCCAGGTAGGTGGTTGTCTTTAAGCCTGTTCGCTCACACGGGGCAACGGTAGTAGCCCCATAACCATGATGTGAGTTGAGAGCTGCCTTCTGTACCGGCCTGTCTGTCCCCCGATTTCATGAAATGGAAACCGTCCCGAGGCTCTCTTTCACAAAACACCCTAACCTGCTTCCTCCTTCAGAGAGGTCGAACTAGCTAAAGCATGGTATCTCCACACTGTTGTTTCTTCGACTTAAAACGCCAGCTCTTAGACTTCATGCAAAAGTGGGGCTGCAGTGCTAGCTTGATGAAACACATGGAGAGTTGTGTCCTGCCTTTTGATGCGGCCTGAGTCTCAGTCGCAAAATGCTTTGGACTGCCTTGCAATGCTCTCACGTATGCATACAACATACTGCTTGACCTTCAGGAGCGGGTATTTTAGCTGAAGCACGGATTCTCTGACACTTTTTTCTTTCCAGTTAGGTGCTTGTCTTTAATCCTGCACACACACACCGGGCAACGGTAGTAGCCCCATAACCATGATGTGAGTTGAGAGCTGCCTTCTGTACCGGCCTGTCTCTCCCCCGATTTCATGATATGGAAACCGTCCCCAGGCTCTCTTCCACAATACACCCTAAGCTGCTTCCTCCTTCAGAGAGGTCGAAGGTAGCTAAAGCACGGTTTCTCTACACTGTTGTTTCTTCGAGTTAAAACGCCAGCTATAAGACTACATGCGAAAGTGGGGCTGCAGGTCTAGCTTGATGAAATACATGGAGAGTTGTGTCCTGCCTTTTGATGCGGCCTGAGTCTCACTCGCAAAAAGCTTTGGACTCCCTTGCAGTGCTCTCAAGTATGCATACAACATACTGCTTCCACCTTCAGGACCAGGAATTTTAGCTGAAGCACGGATTCTCTGCCAAGTTTTTCTTTCCAGTTAGGTGGTTGTCTTTAAGCCTGCTCGCTCACACGGGGCAACGGTAGTAGCCCCATAACCATCATGTGAGTTGAGAGCTGCCTTCTGTACCGGCCTGTCTGTCCCCCGATTTCATGAAATGGAAACCGTCCCCAGGCTCTCTTTCACAAAACACCCTAACCTGCTTCCTCCTTCAGAGAGGTCGAACTAGCTAAAGCACGGTTTCTCCACACTGTTGTTTCTTCGACTTAAAACGCCAGCTCTTAGACTTCATGCAAAAGTGGGGCTGCAGTGCTAGCTTGATGAAACACATGGAGAGTTGTGTCCTGCCTTTTGATGCGGCCTGAGTCTCACTCGCAAAATGCTTTGGACTGCCTTGCAATGCTCTCACGTATGCATACAACATACTGCTTGAACCTTCAGGAGCGGGTATTTTAGCTGTAGCACGGATTCTCTGACACTTTTTTCTTTCCAGTTAGGTGGTTGTCTTTAAGCCTGCACACACACATGGGGCAACGGTACTAGCCCCATAATCATGATGTGAGTTGAGAGCTGCCTTCTGTACCGGCCTGTCTCTCCCCCGATTTCATGAAATGGAAACCGTCCCCAGGCTCTCTTCCACAATACACCCTAACCTGCTTCCTCATTCAGAGAGGTCAAAGGTAGCTAAAGCACGGTTTCTCTACACTGTTGTCACTTCGAGGTAAAACGCCAGCACTTAGACTTCATACAAAAGTGGGGTTGCAGTGCTAGCTTGATGAAACACATGGAGAGTCGTGTCCTGCCTTTTGATGCGGCCTGAGTATCACTCGCAAAAAGCTTTGGACTCCCTTGCAGTGCTCTCACGCACGCACACAACATACTGCTTACACGTTCAGGAGCAGGTATTTTAGCTGAAGCACGGATTCTTTGCCACTTTTTTCTTTCCAGTTAGGTGGTTGTCTTTAAGCCTGCACACACACATGGGGCAACGGTACTCGCCCCATAACCATGATGTGAGTTGAGAGCTGCCTTCTGTACCGGCCTGTCTCTCCCCCGATTTCATGATATGGAAACCGTCCCCAGGCTCTCTTCCACAATACACCCTAAGCTGCTTCCTCCTTCAGAGAGGTCGAAGGTAGCTAAAGCACGGTTTCTCTACACTGTTGTTTCTTCGAGTTAAAACGCCAGCTATAAGACTACATGCGAAAGTGGGGCTGCAGGTCTAGCTTGATGAAACACATGGAGAGTTGTGTCCTGCCTTTTGATGCGGCCTGAGTCTCACTCGCAAAAAGCTTTGGACTCCCTTGCAGTGCTCTCACGTATGCATACAACATACTGCTTCCACCTTCAGGACCAGGAATTTTAGCTGAAGCACGGATTCTCTGCCAAGTTTTTCTTTCCAGTTAGGTGGTTGTCTTTAAGCCTGCTCGCTCACACGGGGCAACGGTAGTAGCCCCATAACCATCATGTGAGTTGAGAGCTGCCTTCTGTACCGGCCTGTCTGTCCCCCGATTTCATGAAATGGAAACCGTCCCCAGGCTCTCTTTCACAAAACACCCTAACCTGCTTCCTCCTTCAGAGAGGTCGAACTAGCTAAAGCACGGTTTCTCCACAATGTTGTTTCTTCGACTTAAAACGCCAGCTCTTAGACTTCATGCAAGAGTGGGGCTGCAGTGCTAGCTTGATGAAACACATGGAGAGTTGTGTCCTGCCTTTTGATGCGGCCTGAGTCTCACTCGCAAAATGCTTTGGACTGCCTTGCAATGCTCTCACGTATGCATACAACATACTGCTTGAACCTTCGGGAGCGGGTATTTTAGCTGAAGCACGGATTCTCTGACACTTTTTTCTTTCCAGTTAGGTGCTTGTCTTTAATCCTGCACACACACACGGGGCAACGGTAGTAGCCCCATAACCATGATGTGAGTTGAGAGCTGCCTTCTGTACCGGCCTGTCTCTCCCCCGATTTCATGATATGGAAACCGTCTCTAGGCTCTCTTCCACAATACACCCTAAGCTGCTTCCTCCTTCAGAGAGGTCGAAGGTAGCCAAAGCACGGTTTCTCTACACTGTTGTCTCTTCGAGGTAAAACGCCAGCACTTAGACTTCATGCAAAAGTGGGGCTGCAGTGCTAGCTTGATGAAACACATGGAGAGTCGTGTCCGGCCTTTTGATGCGGCCTGAGTCTCACTCGCAAAAAGCTTTGGACTCCCTTGCAGTGCTCTCACGCACGCACACAACATACTGCTTACACGTTCAGGAGCGGGTATTTTAGCTGAAGCACGGATTCTTTGCCACTTTTTTCTTTCCAGTTAGGTGGTTGTCTTTAAGCCTGCACACACACATGGGGCAACGGTACTCGCCCCATAACCATGATGTGAGTTGAGAGCTGCCTTCTGTACCGGCCTGTCTCTCCCCCGATTTCATGAAATGGAAACCGTCCCCAGGCTCTCTTCCACAATACACCCTAACCTGCTTCCTCCTTCAGAGAGGTCGAAGGTAGCTAAAGCACGGTTTCTCTACACTGTTGTTTCTTCGAGTTAAAACGCCAGCTCTTATTCTTCATGCAAAAGTGCGGCTGCAGTGCTAGCTTGATGAAACACTTGGAGAGTCCTGTCCTGCCTTTTGCTGGGGCCTGAGTCTCACTCGCAAAAAGCTTTGGACTCCCTTGCAGTGCTCTCACGGACGCACACAACATACTGCTTCCACGTTCAGGAGCGGGTATTTTAGCTGAAGCACGGATTCTCTGCCACTTTTTTCTTTCCAGTTAGTGGGTTGTCTTTAAGCCTGCACATACACACGGGGCAACGGTACTAGCCCCATAACCATGATGTGAGTTGAGAGCTGCCTTCTGTACCGGCCTGTCTCTCCCCCGATTTCATGATATGGAAACCGTCCCCAGGCTCTCTTCCACAATACACCCTAAGCTGCTTCCTCCTTCAGAGAGGTCGAAGGTAGCTAAAGCACGGTTTCTCTACACTGTTGTTTCTTCGAGTTAAAACGCCAGCTATAAGACTACATGCGAAAGTGGGGCTGCAGGTCTAGCTTGATGAAACACATGGAGAGTTGTGTCCTGCCTTTTGATGCGGCCTGAGTCTCACTCGCAAAAAGCTTTGGACTCCCTTGCAGTGCTCTCACGTATGCATACAACATACTGCTTCCACCTTCAGGACCAGGAATTTTAGCTGAAGCACGGATTCTCTGCCAAGTTTTTCTTTCCAGGTAGGTGGTTGTCTTTAAGCCTGTTCGCTCACACGGGGCAACGGTAGTAGCCCCATAACCATGATGTGAGTTGAGAGCTGCCTTCTGTACCGGCCTGTCTGTCCCCCGATTTCATGAAATGGAAACCGTCCCGAGGCTCTCTTTCACAAAACACCCTAACCTGCTTCCTCCTTCAGAGAGGTCGAACTAGCTAAAGCATGGTATCTCCACACTGTTGTTTCTTCGACTTAAAACGCCAGCTCTTAGACTTCATGCAAAAGTGGGGCTGCAGTGCTAGCTTGATGAAACACATGGAGAGTTGTGTCCTGCCTTTTGATGCGGCCTGAGTCTCACTCGCAAAATGCTTTGGACTGCCTTGCAATGCTCTCACGTATGCATACAACATACTGCTTGAACCTTCAGGAGCGGGTATTTTAGCTGAAGCACGGATTCTCTGACACTTTTTTCTTTCCAGTTAGGTGCTTGTCTTTAATCCTGCACACACACACGGGGCAACGGTAGTAGCCCCATAACCATGATGTGAGTTGAGAGCTGCCTTCTGTACCGGCCTGTCTCTCCCCCGATTTCATGATATGGAAACCGTCCCCAGGCTCTCTTCCACAATACACCCTAACCTGCTTCCTCCTTCAGAGAGGTCGAAGGTAGCTAAAGCACGGTTTCTCTACACTGTTGTTTCTTCGAGTTAAAACGCCAGCTATAAGACTACATGCGAAAGTGGGGCTGCAGGTCTAGCTTGATGAAATACATGGAGAGTTGTGTCCTGCCTTTTGATGCGGCCTGAGTCTCACTCGCAAAAAGCTTTGGACTCCCTTGCAGTGCTCTCACGTATGCATACAACATACTGCTTCCACCTTCAGGACCAGGAATTTTAGCTGAAGCACGGATTCTCTGCCAAGTTTTTCTTTCCAGTTAGGTGGTTGTCTTTAAGCCTGCTCGCTCACACGGGGCAACGGTAGTAGCCCCATAACCATCATGTGAGTTGAGAGCTGCCTTCTGTACCGGCCTGTCTGTCCCCCGATTTCATGAAATGGAAACCGTCCCCAGGCTCTCTTTCACAAAACACCCTAACCTGCTTCCTCCTTCAGAGAGGTCGAACTAGCTAAAGCACGGTTTCTCCACACTGTTGTTTCTTCGACTTAAAACGCCAGCTCTTAGACTTCATGCAAAAGTGGGGCTGCAGGGCTAGCTTGATGAAACACATGGAGAGTTGTGTCCTGCCTTTTGATGCGGCCTGAGTCTCACTCGCAAAATGCTTTGGACTGCCTTGCAATGCTCTCACGTATGCATACAACATACTGCTTGAACCTTCAGGAGCGGGTATTTTAGCTGTAGCACGGATTCTCTGACACTTTTTTCTTTCCAGTTAGGTGGTTGTCTTTAAGCCTGCACACACACATGGGGCAACGGTACTAGCCCCATAATCATGATGTGAGTTGAGAGCTGCCTTCTGTACCGGCCTGTCTCTCCCCCGATTTCATGAAATGGAAACCGTCCCCAGGCTCTCTTCCACAATACACCCTAACCTGCTTCCTCATTCAGAGAGGTCAAAGGTAGCTAAAGCACGGTTTCTCTACACTGTTGTCACTTCGAGGTAAAACGCCAGCACTTAGACTTCATACAAAAGTGGGGTTGCAGTGCTAGCTTGATGAAACACATGGAGAGTCGTGTCCTGCCTTTTGATGCGGCCTGAGTATCACTCGCAAAAAGCTTTGGACTCCCTTGCAGTGCTCTCACGCACGCACACAACATACTGCTTACACGTTCAGGAGCAGGTATTTTAGCTGAAGCACGGATTCTTTGCCACTTTTTTCTTTCCAGTTAGGTGGTTGTCTTTAAGCCTGCACACACACATGGGGCAACGGTACTAGCCCCATAACCATGATGTGAGTTGAGAGCTGCCTTCTGTACCGGCCTGTCTCTCCCCCGATTTCATGATATGGAAACCGTCCCCAGGCTCTCTTCCACAATACACGCTAAGCTGCTTCCTCCTTCAGAGAGGTCGAAGGTAGCTAAAGCACGGTTTCTCTACACTGTTGTTTCTTCGAGTTAAAACGCCAGCTATAAGACTACATGCGAAAGTGGGGCTGCAGGTCTAGCTTGATGAAACACATGGAGAGTTGTGTCCTGCCTTTTGATGCGGCCTGAGTCTCACTCGCAAAAAGCTTTGGACTCCCTTGCAGTGCTCTCACGTATGCATACAACATACTGCTTCCACCTTCAGGACCAGGAATTTTAGCTGAAGCACGGATTCTCTGCCAAGTTTGTCTTTCCAGTTAGGTGGTTGTCTTTAAGCCTGCTCGCTCACACGGGGCAACGGTAGTAGCCCCATAACCATCATGTGAGTTGAGAGCTGCCTTCTGTACCGGCCTGTCTGTCCCCCGATTTCATGAAATGGAAACCGTCCCCAGGCTCTCTTTCACAAAACACCCTAACCTGCTTCCTCCTTCAGAGAGGTCGAACTAGCTAAAGCACGGTTTCTCCACACTGTTGTTTCTTCGACTTAAAACGCCAGCTCTTAGACTTCATGCAAGAGTGGGGCTGCAGTGCTAGCTTGATGAAACACATGGAGAGTTGTGTCCTGCCTTTTGATGCGGCCTGAGTCTCAGTCGCAAAATGCTTTGGACTGCCTTGCAATGCTCTCACGTATGCATACAACATACTGCTTGAACCTTCAGGAGCGGGTATTTTAGCTGAAGCACGGATTCTCTGACACTTTTTTCTTTCCAGTTAGGTGCTTGTCTTTAATCCTGCACACACACACGGGGCAACGGTAGTAGCCCCATAACCATGATGTGAGTTGAGAGCTGCCTTCTGTACCGGCCTGTCTCTCCCCCGATTTCATGATATGGAAACCGTCTCCAGGCTCTCTTCCACAATACACCCTAACCTGCTTCCTCCTTCAGAGAGGTCGAAGGTAGCCAAAGCACGGTTTCTCTACACTGTTGTCTCTTCGAGGTAAAACGCCAGCACTTAGACTTCATGCAAAAGTGGGGCTGCAGTGCTAGCTTGATGAAACACATTGAGAGTCGTGTCCCGCCTTTTGATGCGGCCTGAGTCTCACTCGCAAAAAGCTTTGGACTCCCTTGCAGTGCTCTCACGCACGCACACAACATACTGCTTCCACGTTCAGGAGCGGGTATTTGAGCTGAAGCACGGATTCTTTGCCACTTTTTTCTTTCCAGTTAGGTGCTTGTCTTTAATCCTGCACACACACACGGGGCAACGGTAGTAGCCCCATAACCATGATGTGAGTTGAGAGCTGCCTTCTGTACCGGCCTGTCTCTCCCCCGATTTCATGATATGGAAACCGTCTCCAGGCTCTCTTCCACAATACACCCTAACCTGCTTCCTCCTTCAGAGAGGTCGAAGGTAGCCAAAGCACGGTTTCTCTACACTGTTGTCTCTTCGAGGTAAAACGCCAGCACTTAGACTTCATGCAAAAGTGGGGCTGCAGTGCTAGCTTGATGAAACACATGGAGTGTCGTGTCCTGCCTTTTGATGCGGCCTGAGTCTCACTCGCAAAAAGCTTTGGACTCCCTTGCAGTGCTCTCACGCACGCACACAACATACTGCTTCCACGTTCAGGAGCGGGTATTTTAGCTGAAGCACGGATTCTCTGCCACTTTTTTCTTTCCAGTTAGTGGGTTGTCTTTAAGCCTGCACATACACACGGGGCAACGGTACTAACCCCATAACCATGATGTGAGTTGAGAGCTGCCTTCTGTACCGGCCTGTCTCTCCCCCGATTTCATGATATGGAAACCGTCCCCAGGCTCTCTTCCACAATACACCCTAAGCTGCTTCCTCCTTCAGAGAGGTCGAAGGTAGCTAAAGCACGGTTTCTCTACACTGTTGTTTCTTCGACTTAAAACGCCAGCTATAAGACTACATGCGAAAGTGGGGCTGCAGGTCTAGCTTGATGAAACACATGGAGAGTTGTGTCCTGCCTTTTGATGCGGCCTGAGTCTCACTCGCAAAAAGCTTTGGACTCCCTTGCAGTGCTCTCACGTATGCATACAACATACTGCTTCCACCTTCAGGACCAGGAATTTTAGCTGAAGCACGGATTCTCTGCCAAGTTTTTCTTTCCAGTTAGGTGGTTGTCTTTAAGCCTGCTCGCTCACACGGGGCAACGGTAGTAGCCCCATAACCATCATGTGAGTTGAGAGCTGCCTTCTGTACCGGCCTGTCTGTCCCCCGATTTCATGAAATGGAAACCGTCCCCAGGCTCTCTTTCACAAAACACCCTAACCTGCTTCCTCCTTCAGAGAGGTCGAACTAGCTAAAGCACGGTTTCTCCACACTGTTGTTTCTTCGACTTAAAACGCCAGCTCTTAGACTTCATGCAAGAGTGGGGCTGCAGTGCTAGCTTGATGAAACACATGGAGAGTTGTGTCCTGCCTTTTGATGCGGCCTGAGTCTCACTCGCAAAATGCTTTGGACTGCCTTGCAATGCTCTCACGTATGCATACAACATACTGCTTGAACCTTCAGGAGCGGGTATTTTAGCTGAAGCACGGATTCTCTGACACTTTTTTCTTTCCAGTTAGGTGCTTGTCTTTAATCCTGCACACACACACGGGGCAACGGTAGTAGCCCCATAACCATGATGTGAGTTGAGAGCTGCCTTCTGTACCGGCCTGTCTCTCCCCCGATTTCATGATATGGAAACCGTCTCCAGGCTCTCTTCCACAATACACCCTAACCTGCTTCCTCCTTCAGAGAGGTCGAAGGTAGCCAAAGCACGGTTTCTCTACACTGTTGTCTCTTCGAGGTAAAACGCCAGCACTTAGACTTCATGCAAAAGTGGGGCTGCAGTGCTAGCTTGATGAAACACATGGAGAGTCGTGTCCTGCCTTTTGATGCGGCCTGAGTCTCACTCGTAAAAAGCTTTGGACTCCCTTGCAGTGCTCTCACGCACGCACACAACATACTGCTTACACGTTCAGGAGCGGGTATTTTAGCTGAAGCACGGATTCTTTGCCACTTTTTTCTTTCCAGTTAGGTGGTTGTCTTTAAGCCTGCACACACACATGGGGCAACGGTACTCGCCCCATAACCATGATGTGAGTTGAGAGCTGCCTTCTGTACCGGCCTGTCTGTCCCCCGATTTCATGAAATGGAAACCGTCCCCAGGCTCTCTTCCACAATACACCCTAACCTGCTTCCTCCTTCAGAGAGGTCGAAGGTAGCTAAAGCACGGTTTCTCTACACTGTTGTTTCTTCGAGTTAAAACGCCAGCTCTTATTCTTCATGCAAAAGTGCGGCTGCAGTGCTAGCTTGATGAAACACTTGGAGAGTCCTGTCCTGCCTATTGCTGGGGCCTGAGTCTCACTCGCAAAAAGCTTTGGACTCCCTTGCAGTGCTCTCACGCACGCACACAACATACTGCTTCCACGTTCAGGAGCGGGTATTTTAGCTGAAGCACGGATTCTCTGCCACTTTTTTCTTTCCAGTTAGTGGGTTGTCTTTAAGCCTGCACATACACACGGGGCAACGGTACTCGCCCCATAACCATGATGTGAGTTGAGAGCTGCCTTCTGTACCGGCCTGTCTCTCCCCCGATTTCATGATATGGAAACCGTCCCCAGGCTCTCTTCCACAATACACCCTAAGCTGCTTCCTCCTTCAGAGAGGTCGAAGGTAGCTAAAGCACGGTTTCTCTACACTGTTGTTTCTTCGAGTTAAAACGCCAGCTATAAGACTACATGCGAAAGTGGGGCTGCAGGTCTAGCTTGATGAAACACATGGAGAGTTGTGTCCTGCCTTTTGATGCGGCCTGAGTCTCACTCGCAAAAAGCTTTGGACTCCCTTGCAATGCTCTCACGTATGCATACAACATACTGCTTCCACCTTCAGGACCAGGAATTTTAGCTGAAGCACGGATTCTCTGCCAAGTTTTTCTTTCCAGTTAGGTGGTTGTCTTTAAGCCTGCTCGCTCACACGGGGCAACGGTAGTAGCCCCATAACCATGATGTGAGTTGAGAGCCGCCTTCTGTACCGGCCTGTCTGTCCCCCGATTTCATGAACTGGAAACCGTCCCCAGGCTCTCTTTCACAAAACACCCTAACCTGCTTCCTCCTTCAGAGAGGTCGAACTAGCTAAAGCACGGTTTCTCCACACTGTTGTTTCTTCGACTTAAAACGCCAGCTCTTAGACTTCATGCAAAAGTGGGGCTGCAGTGCTAGCTTGATGAAACACATGGAGAGTTGTGTCCTGCCTTTTGATGCGGCCTGAGTCTCACTCGCAAAATGCTATGGACTGCCTTGCAATGCTCTCACGTATGCATACAACATACTGCTTGAACCTTCAGGAGCGGGTATTTTAGCTGAAGCACGGATTCTCTGACACTTTTTTCTTTCCAGTTAGGTGCTTGTCTTTAATCCTGCACACACACACGGGGCAACGGTAGTAGCCCCATAACCATGATGTGAGTTGAGAGCTGCCTTCTGTACCGGCCTGTCTCTCCCCCGATTTCATGATATGGAAACCGTCTCCAGGCTCTCTTCCACAATACACCCTAACCTGCTTCCTCCTTCAGAGAGGTCGAAGGTAGCCAAAGCACGGTTTCTCTACACTGTTGTCTCTTCGAGGTAAAACGCCAGCACTTAGACTTCATGCAAAAGTGGGGCTGCAGTGCTAGCTTGATGAAACACATGGAGAGTCGTGTCCTGCCTTTTGATGCGGCCTGAGTCTCACTCGCAAAAAGCTTTGGACTCCCTTGCAGTGCTCTCACGCACGCACACAACATACTGCTTACACGTTCAGGAGCGGGTATTTTAGCTGAAGCACGGATTCTTTGCCACTTTTTTCTTTCCAGTTAGGTGGTTGTCTTTAAGCCTGCACACACACATGGGGCAACGGTACTCGCCCCATAACCATGATGTGAGTTGAGAGCTGCCTTCTGTACCGGCCTGTCTCTCCCCCGATTTCATGAAATGGAAACCGTCCCCAGGCTCTCTTCCACAATACACCCTAACCTGCTTCCTCCTTCAGAGAGGTCGAAGGTAGCTAAAGCACGGTTTCTCTACACTGTTGTTTCTTCGAGTTAAAACGCCAGCTCTTATTCTTCATGCAAAAGTGCGGCTGCAGTGCTAGCTTGATGAAACACTTGGAGAGTCCTGTCCTGCCTATTGCTGGGGCCTGAGTCTCACTCGCAAAAAGCTTTGGACTCCCTTGCAGTGCTCTCACGCACGCACACAACATACTGCTTCCACGTTCAGGAGCGGGTATTTTAGCTGAAGCACGGATTCTCTGCCACTTTTTTGTTTCCAGTTAGTGGGTTGTCTTTAAGCCTGCACATACACACGGGGCAACGGTACTCGCCCCATAACCATGATGTGAGTTGAGAGCTGCCTTCTGTACCGGCCTGTCTCTCCCCCGATTTCATGATATGGAAACCGTCCCCAGGCTCTCTTCCACAATACACCCTAAGCTGCTTCCTCCTTCAGAGAGGTCGAAGGTAGCTAAAGCACGGTTTCTCTACACTGTTGTTTCTTCGAGTTAAAACGCCAGCTATAAGACTACATGCGAAAGTGGGGCTGCAGGTCTAGCTTGATGAAACACATGGAGAGTTGTGTCCTGCCTTTTGATGCGGCCTGAGTCTCACTCGCAAAAAGCTTTGGACTCCCTTGAAGTGCTCTCACGTATGCATACAACATACTGCTTCCACCTTCAGGACCAGGAATTTTAGCTGAAGCACGGATTCTCTGCCAAGTTTTTCTTTCCAGTTAGGTGGTTGTCTTTAAGCCTGCTCGCTCACACGGGGCAACGGTAGTAGCCCCATAACCATCATGTGAGTTGAGAGCTGCCTTCTGTACCGGCCTGTCTGTCCCCCGATTTCATGAAATGGAAACCGTCCCCAGGCTCTCTTTCACAAAACACCCTAACCTGCTTCCTCCTTCAGAGAGGTCGAACTAGCTAAAGCACGGTTTCTCCACACTGTTGTTTCTTCGACTTAAAACGCCAGCTCTTAGACTTCATGCAAGAGTGGGGCTGCAGTGCTAGCTTGATGAAACACATGGAGAGTTGTGTCCTGCCTTTTGATGCGGCCTGAGTCTCACTCGCAAAATGCTTTGGACTGCCTTGCAATGCTCTCACGTATGCATACAACATACTGCTTGAACCTTCAGGAGCGGGTATTTTAGCTGAAGCACGGATTCTCTGACACTTTTTTCTTTCCAGTTAGGTGCTTGTCTTTAATCCTGCACACACACACGGGGCAACGGTAGTAGCCCCATAACCATGATGTGAGTTGAGAGCTGCCTTCTGTACCGGCCTGTCTCTCCCCCGATTTCATGATATGGAAACCGTCTCCAGGCTCTCTTCCACAATACACCCTAACCTGCTTCCTCCTTCAGAGAGGTCGAAGGTAGCCAAAGCACGGTTTCTCTACACTGTTGTCTCTTCGAGGTAAAACGCCAGCACTTAGACTTCATGCAAAAGTGGGGCTGCAGTGCTAGCTTGATGAAACACATGGAGAGTCGTGTCCTGCCTTTTGATGCGGCCTGAGTCTCACTCGCAAAAAGCTTTGGACTCCCTTGCAGTGCTCTCACGCACGCACACAACATACTGCTTACACGTTCAGGAGCGGGTATTTTAGCTGAAGCACGGATTCTTTGCCACTTTTTTCTTTCCAGTTAGGTGGTTGTCTTTAAGCCTGCACACACACATGGGGCAACGGTACTCGCCCCATAACCATGATGTGAGTTGAGAGCTGCCTTCTGTACCGGCCTGTCTGTCCCCCGATTTCATGAAATGGAAACCGTCCCCAGGCTCTCTTCCACAATACACCCTAACCTGCTTCCTCCTTCAGAGAGGTCGAAGGTAGCTAAAGCACGGTTTCTCTACACTGTTGTTTCTTCGAGTTAAAACGCCAGCTCTTATTCTTCATGCAAAAGTGCGGCTGCAATGCTAGCTTGATGAAACACTTGGAGAGTCCTGTCCTGCCTATTGCTGGGGCCTGAGTCTCACTCGCAAAAAGCTTTGGACTCCCTTGCAGTGCTCTCACGCACGCACACAACATACTGCTTCCACGTTCAGGAGCGGGTATTTTAGCTGAAGCACGGATTCTCTGCCACTTTTTTCTTTCCAGTTAGTGGGTTGTCTTTAAGCCTGCACATACACACGGGGCAACGGTACTCGCCCCATAACCATGATGTGAGTTGAGAGCTGCCTTCTGTACCGGCCTGTCTGTCCCCCGATTTCATGAACTGGAAACCGTCCCCAGGCTCTCTTTCACAAAACACCCTAACCTGCTTCCTCCTTCAGAGAGGTCGAACTAGCTAAAGCACGGTTTCTCCACACTGTTGTTTCTTCGACTTAAAACGCCAGCTCTTAGACTTCATGCAAAAGTGGGGCTGCAGTGCTAGCTTGATGAAACACATGGAGAGTTGTGTCCTGCCTTTTGATGCGGCCTGAGTCTCACTCGCAAAATGCTTTGGACTGCCTTGCAATGCTCTCACGTATGCATACAACATACTGCTTGAACCTTCAGGAGCGGGTATTTTAGCTGAAGCACGGATTCTCTGACACTTTTTTCTTTCCAGTTAGGTGCTTGTCTTTAATCCTGCACACACACACGGGGCAACGGTAGTAGCCCCATAACCATGATGTGAGTTGAGAGCTGCCTTCTGTACCGGCCTGTCTCTCCCCCGATTTCATGATATGGAAACCGTCTCCAGGCTCTCTTCCACAATACACCCTAACCTGCTTCCTCCTTCAGAGAGGTCGAAGGTAGCCAAAGCACGGTTTCTCTACACTGTTGTCTCTTCGAGGTAAAACGCCAGCACTTAGACTTCATGCAAAAGTGGGGCTGCAGTGCTAGCTTGATGAAACACATGGAGAGTCGTGTCCTGCCTTTTGATGCGGCCTGAGTCTCACTCGCAAAAAGCTTTGGACTCCCTTGCAGTGCTCTCACGCACGCACACAACATACTGCTTCCACGTTCAGGAGCGGGTATTTTAGCTGAAGCACGGATTCTTTGCCACTTTTTTCTTTCCAGTTAGGTGGTTGTCTTTAAGCCTGCACACACACATGGGGCAACGGTACTCGCCCCATAACCATGATGTGAGTTGAGAGCTGCCTTCTGTACCGGCCTGTCTCTCCCCCGATTTCATGATATGGAAACCGTCTCCAGGCTCTCTTCCACAATACACCCTAACCTGCTTCCTCCTTCAGAGAGGTCGAAGGTAGCTAAAGCACGGTTTCTCTACACTGTTGTTTCTTCGAGTTAAAACGCCAGCTCTTATTCTTCATGCAAAAGTGCGGCTGCAGTGCTAGCTTGATGAAACACTTGGAGAGTCCTGTCCTGCCTTTTGCTGGGGCCTGAGTCTCACTCGCAAAAAGCTTTGGACTCCCTTGCAGTGCTCTCACGCACGCACACAACATACTGCTTCCACGTTCAGGAGCGGGTATTTTAGCTGAAGCACGGATTCTCTGCCACTTTTTTCTTTCCAGTTAGTGGGTTGTCTTTAAGCCTGCACATACACACGGGGCAACGGTACTAGCCTCATAACCATGATGTGAGTTGAGAGCTGCCTTCTGTACCGGCCTGTCTCTCCCCCGATTTCATGATATGGAAACCGTCCCCAGGCTCTCTTCCACAATACACCCTAAGCTGCTTCATCCTTCAGAGAGGTCGAAGGTAGCTAAAGCACGGTTTCTCTACACTGTTGTTTCTTCGAGTTAAAACGCCAGCTATAAGACTACATGCGAAAGTGGGGCTGCAGGTCTAGCTTGATGAAACACATGGAGAGTTGTGTCCTGCCTTTTGATGCGGCCTGAGTCTCACTCGCAAAAAGCTTTGGACTCCCTTGCAGTGCTCTCACGTATGCATACAACATACTGCTTCCACCTTCAGGACCAGGAATTTTAGCTGAAGCACAGATTCTCTGCCAAGTTTTTCTTTCCAGGTAGGTGGTTGTCTTTAAGCCTGTTCGCTCACACGGGGCAACGGTAGTAGCCCCATAACCATGATGTGAGTTGAGAGCTGCCTTCTGTACCGGCCTGTCTGTCCCCCGATTTCATGAAATGGAAACCATCCCCAGGCTCTCTTTCACAAAACACCCTAACCTGCTTCCTCCTTCAGAGAGGTCGAACTAGCTAAAGCACGGTTTCTCCACACTGTTGTTTCTTCGACTTAAAACGCCAGCTCTTAGACTTCATGCAAAAGTGGGGCTGCAGTGCTAGCTTGATGAAACACATGGAGAGTTGTGTCCTGCCTTTTGATGCGGCCTGAGTCTCAGTCGCAAAATGCTTTGGACTGCCTTGCAATGCTCTCACGTATGCATACAACATACTGCTTGAACCTTCAGGAGCGGGTATTTTAGCTGAAGCACGGATTCTCTGACACTTTTTTCTTTCCAGTTAGGTGCTTGTCTTTAATCCTGCACACACACACGGGGCAACGGTAGTAGCCCCATAACCATGATGTGAGTTGAGAGCTGCCTTCTGTACCGGCCTGTCTGTCCCCCGATTTCATGAACTGGAAACCGTCCCCAGGCTCTCTTTCACAAAACACCCTAACCTGCTTCCTCCTTCAGAGAGGTCGAACTAGCTAAAGCACGCTTTCTCCACACTGTTGTTTCTTCGACTTAAAACGCCAGCTCTTAGACTTCATGCAAAAGTGGGGCTGCAGTGCTAGCTTGATGAAACACATGGAGAGTTGTGTCCTGCCTTTTGATGCGGCCTGAGTCTCAGTCGCAAAATGCTTTGGACTGCCTTGCAATGCTCTCACGTATGCATACAACATACTGCTTGAACCTTCAGGAGCGGGTATTTTAGCTGAAGCACGGATTCTCTGACACTTTTTTCTTTCCAGTTAGGTGCTTGTCTTTAATCCTGCACACACACACGGGGCAACGGTAGTAGCCCCATAACCATGATGTGAGTTGAGAGCTGCCTTCTGTACCGGCCTGTCTCTCCCCCGATTTCATGATATGGAAACCGTCTCCAGGCTCTCTTCCACAATACACCCTAACCTGCTTCCTCCTTCAGAGAGGTCGAAGGTAGCCAAAGCACGGTTTCTCTACACTGTTGTCTCTTCGAGGTAAAACGCCAGCACTTAGACTTCATGCAAAAGTGGGGCTGCAGTGCTAGCTTGATGAAACACATGGAGAGTCGTGTCCTGCCTTTTGATGCGGCCTGAGTCTCACTCGTAAAAAGCTTTGGACTCCCTTGCAGTGCTCTCACGCACGCACACAACATACTGCTTACACGTTCAGGAGCGGGTATTTTAGCTGAAGCACGGATTCTTTGCCACTTTTTTCTTTCCAGTTAGGTGGTTGTCTTTAAGCCTGCACACACACATGGGGCAACGGTACTCGCCCCATAACCATGATGTGAGTTGAGAGCTGCCTTCTGTACCGGCCTGTCTGTCCCCCGATTTCATGATATGGAAACCGTCCCCAGGCTCTCTTCCACAATACACCCTAACCTGCTTCCTCCTTCAGAGAGGTCGAAGGTAGCTAAAGCACGGTTTCTCTACACTGTTGTTTCTTCGAGTTAAAACGCCAGCTCTTATTCTTCATGCAAAAGTGCGGCTGCAGTGCTAGCTTGATGAAACACTTGGAGAGTCCTGTCCTGCCTTTTGCTGGGGCCTGAGTCTCACTCGCAAAAAGCTTTGGACTCCCTTGCAGTGCTCTCACGCACGCACACAACATACTGCTTCCACGTTCAGGAGCGGGTATTTTAGCTGAAGCACGGATTCTCTGCCACTTTTTTCTTTCCAGTTAGTGGGTTGTCTTTAAGCCTGCACATACACACGGGGCAACGGTACTAGCCCCATAACCATGATGTGAGTTGAGAGCTGCCTTCTGTACCGGCCTGTCTCTCCCCCGATTTCATGATATGGAAACCGTCCCCAGGCTCTCTTCCACAATACACCCTAAGCTGCTTCCTCCTTCAGAGAGGTCGAAGGTAGCTAAAGCACGGTTTCTCTACACTGTTGTTTCTTCGAGTTAAAACGCCAGCTATAAGACTACATGCGAAAGTGGGGCTGCAGGTCTAGCTTGATGAAACACATGGAGAGTTGTGTCCTGCCTTTTGATGCGGCCTGAGTCTCACTCGCAAAAAGCTTTGGACTCCCTTGCAGTGCTCTCACGTATGCATACAACATACTGCTTCCACCTTCAGGACCAGGAATTTTAGCTGAAGCACGGATTCTCTGCCAAGTTTTTCTTTCCAGGTAGGTGGTTGTCTTTAAGCCTGCTCGCTCACACGGGGCAACGGTAGTAGCCCCATAACCATCATGTGAGTTGAGAGCTGCCTTCTGTACCGGCCTGTCTGTCCCCCGATTTCATGAAATGGAAACCGTCCCCAGGCTCTCTTTCACAAAACACCCTAACCTGCTTCCTCCTTCAGAGAGGTCGAACTAGCTAAAGCACGGTTTCTCCACACTGTTGTTTCTTCGACTTAAAACGCCAGCTCTTAGACTTCATGCAAGAGTGGGGCTGCAGTGCTAGCTTGATGAAACACATGGAGAGTTGTGTCTTGCCTTTTGATGCGGCCTGAGTCTCACTCGCAAAATGCTTTGGACTGCCTTGCAATGCTCTCACGTATGCATACAACATACTGCTTGAACCTTCAGGAGCGGGTATTTTAGCTGAAGCACGGATTCTCTGACACTTTTTTCTTTCCAGTTAGGTGCTTGTCTTTAATCCTGCACACACACACGGGGCAACGGTAGTAGCCCCATAACCATGATGTGAGTTGAGAGCTGCCTTCTGTACCGGCCTGTCTCTCCCCCGATTTCATGATATGGAAACCGTCTCCAGGCTCTCTTCCACAATACACCCTAACCTGCTTCCTCCTTCAGAGAGGTCGAAGGTAGCCAAAGCACGGTTTCTCTACACTGTTGTCTCTTCGAGGTAAAACGCCAGCACTTAGACTTCATGCAAAAGTGGGGCTGCAGTGCTAGCTTGATGAAACACATGGAGAGTCGTGTCCTGCCTTTTGATGCGGCCTGAGTCTCACTCGTAAAAAGCTTTGGACTCCCTTGCAGTGCTCTCACGCACGCACACAACATACTGCTTACACGTTCAGGAGCGGGTATTTTAGCTGAAGCACGGATTCTTTGCCACTTTTTTCTTTCCAGTTAGGTGGTTGTCTTTAAGCCTGCACACACACATGGGGCAACGGTACTCGCCCCATAACCATGATGTGAGTTGAGAGCTGCCTTCTGTACCGGCCTGTCTCTCCCCCGATTTCATGAAATGGAAACCGTCCCCAGGCTCTCTTCCACAATACACCCTAACCTGCTTCCTCCTTCAGAGAGGTCGAAGGTAGCTAAAGCACGGTTTCTCTACACTGTTGTTTCTTCGAGTTAAAACGCCAGCTCTTATTCTTCATGCAAAAGTGCGGCTGCAGTGCTAGCTTGATGAAACACTTGGAGAGTCCTGTCCTGCCTATTGCTGGGGCCTGAGTCTCACTCGCAAAAAGCTTTGGACTCCCTTGCAGTGCTCTCACGCACGCACACAACATACTGCTTCCACGTTCAGGAGCGGGTATTTTAGCTGAAGCACGGATTCTCTGCCACTTTTTTCTTTCCAGTTAGTGGGTTGTCTTTAAGCCTGCACATACACACGGGGCAACGGTACTCGCCCCATAACCATGATGTGAGTTGAGAGCTGCCTTCTGTACCGGCCTGTCTCTCCCCCGATTTCATGATATGGAAACCGTCCCCAGGCTCTCTTCCACAATACACCCTAAGCTGCTTCCTCCTTCAGAGAGGTCGAAGGTAGCTAAAGCACGGTTTCTCTACACTGTTGTTTCTTCGAGTTAAAACGCCAGCTATAAGACTACATGCGAAAGTGGGGCTGCAGGTCTAGCTTGATGAAACACATGGAGAGTTGTGTCCTGCCTTTTGATGCGGCCTGAGTCTCACTCGCAAAAAGCTTTGGACTCCCTTGCAGTGCTCTCACGTATGCATACAACATACTGCTTCCACCTTCAGGACCAGGAATTTTAGCTGAAGCACGGATTCTCTGCCAAGTTTTTCTTTCCAGTTAGGTGGTTGTCTTTAAGCCTGCTCGCTCACACGGGGCAACGGTAGTAGCCCCATAACCATGATGTGAGTTGAGAGCTGCCTTCTGTACCGGCCTGTCTGTCCCCCGATTTCATGAACTGGAAACCGTCCCCAGGCTCTCTTTCACAAAACACCCTAACCTGCTTCCTCCTTCAGAGAGGTCGAACTAGCTAAAGCACGGTTTCTCCACACTGTTGTTTCTTCGACTTAAAACGCCAGCTCTTAGACTTCATGCAAAAGTGGGGCTGCAGTGCTAGCTTGATGAAACACATGGAGAGTTGTGTCCTGCCTTTTGATGCGGCCTGAGTCTCACTCGCAAAATGCTTTGGACTGCCTTGCAATGCTCTCACGTATGCATACAACATACTGCTTGAACCTTCAGGAGCGGGTATTTTAGCTGAAGCACGGATTCTCTGACACTTTTTTCTTTCCAGTTAGGTGCTTGTCTTTAATCCTGCACACACACACGGGGCAACGGTAGTAGCCCCATAACCATGATGTGAGTTGAGAGCTGCCTTCTGTACCGGCCTGTCTCTCCCCCGATTTCATGATATGGAAACCGTCTCCAGGCTCTCTTCCACAATACACCCTAACCTGCTTCCTCCTTCAGAGAGGTCGAAGGTAGCCAAAGCACGGTTTCTCTACACTGTTGTCTCTTCGAGGTAAAACGCCAGCACTTAGACTTCATGCAAAAGTGGGGCTGCAGTGCTAGCTTGATGAAACACATGGAGAGTCGTGTCCTGCCTTTTGATGCGGCCTGAGTCTCACTCGCAAAAAGCTTTGGACTCCCTTGCAGTGCTCTCACGCACGCACACAACATACTGCTTACACGTTCAGGAGCGGGTATTTTAGCTGAAGCACGGATTCTTTGCCACTTTTTTCTTTCCAGTTAGGTGGTTGTCTTTAAGCCTGCACACACACATGGGGCAACGGTACTCGCCCCATAACCATGATGTGAGTTGAGAGCTGCCTTCTGTACCGGCCTGTCTGTCCCCCGATTTCATGAAATGGAAACCGTCCCCAGGCTCTCTTCCACAATACACCCTAACCTGCTTCCTCCTTCAGAGAGGTCGAAGGTAGCTAAAGCACGGTTTCTCTACACTGTTGTTTCTTCGAGTTAAAACGCCAGCTCTTATTCTTCATGCAAAAGTGCGGCTGCAGTGCTAGCTTGATGAAACACTTGGAGAGTCCTGTCCTGCCTATTGCTGGGGCCTGAGTCTCACTCGCAAAAAGCTTTGGACTCCCTTGCAGTGCTCTCACGCACGCACACAACATACTGCTTCCACGTTCAGGAGCGGGTATTTTAGCTGAAGCACGGATTCTCTGCCACTTTTTTCTTTCCAGTTAGTGGGTTGTCTTTAAGCCTGCACATACACACGGGGCAACGGTACTCGCCCCATAACCATGATGTGAGTTGAGAGCTGCCTTCTGTACCGGCCTGTCTCTCCCCCGATTTCATGATATGGAAACCGTCCCCAGGCTCTCTTCCACAATACACCCTAAGCTGCTTCCTCCTTCAGAGAGGTCGAAGGTAGCTAAAGCACGGTTTCTCTACACTGTTGTTTCTTCGAGTTAAAACGCCAGCTATAAGACTACATGCGAAAGTGGGGCTGCAGGTCTAGCTTGATGAAACACATGGAGAGTTGTGTCCTGCCTTTTGATGCGGCCTGAGTCTCACTCGCAAAAAGCTTTGGACTCCCTTGCAGTGCTCTCACGTATGCATACAACATACTGCTTCCACCTTCAGGACCAGGAATTTTAGCTGAAGCACGGATTCTCTGCCAAGTTTTTCTTTCCAGTTAGGTGGTTGTCTTTAAGCCTGCTCGCTCACACGGGGCAACGGTAGTAGCCCCATAACCATGATGTGAGTTGAGAGCTGCCTTCTGTACCGGCCTGTCTGTCCCCCGATTTCATGAACTGGAAACCGTCCCCAGGCTCTCTTTCACAAAACACCCTAACCTGCTTCCTCCTTCAGAGAGGTCGAACTAGCTAAAGCACGGTTTCTCCACACTGTTGTTTCTTCGACTTAAAACGCCAGCTCTTAGACTTCATGCAAAAGTGGGGCTGCAGTGCTAGCTTGATGAAACACATGGAGAGTTGTGTCCTGCCTTTTGATGCGGCCTGAGTCTCACTCGCAAAATGCTTTGGACTGCCTTGCAATGCTCTCACGTATGCATACAACATACTGCTTGAACCTTCAGGAGCGGGTATTTTAGCTGAAGCACGGATTCTCTGACACTTTTTTCTTTCCAGTTAGGTGCTTGTCTTTAATCCTGCACACACACACGGGGCAACGGTAGTAGCCCCATAACCATGATGTGAGTTGAGAGCTGCCTTCTGTACCGGCCTGTCTCTCCCCCGATTTCATGATATGGAAACCGTCTCCAGGCTCTCTTCCACAATACACCCTAAGTGCTTCCTCCTTCAGAGAGGTCGAAGGTAGCCAAAGCACGGTTTCTCTACACTGTTGTCTCTTCGAGGTAAAACGCCAGCACTTAGACTTCATGCAAAAGTGGGGCTGCAGTGCTAGCTTGATGAAACACATGGAGAGTCGTGTCCTGCCTTTTGATGCGGCCTGAGTCTCACTCGCAAAAAGCTTTGGACTCCCTTGCAGTGCTCTCACGCACGCACACAACATACTGCTTACACGTTCAGGAGCGGGTATTTTAGCTGAAGCACGGATTCTTTGCCACTTTTTTCTTTCCAGTTAGGTGGTTGTCTTTAAGCCTGCACACACACATGGGGCAACGGTACTCGCCCCATAACCATGATGTGAGTTGAGAGCTGCCTTCTGTACCGGCCTGTCTCTCCCCCGATTTCATGATATGGAAACCGTCTCCAGGCTCTCTTCCACAATACACCCTAACCTGCTTCCTCCTTCAGAGAGGTCGAAGGTAGCTAAAGCACGGTTTCTCTACACTGTTGTTTCTTCGAGTTAAAACGCCAGCTCTTATTCTTCATGCAAAAGTGCGGCTGCAGTGCTAGCTTGATGAAACACTTGGAGAGTCCTGTCCTGCCTTTTGCTGGGGCCTGAGTCTCACTCGCAAAAAGCTTTGGACTCCCTTGCAGTGCTCTCACGCACGCACACAACATACTGCTTCCACGTTCAGGAGCGGGTATTTTAGCTGAAGCACGGATTCTCTGCCACTTTTTTCTTTCCAGTTAGTGGGTTGTCTTTAAGCCTGCACATACACACGGGGCAACGGTACTAGCCCCATAACCATGATGTGAGTTGAGAGCTGCCTTCTGTACCGGCCTGTCTCTCCCCCGATTTCATGATATGGAAACCGTCCCCAGGCTCTCTTCCACAATACACCCTAAGCTGCTTCCTCCTTCAGAGAGGTCGAAGGTAGCTAAAGCACGGTTTCTCTACACTGTTGTTTCTTCGAGTTAAAACGCCAGCTATAAGACTACATGCGAAAGTGGGGCTGCAGGTCTAGCTTGATGAAACACATGGAGAGTTGTGTCCTGCCTTTTGATGCGGCCTGAGTCTCACTCGCAAAAAGCTTTGGACTCCCTTGCAGTACTCTCACGTATGCATACAACATACTGCTTCCACCTTCAGGACCAGGAATTTTAGCTGAAGCACGGATTCTCTGCCAAGTTTTTCTTTCCAGGTAGGTGGTTGTCTTTAAGCCTGCTCGCTCACACGGGGCAACGGTAGTAGCCCCATAACCATGATGAGAGCTGCCTTCTGTACCAGCCTGTCTGTCCCCCGATTTCATGAAATGGAAACCGTCCCCAGGCTCTCTTTCACAAAACACCCTAACCTGCTTCCTCCTTCAGAGAGGTCGAACTAGCTAAAGCACGGTTTCTCCACACTGTTGTTTCTTCGACTTAAAACGCCAGCTCTTAGACTTCATGCAAGAGTGGGGCTGCAGTGCTAGCTTGATGAAACACATGGAGAGTTGTGTCCTGCCTTTTGATGCGGCCTGAGTCTCACTCGCAAAATGCTTTGGACTGCCTTGCAATGCTCTCACGTATGCATACAACATACTGCTTGAACCTTCAGGAGCGGGTATTTTAGCTGAAGCACGGATTCTCTGACACTTTTTTCTTTCCAGTTAGGTGCTTGTCTTTAATCCTGCACACACACACGGGGCAACGGTAGTAGCCCCATAACCATGATGTGAGTTGAGAGCTGCCTTCTGTACCGGCCTGTCTCTCCCCCGATTTCATGATATGGAAACCGTCTCCAGGCTCTCTTCCACAATACACCCTAACCTGCTTCCTCCTTCAGAGAGGTCGAAGGTAGCCAAAGCACGGTTTCTCTACACTGTTGTCTCTTCGAGGTAAAACGCCAGCACTTAGACTTCATGCAAAAGTGGGGCTGCAGTGCTAGCTTGATGAAACACATGGAGAGTCGTGTCCTGCCTTTTGATGCGGCCTGAGTCTCACTCGTAAAAAGCTTTGGACTCCCTTGCAGTGCTCTCACGCACGCACACAACATACTGTTTACACGTTCAGGAGCGGGTATTTTAGCTGAAGCACGGATTCTTTGCCACTTTTTTCTTTCCAGTTAGGTGGTTGTCTTTAAGCCTGCACACACACATGGGGCAACGGTACTCGCCCCATAACCATGATGTGAGTTGAGAGCTGCCTTCTGTACCGGCCTGTCTCTCCCCCGATTTCATGAAATGGAAACCGTCCCCAGGCTCTCTTCCACAATACACCCTAACCTGCTTCCTCCTTCAGAGAGGTCGAAGGTAGCTAAAGCACGGTTTCTCTACACTGTTGTTTCTTCGAGTTAAAACGCCAGCTCTTATTCTTCATGCAAAAGTGCGGCTGCAGTGCTAGCTTGATGAAACACTTGGAGAGTCCTGTCCTGCCTATTGCTGGGGCCTGAGTCTCACTCGCAAAAAGCTTTGGACTCCCTTGCAGTGCTCTCACGCACGCACACAACATACTGCTTCCACGTTCAGGAGCGGGTATTTTAGCTGAAGCACGGATTCTCTGCCACTTTTTTCTTTCCAGTTAGTGGGTTGTCTTTAAGCCTGCACATACACACGGGGCAACGGTACTCGCCCCATAACCATGATGTGAGTTGAGAGCTGCCTTCTGTACCGGCCTGTCTCTCCCCCGATTTCATGATATGGAAACCGTCCCCAGGCTCTCTTCCACAATACACCCTAAGCTGCTTCGTCCTTCAGAGAGGTCGAAGGTAGCTAAAGCACGGTTTCTCTACACTGTTGTTTCTTCGAGTTAAAACGCCAGCTATAAGACTACATGCGAAAGTGGGGCTGCAGGTCTAGCTTGATGAAACACATGGAGAGTTGTGTCCTGCCTTTTGATGCGGCCTGAGTCTCACTCGCAAAAAGCTTTGGACTCCCTTGCAGTGCTCTCACGTATGCATACAACATACTGCTTCCACCTTCAGGACCAGGAATTTTAGCTGAAGCACGGATTCTCTGCCAAGTTTTTCTTTCCAGTTAGGTGGTTGTCTTTAAGCCTGCTCGCTCACACGGGGCAACGGTAGTAGCCCCATAACCATGATGTGAGTTGAGAGCTGCCTTCTGTACCGGCCTGTCTGTCCCCCGATTTCATGAATTGGAAACCGTCCCCAGGCTCTCTTTCACAAAACACCCTAACCTGCTTCCTCCTTCAGAGAGGTCGAACTAGCTAAAGCACGGTTTCTCCACACTGTTGTTTCTTCGACTTAAAACGCCAGCTCTTAGACTTCATGCAAAAGTGGGGCTGCAGTGCTAGCTTGATGAAACACATGGAGAGTTGTGTCCTGCCTTTTGATGCGGCCTGAGTCTCACTCGCAAAATGCTTTGGACTGCCTTGCAATGCTCTCACGTATGCATACAACATACTGCTTGAACCTTCAGGAGCGGGTATTTTAGCTGAAGCACGGATTCTCTGACACTTTTTTCTTTCCAGTTAGGTGCTTGTCTTTAATCCTGCACACACACACGGGGCAACGGTAGTAGCCCCATAACCATGATGTGAGTTGAGAGCTGCCTTCTGTACCGGCCTGTCTCTCCCCCGATTTCATGATATGGAAACCGTCTCCAGGCTCTCTTCCACAATACACCCTAACCTGCTTCCTCCTTCAGAGAGGTCGAAGGTAGCCAAAGCACGGTTTCTCTACACTGTTGTCTCTTCGAGGTAAAACGCCAGCACTTAGACTTCATGCAAAAGTGGGGCTGCAGTGCTAGCTTGATGAAACACATGGAGAGTCGTGTCCTGCCTTTTGATGCGGCCTGAGTCTCACTCGCAAAAAGCTTTGGACTCCCTTGCAGTGCTCTCACGCACGCACACAACATACTGCTTACACGTTCAGGAGCGGGTATTTTAGCTGAAGCACGGATTCTTTGCCACTTTTTTCTTTCCAGTTAGGTGGTTGTCTTTAAGCCTGCACACACACATGGGGCAACGGTACTCGCCCCATAACCATGATGTGAGTTGAGAGCTGCCTTCTGTACCGGCCTGTCTGTCCCCCGATTTCATGAAATGGAAACCGTCCCCAGGCTCTCTTCCACAATACACCCTAACCTGCTTCCTCCTTCAGAGAGGTCGAAGGTAGCTAAAGCACGGTTTCTCTACACTGTTGTTTCTTCGAGTTAAAACGCCAGCTCTTATTCTTCATGCAAAAGTGCGGCTGCAGTGCTAGCTTGATGAAACACTTGGAGAGTCCTGTCCTGCCTATTGCTGGGGCCTGAGTCTCACTCGCAAAAAGCTTTGGACTCCCTTGCAGTGCTCTCACGCACGCACACAACATACTGCTTCCACGTTCAGGAGCGGGTATTTTAGCTGAAGCACGGATTCTCTGCCACTTTTTTGTTTCCAGTTAGTGGGTTGTCTTTAAGCCTGCACATACACACGGGGCAACGGTACTAGCCTCATAACCATGATGTGAGTTGAGAGCTGCCTTCTGTACCGGCCTGTCTCTCCCCCGATTTCATGATATGGAAACCGTCCCCAGGCTCTCTTCCACAATACACCCTAAGCTGCTTCATCCTTCAGAGAGGTCGAAGGTAGCTAAAGCACGGTTTCTCTACACTGTTGTTTCTTCGAGTTAAAACGCCAGCTATAAGACTACATGCGAAAGTGGGGCTGCAGGTCTAGCTTGATGAAACACATGGAGAGTTGTGTCCTGCCTTTTGATGCGGCCTGAGTCTCACTCGCAAAAAGCTTTGGACTCCCTTGCAGTGCTCTCACGTATGCATACAACATACTGCTTCCACCTTCAGGACCAGGAATTTTAGCTGAAGCACGGATTCTCTGCCAAGTTTTTCTTTCCAGGTAGGTGGTTGTCTTTAAGCCTGTTCGCTCACACGGGGCAACGGTAGTAGCCCCATAACCATCATGTGAGTTGAGAGCTGCCTTCTGTACCGGCCTGTCTGTCCCCCGATTTCATGAAATGGAAACCGTCCCCAGGCTCTCTTTCACAAAACACCCTAACCTGCTTCCTCCTTCAGAGAGGTCGAACTAGCTAAAGCACGGTTTCTCCACACTGTTGTTTCTTCGACTTAAAACGCCAGCTCTTAGACTTCATGCAAAAGTGGGGCTGCAGTGCTAGCTTGATGAAACACATGGAGAGTTGTGTCCTGCCTTTTGATGCGGCCTGAGTCTCACTCGCAAAATGCTTTGGACTGCCTTGCAATGCTCTCACGTATGCATACAACATACTGCTTGAACCTTCAGGAGCGGGTATTTTAGCTGAAGCACGGATTCTCTGACACTTTTTTCTTTCCAGTTAGGTGCTTGTCTTTAATCCTGCACACACACACGGGGCAACGGTAGTAGCCCCATAACCATGATGTGAGTTGAGAGCTGCCTTCTGTACCGGCCTGTCTGTCCCCCGATTTCATGAACTGGAAACCGTCCCCAGGCTCTCTTTCACAAAACACCCTAACCTGCTTCCTCCTTCAGAGAGGTCGAACTAGCTAAAGCACGGTTTCTCCACACTGTTGTTTCTTCGACTTAAAACGCCAGCTCTTAGACTTCATGCAAAAGTGGGGCTGCAGTGCTAGCTTGATGAAACACATGGAGAGTTGTGTCCTGCCTTTTGATGCGGCCTGAGTCTCAGTCGCAAAATGCTTTGGACTGCCTTGCAATGCTCTCACGTATGCATACAACATACTGCTTGAACCTTCAGGAGCGGGTATTTTAGCTGAAGCACGGATTCTCTGACACTTTTTTCTTTCCAGTTAGGTGCTTGTCTTTAATCCTGCACACACACACGGGGCAACGGTAGTAGCCCCATAACCATGATGTGAGTTGAGAGCTGCCTTCTGTACCGGCCTGTCTCTCCCCCGATTTCATGATATGGAAACCGTCTCCAGGCTCTCTTCCACAATACACCCTAACCTGCTTCCTCCTTCAGAGAGGTCGAAGGTAGCCAAAGCACGGTTTCTCTACACTGTTGTCTCTTCGAGGTAAAACGCCAGCACTTAGACTTCATGCAAAAGTGGGGCTGCAGTGCTAGCTTGATGAAACACATGGAGAGTCGTGTCCTGCCTTTTGATGCGGCCTGAGTCTCACTCGCAAAAAGCTTTGGACTCCCTTGCAGTGCTCTCACGCACGCACACAACATACTGCTTACACGTTCAGGAGCGGGTATTTTAGCTGAAGCACGGATTCTTTGCCACTTTTTTCTTTCCAGTTAGGTGGTTGTCTTTAAGCCTGCACACACACATGGGGCAACGGTACTCGCCCCATAACCATGATGTGAGTTGAGAGCTGCCTTCTGTACCGGCCTGTGTGTCCCCCGATTTCATGAAATGGAAACCGTCCCCAGGCTCTCTTCCACAATACACCCTAACCTGCTTCCTCCTTCAGAGAGGTCGAAGGTAGCTAAAGCACGGTTTCTCTACACTGTTGTTTCTTCGAGTTAAAACGCCAGCTCTTATTCTTCATGCAAAAGTGCGGCTGCAGTGCTAGCTTGATGAAACACTTGGAGAGTCCTGTCCTGCCTATTGCTGGGGCCTGAGTCTCACTCGCAAAAAGCTTTGGACTCCCTTGCAGTGCTCTCACGCACGCACACAACATACTGCTTCCACGTTCAGGAGCGGGTATTTTAGCTGAAGCACGGATTCTCTGCCACTTTTTTCTTTCCAGTTAGTGGGTTGTCTTTAAGCCTGCACATACACACGGGGCAACGGTACTCGCCCCATAACCATGATGTGAGTTGAGAGCTGCCTTCTGTACCGGCCTGTCTGTCCCCCGATTTCATGAAATGGAAACCGTCCCCAGGCTCTCTTCCACAATACACCCTAACCTGCTTCCTCCTTCAGAGAGGTCGAAGGTAGCTAAAGCACGGTTTCTCTACACTGTTGTTTCTTCGAGTTAAAACGCCAGCACTTAGACTTCATGCAAAAGTGCGGCTGCAGTGCTAGCTTGATGAAACACTTGGAGAGTCCTGTCCTGCCTTTTGCTAGGGCCTGAGTCTCACTCGCAAAAAGCTTTGGACTCCCTTGCAGTGCTCTCACGCACGCACACAACATACTGCTTACACGTTCAGGAGCGGGTATTTTAGCTGAAGCACGGATTCTTTGCCACTTTTTTCTTTCCAGTTAGGTGGTTGTCTTTAAGCCTGCACACACACATGGGGCAACGGTACTCGCCCCATAACCATGATGTGAGTTGAGAGCTGCCTTCTGTACCGGCCTGTCTCTCCCCCGATTTCATGAAATGGAAACCGTCCCCAGGCTCTCTTCCACAATACACCCTAACCTGCTTCCTCCTTCAGAGAGGTCGAAGGTAGCTAAAGCACGGTTTCTCTACACTGTTGTTTCTTCGAGTTAAAACGCCAGCTATAAGACTACATGCGAAAGTGGGGCTGCAGGTCTAGCTTGATGAAACACATGGAGAGTTGTGTCCTGCCTTTTGATGCGGCCTGAGTCTCACTCGCAAAAAGCTTTGGACTCCCTTGCAGTGCTCTCACGTATGCATACAACATACTGCTTCCACCTTCAGGACCAGGAATTTTAGCTGAAGCACGGATTCTCTGCCAAGTTTTTCTTTCCAGGTAGGTGGTTGTCTTTAAGCCTGCTCGCTCACACGGGGCAACGGTAGTAGCCCCATAACCATCATGTGAGTTGAGAGCTGCCTTCTGTACCGGCCTGTCTGTCCCCCGATTTCATGAAATGGAAACCGTCCCCAGGCTCTCTTTCACAAAACACCCTAACCTGCTTCCTCCTTCAGAGAGGTCGAACTAGCTAAAGCACGGTTTCTCCACACTGTTGTTTCTTCGACTTAAAACGCCAGCTCTTAGACTTCATGCAAGAGTGGGGCTGCAGTGCTAGCTTGATGAAACACATGGAGAGTTGTGTCCTGCCTTTTGATGCGGCCTGAGTCTCACTCGCAAAATGCTTTGGACTGCCTTGCAATGCTCTCACGTATGCATACAACATACTGCTTGAACCTTCAGGAGCGGGTATTTTAGCTGAAGCACGGATTCTCTGACACTTTTTTCTTTCCAGTTAGGTGCTTGTCTTTAATCCTGCACACACACACGGGGCAACGGTAGTAGCCCCATAACCATGATGTGAGTTGAGAGCTGCCTTCTGTACCGGCCTGTCTCTCCCCCGATTTCATGATATGGAAACCGTCTCCAGGCTCTCTTCCACAATACACCCTAACCTGCTTCCTCCTTCAGAGAGGTCGAAGGTAGCCAAAGCACGGTTTCTCTACACTGTTGTCTCTTCGAGGTAAAACGCCAGCACTTAGACTTCATGCAAAAGTGGGGCTGCAGGGCTAGCTTGATGAAACACATGGAGAGTCGTGTCCTGCCTTTTGATGCGGCCTGAGTCTCACTCGTAAAAAGCTTTGGACTCCCTTGCAGTGCTCTCACGCACGCACACAACATACTGCTTACACGTTCAGGAGCGGGTATTTTAGCTGAAGCACGGATTCTTTGCCACTTTTTTCTTTCCAGTTAGGTGGTTGTCTTTAAGCCTGCACACACACATGGGGCAACGGTACTCGCCCCATAACCATGATGTGAGTTGAGAGCTGCCTTCTGTACCGGCCTGTCTCTCCCCCGATTTCATGAAATGGAAACCGTCCCCAGGCTCTCTTCCACAATACACCCTAACCTGCTTCCTCCTTCAGAGAGGTCGAAGGTAGCCAAAGCACGGTTTCTCTACACTGTTGTTTCTTCGAGTTAAAACGCCAGCTCTTATTCTTCATGCAAAAGTGCGGCTGCAGTGCTAGCTTGATGAAACACTTGGAGAGTCCTGTCCTGCCTATTGCTGGGGCCTGAGTCTCACTCGCAAAAAGCTTTGGACTCCCTTGCAGTGCTCTCACGCACGCACACAACATACTGCTTCCACGTTCAGGAGCGGGTATTTTAGCTGAAGCACGGATTCTCTGCCACTTTTTTCTTTCCAGTTAGTGGGTTGTCTTTAAGCCTGCACATACACACGGGGCAACGGTACTCGCCCCATAACCATGATGTGAGTTGAGAGCTGCCTTCTGTACCGGCCTGTCTCTCCCCCGATTTCATGATATGGAAACCGTCCCCAGGCTCTCTTCCACAATACACCCTAAGCTGCTTCCTCCTTCAGAGAGGTCGAAGGTAGCTAAAGCACGGTTTCTCTACACTGTTGTTTCTTCGAGTTAAAACGCCAGCTATAAGACTACATGCGAAAGTGGGGCTGCAGGTCTAGCTTGATGAAACACATGGAGAGTTGTGTCCTGCCTTTTGATGCGGCCTGAGTCTCACTCGCAAAGAGCTTTGGACTCCCTTGCAGTGCTCTCACGTATGCATACAACATACTGCTTCCACCTTCAGGACCAGGAATTTTAGCTGAAGCACGGATTCTCTGCCAAGTTTTTCTTTCCAGTTAGGTGGTTGTCTTTAAGCCTGCTCGCTCACACGGGGCAACGGTAGTAGCCCCATAACCATCATGTGAGTTGAGAGCTGCCTTCTGTACCGGCCTGTCTGTCCCCCGATTTCATGAATTGGAAACCGTCCCCAGGCTCTCTTTCACAAAACACCCTAACCTGCTTCCTCCTTCAGAGAGGTCGAACTAGCTAAAGCACGGTTTCTCCACACTGTTGTTTCTTCGACTTAAAACGCCAGCTCTTAGACTTCATGCAAAAGTGGGGCTGCAGTGCTAGCTTGATGAAACACATGGAGAGTTGTGTCCTGCCTTTTGATGCGGCCTGAGTCTCAGTCGCAAAATGCTTTGGACTGCCTTGCAATGCTCTCACGTATGCATACAACATACTGCTTGAACCTTCAGGAGCGGGTATTTTAGCTGAAGCACGGATTCTCTGACACTTTTTTCTTTCCAGTTAGGTGCTTGTCTTTAATCCTGCACACACACACGGGGCAACGGTAGTAGCCCCATAACCATGATGTGAGTTGAGAGCTGCCTTCTGTACCGGCCTGTCTCTCCCCCGATTTCATGATATGGAAACCGTCTCCAGGCTCTCTTCCACAATACACCCTAACCTGCTTCCTCCTTCAGAGAGGTCGAAGGTAGCCAAAGCACGGTTTCTCTACACTGTTGTCTCTTCGAGGTAAAACGCCAGCACTTAGACTTCATGCAAAAGTGGGGCTGCAGTGCTAGCTTGATGAAACACATGGAGAGTCGTGTCCTGCCTTTTGATGCGGCCTGAGTCTCACTCGCAAAAAGCTTTGGACTCCCTTGCAGTGCTCTCACGCACGCACACAACATACTGCTTACACGTTCAGGAGCGGGTATTTTAGCTGAAGCACGGATTCTCTGCCACTTTTTTCTTTCCAGTTAGTGGGTTGTCTTTAAGCCTGCACACACACATGGGGCAACGGTACTCGCCCCATAACCATGATGTGAGTTGAGAGCTGCCTTCTGTACCGGCCTGTCTCTCCCCCGATTTCATGAAATGGAAACCGTCCCCAGGCTCTCTTCCACAATAAACCCTAACCTGCTTCCTCCTTCAGAGAGGTCGAAGGTAGCTAAAGCACGGTTTCTCTACACTGTTGTTTCTTCGAGTTAAAACGCCAGCTCTTATTCTTCATGCAAAAGTGCGGCTGCAGTGCTAGCTTGATGAAACACTTGGAGAGTCCTGTCCTGCCTATTGCTGGGGCCTGAGTCTCACTCGCAAAAAGCTTTGGACTCCCTTGCAGTGCTCTCACGCACGCACACAACATACTGCTTCCACGTTCAGGAGCGGGTATTTTAGCTGAAGCACGGATTCTCTGCCACTTTTTTCTTTCCAGTTAGTGGGTTGTCTTTAAGCCTGCACATACACACGGGGCAACGGTACTAGCCTCATAACCATGATGTGAGTTGAGAGCTGCCTTCTGTACCGGCCTGTCTCTCCCCCGATTTCATGATATGGAAACCGTCCCCAGGCTCTCTTCCACAATACACCCTAAGCTGCTTCATCCTTCAGAGAGGTCGAAGGTAGCTAAAGCACGGTTTCTCTACACTGTTGTTTCTTCGAGTTAAAACGCCAGCTATAAGACTACATGCGAAAGTGGGGCTACAGGTCTAGCTTGATGAAACACATGGAGAGTTGTGTCCTGCCTTTTGATGCGGCCTGAGTCTCACTCGCAAAAAGCTTTGGACTCCCTTGCAGTGCTCTCACGTATGCATACAACATACTGCTTCCACCTTCAGGACCAGGAATTTTAGCTGAAGCACGGATTCTCTGCCAAGTTTTTCTTTCCAGGTAGGTGGTTGTCTTTAAGCCTGTTCGCTCACACGGGGCAACGGTAGTAGCCCCATAACCATCATGTGAGTTGAGAGCTGCCTTCTGTACCGGCCTGTCTGTCCCCCGATTTCATGAAATGGAAACCGTCCCCAGGCTCTCTTTCACAAAACACCCTAACCTGCTTCCTTCTTCAGAGAGGTCGAACTAGCTAAAGCACGGTTTCTCCACACTGTTGTTTCTTCGACTTAAAACGCCAGCTCTTAGACTTCATGCAAAAGTGGGGCTGCAGTGCTAGCTTGATGAAACACATGGAGAGTTGTGTCCTGCCTTTTGATGCGGCCTGAGTCTCACTCGCAAAATGCTTTGGACTGCCTTGCAATGCTCTCACGTATGCATACAACATACTGCTTGAACCTTCAGGAGCGGGTATTTTAGCTGAAGCACGGATTCTCTGACACTTTTTTCTTTCCAGTTAGGTGCTTGTCTTTAATCCTGCACACACACACGGGGCAACGGTAGTAGCCCCATAACCATGATGTGAGTTGAGAGCTGCCTTCTGTACCGGCCTGTCTGTCCCCCGATTTCATGAACTGGAAACCGTCCCCAGGCTCTCTTTCACAAAACACCCTAACCTGCTTCCTCCTTCAGAGAGGTCGAACTAGCTAAAGCACGGTTTCTCCACACTGTTGTTTCTTCGACTTAAAACGCCAGCTCTTAGACTTCATGCAAAAGTGGGGCTGCAGTGCTAGCTTGATGAAACACATGGAGAGTTGTGTCCTGCCTTTTGATGCGGCCTGAGTCTCAGTCGCAAAATGCTTTGGACTGCCTTGCAATGCTCTCACGTATGCATACAACATACTGCTTGAACCTTCAGGAGCGGGTATTTTAGCTGAAGCACGGATTCTCTGACACTTTTTTCTTTCCAGTTAGGTGCTTGTCTTTAATCCTGCACACACACACGGGGCAACGGTAGTAGCCCCATAACCATGATGTGAGTTGAGAGCTGCCTTCTGTACCGGCCTGTCTCTCCCCCGATTTCATGATATGGAAACCGTCTCCAGGCTCTCTTCCACAATACACCCTAACCTGCTTCCTCCTTCAGAGAGGTCGAAGGTAGCCAAAGCACGGTTTCTCTACACTGTTGTCTCTTCGAGGTAAAACGCCAGCACTTAGACTTCATGCAAAAGTGGGGCTGCAGTGCTAGCTTGATGAAACACATGGAGAGTCGTGTCCTGCCTTTTGATGCGGCCTGAGTCTCACTCGCAAAAAGCTTTGGACTCCCTTGCAGTGCTCTCACGCACGCACACAACATACTGCTTACACGTTCAGGAGCGGGTATTTTAGCTGAAGCACGGATTCTTTGCCACTTTTTTCTTTCCAGTTAGGTGGTTGTCTTTAAGCCTGCACACACACATGGGGCAACGGTACTCGCCCCATAACCATGATGTGAGTTGAGAGCTGCCTTCTGTACCGGCCTGTCTGTCCCCCGATTTCATGAAATGGAAACCGTCCCCAGGCTCTCTTCCACAATACACCCTAACCTGCTTCCTCCTTCAGAGAGGTCGAAGGTAGCTAAAGCACGGTTTCTCTACACTGTTGTTTCTTCGAGTTAAAACGCCAGCTCTTATTCTTCATGCAAAAGTGCGGCTGCAGTGCTAGCTTGATGAAACACTTGGAGAGTCCTGTCCTGCCTATTGCTGGGGCCTGAGTCTCACTCGCAAAAAGCTTTGGACTCCCTTGCAGTGCTCTCACGCACGCACACAACATACTGCTTCCACGTTCAGGAGCGGGTATTTTAGCTGAAGCACGGATTCTCTGCCACTTTTTTGTTTCCAGTTAGTGGGTTGTCTTTAAGCCTGCACATACACACGGGGCAACGGTACTAGCCTCATAACCATGATGTGAGTTGAGAGCTGCCTTCTGTACCGGCCTGTCTCTCCCCCGATTTCATGATATGGAAACCGTCCCCAGGCTCTCTTCCACAATACACCCTAAGCTGCTTCATCCTTCAGAGAGGTCGAAGGTAGCTAAAGCACGGTTTCTCTACACTGTTGTTTCTTCGAGTTAAAACGCCAGCTATAAGACTACATGCGAAAGTGGGGCTGCAGGTCTAGCTTGATGAAACACATGGAGAGTTGTGTCCTGCCTTTTGATGCGGCCTGAGTCTCACTCGCAAAAAGCTTTGGACTCCCTTGCAGTGCTCTCACGTATGCATACAACATACTGCTTCCACCTTCAGGACCAGGAATTTTAGCTGAAGCACGGATTCTCTGCCAAGTTTTTCTTTCCAGGTAGGTGGTTGTCTTTAAGCCTGTTCGCTCACACGGGGCAACGGTAGTAGCCCCATAACCATCATGTGAGTTGAGAGCTGCCTTCTGTACCGGCCTGTCTGTCCCCCGATTTCATGAAATGGAAACCGTCCCCAGGCTCTCTTTCACAAAACACCCTAACCTGCTTCCTCCTTCAGAGAGGTCGAACTAGCTAAAGCACGGTTTCTCCACACTGTTGTTTCTTCGACTTAAAACGCCAGCTCTTAGACTTCATGCAAAAGTGGGGCTGCAGTGCTAGCTTGATGAAACACATGGAGAGTTGTGTCCTGCCTTTTGATGCGGCCTGAGTCTCACTCGCAAAATGCTTTGGACTGCCTTGCAATGCTCTCACGTATGCATACAACATACTGCTTGAACCTTCAGGAGCGGGTATTTTAGCTGAAGCACGGATTCTCTGACACTTTTTTCTTTCCAGTTAGGTGCTTGTCTTTAATCCTGCACACACACACGGGGCAACGGTAGTAGCCCCATAACCATGATGTGAGTTGAGAGCTGCCTTCTGTACCGGCCTGTCTGTCCCCCGATTTCATGAACTGGAAACCGTCCCCAGGCTCTCTTTCACAAAACACCCTAACCTGCTTCCTCCTTCAGAGAGGTCGAACTAGCTAAAGCACGGTTTCTCCACACTGTTGTTTCTTCGACTTAAAACGCCAGCTCTTAGACTTCATGCAAAAGTGGGGCTGCAGTGCTAGCTTGATGAAACACATGGAGAGTTGTGTCCTGCCTTTTGATGCGGCCTGAGTCTCAGTCGCAAAATGCTTTGGACTGCCTTGCAATGCTCTCACGTATGCATACAACATACTGCTTGAACCTTCAGGAGCGGGTATTTTAGCTGAAGCACGGATTCTCTGACACTTTTTTCTTTCCAGTTAGGTGCTTGTCTTTAATCCTGCACACACACACGGGGCAACGGTAGTAGCCCCATAACCATGATGTGAGTTGAGAGCTGCCTTCTGTACCGGCCTGTCTCTCCCCCGATTTCATGATATGGAAACCGTCTCCAGGCTCTCTTCCACAATACACCCTAACCTGCTTCCTCCTTCAGAGAGGTCGAAGGTAGCCAAAGCACGGTTTCTCTACACTGTTGTCTCTTCGAGGTAAAACGCCAGCACTTAGACTTCATGCAAAAGTGGGGCTGCAGTGCTAGCTTGATGAAACACATGGAGAGTCGTGTCCTGCCTTTTGATGCGGCCTGAGTCTCACTCGCAAAAAGCTTTGGACTCCCTTGCAGTGCTCTCACGCACGCACACAACATACTGCTTACACGTTCAGGAGCGGGTATTTTAGCTGAAGCACGGATTCTTTGCCACTTTTTTCTTTCCAGTTAGGTGGTTGTCTTTAAGCCTGCACACACACATGGGGCAACGGTACTCGCCCCATAACCATGATGTGAGTTGAGAGCTGCCTTCTGTACCGGCCTGTGTGTCCCCCGATTTCATGAAATGGAAACCGTCCCCAGGCTCTCTTCCACAATACACCCTAACCTGCTTCCTCCTTCAGAGAGGTCGAAGGTAGCTAAAGCACGGTTTCTCTACACTGTTGTTTCTTCGAGTTAAAACGCCAGCTCTTATTCTTCATGCAAAAGTGCGGCTGCAGTGCTAGCTTGATGAAACACTTGGAGAGTCCTGTCCTGCCTATTGCTGGGGCCTGAGTCTCACTCGCAAAAAGCTTTGGACTCCCTTGCAGTGCTCTCACGCACGCACACAACATACTGCTTCCACGTTCAGGAGCGGGTATTTTAGCTGAAGCACGGATTCTCTGCCACTTTTTTCTTTCCAGTTAGTGGGTTGTCTTTAAGCCTGCACATACACACGGGGCAACGGTACTCGCCCCATAACCATGATGTGAGTTGAGAGCTGCCTTCTGTACCGGCCTGTCTGTCCCCCGATTTCATGAAATGGAAACCGTCCCCAGGCTCTCTTCCACAATACACCCTAACCTGCTTCCTCCTTCAGAGAGGTCGAAGGTAGCTAAAGCACGGTTTCTCTACACTGTTGTTTCTTCGAGTTAAAACGCCAGCACTTAGACTTCATGCAAAAGTGCGGCTGCAGTGCTAGCTTGATGAAACACTTGGAGAGTCCTGTCCTGCCTTTTGCTAGGGCCTGAGTCTCACTCGCAAAAAGCTTTGGACTCCCTTGCAGTGCTCTCACGCACGCACACAACATACTGCTTACACGTTCAGGAGCGGGTATTTTAGCTGAAGCACGGATTCTTTGCCACTTTTTTCTTTCCAGTTAGGTGGTTGTCTTTAAGCCTGCACACACACATGGGGCAACGGTACTCGCCCCATAACCATGATGTGAGTTGAGAGCTGCCTTCTGTACCGGCCTGTCTCTCCCCCGATTTCATGAAATGGAAACCGTCCCCAGGCTCTCTTCCACAATACACCCTAACCTGCTTCCTCCTTCAGAGAGGTCGAAGGTAGCTAAAGCACGGTTTCTCTACACTGTTGTTTCTTCGAGTTAAAACGCCAGCTATAAGACTACATGCGAAAGTGGGGCTGCAGGTCTAGCTTGATGAAACACATGGAGAGTTGTGTCCTGCCTTTTGATGCGGCCTGAGTCTCACTCGCAAAAAGCTTTGGACTCCCTTGCAGTGCTCTCACGTATGCATACAACATACTGCTTCCACCTTCAGGACCAGGAATTTTAGCTGAAGCACGGATTCTCTGCCAAGTTTTTCTTTCCAGGTAGGTGGTTGTCTTTAAGCCTGCTCGCTCACACGGGGCAACGGTAGTAGCCCCATAACCATCATGTGAGTTGAGAGCTGCCTTCTGTACCGGCCTGTCTGTCCCCCGATTTCATGAAATGGAAACCGTCCCCAGGCTCTCTTTCACAAAACACCCTAACCTGCTTCCTCCTTCAGAGAGGTCGAACTAGCTAAAGCACGGTTTCTCCACACTGTTGTTTCTTCGACTTAAAACGCCAGCTCTTAGACTTCATGCAAGAGTGGGGCTGCAGTGCTAGCTTGATGAAACACATGGAGAGTTGTGTCCTGCCTTTTGATGCGGCCTGAGTCTCACTCGCAAAATGCTTTGGACTGCCTTGCAATGCTCTCACGTATGCATACAACATACTGCTTGAACCTTCAGGAGCGGGTATTTTAGCTGAAGCACGGATTCTCTGACACTTTTTTCTTTCCAGTTAGGTGCTTGTCTTTAATCCTGCACACACACACGGGGCAACGGTAGTAGCCCCATAACCATGATGTGAGTTGAGAGCTGCCTTCTGTACCGGCCTGTCTCTCCCCCGATTTCATGATATGGAAACCGTCTCCAGGCTCTCTTCCACAATACACCCTAACCTGCTTCCTCCTTCAGAGAGGTCGAAGGTAGCCAAAGCACGGTTTCTCTACACTGTTGTCTCTTCGAGGTAAAACGCCAGCACTTAGACTTCATGCAAAAGTGGGGCTGCAGGGCTAGCTTGATGAAACACATGGAGAGTCGTGTCCTGCCTTTTGATGCGGCCTGAGTCTCACTCGTAAAAAGCTTTGGACTCCCTTGCAGTGCTCTCACGCACGCACACAACATACTGCTTACACGTTCAGGAGCGGGTATTTTAGCTGAAGCACGGATTCTTTGCCACTTTTTTCTTTCCAGTTAGGTGGTTGTCTTTAAGCCTGCACACACACATGGGGCAACGGTACTCGCCCCATAACCATGATGTGAGTTGAGAGCTGCCTTCTGTACCGGCCTGTCTCTCCCCCGATTTCATGAAATGGAAACCGTCCCCAGGCTCTCTTCCACAATACACCCTAACCTGCTTCCTCCTTCAGAGAGGTCGAAGGTAGCTAAAGCACGGTTTCTCTACACTGTTGTTTCTTCGAGTTAAAACGCCAGCTCTTATTCTTCATGCAAAAGTGCGGCTGCAGTGCTAGCTTGATGAAACACTTGGAGAGTCCTGTCCTGCCTATTGCTGGGGCCTGAGTCTCACTCGCAAAAAGCTTTGGACTCCCTTGCAGTGCTCTCACGCACGCACACAACATACTGCTTCCACGTTCAGGAGCGGGTATTTTAGCTGAAGCACGGATTCTCTGCCACTTTTTTCTTTCCAGTTAGTGGGTTGTCTTTAAGCCTGCACATACACACGGGGCAACGGTACTCGCCCCATAACCATGATGTGAGTTGAGAGCTGCCTTCTGTACCGGCCTGTCTCTCCCCCGATTTCATGATATGGAAACCGTCCCCAGGCTCTCTTCCACAATACACCCTAAGCTGCTTCCTCCTTCAGAGAGGTCGAAGGTAGCTAAAGCACGGTTTCTCTACACTGTTGTTTCTTCGAGTTAAAACGCCAGCACTTAGACTTCATGCAAAAGTGCGGCTGCAGTGCTAGCTTGATGAAACACTTGGAGAGTCCTGTCCTGCCTTTTGCTAGGGCCTGAGTCTCACTCGCAAAAAGCTTTGGACTCCCTTGCAGTGCTCTCACGCACGCACACAACATACTGCTTACACGTTCAGGAGCGGGTATTTTAGCTGAAGCACGGATTCTTTGCCACTTTTTTCTTTCCAGTTAGGTGGTTGTCTTTAAGCCTGCACACACACATGGGGCAACGGTACTCGCCCCATAACCATGATGTGAGTTGAGAGCTGCCTTCTGTACCGGCCTGTCTGTCCCCCGATTTCATGAAATGGAAACCGTCCCCAGGCTCTCTTCCACAATACACCCTAACCTGCTTCCTCCTTCAGAGAGGTCGAAGGTAGCTAAAGCACGGTTTCTCTACACTGTTGTTTCTTCGAGTTAAAACGCCAGCTCTTATTCTTCATGCAAAAGTGCGGCTGCAGTGCTAGCTTGATGAAACACTTGGAGAGTCCTGTCCTGCCTATTGCTGGGGCCTGAGTCTCACTCGCAAAAAGCTTTGGACTCCCTTGCAGTGCTCTCACGCACGCACACAACATACTGCTTCCACGTTCAGGAGCGGGTATTTTAGCTGAAGCACGGATTCTCTGCCACTTTTTTGTTTCCAGTTAGTGGGTTGTCTTTAAGCCTGCACATACACACGGGGCAACGGTACTAGCCTCATAACCATGATGTGAGTTGAGAGCTGCCTTCTGTACCGGCCTGTCTCTCCCCCGATTTCATGATATGGAAACCGTCCCCAGGCTCTCTTCCACAATACACCCTAAGCTGCTTCATCCTTCAGAGAGGTCGAAGGTAGCTAAAGCACGGTTTCTCTACACTGTTGTTTCTTCGAGTTAAAACGCCAGCTATAAGACTACATGCGAAAGTGGGGCTGCAGGTCTAGCTTGATGAAACACATGGAGAGTTGTGTCCTGCCTTTTGATGTGGCCTGAGTCTCACTCGCAAAAAGCTTTGGACTCCCTTGCAGTGCTCTCACGTATGCATACAACATACTGCTTCCACCTTCAGGACCAGGAATTTTAGCTGAAGCACGGATTCTCTGCCAAGTTTTTCTTTCCAGGTAGGTGGTTGTCTTTAAGCCTGTTCGCTCACACGGGGCAACGGTAGTAGCCCCATAACCATCATGTGAGTTGAGAGCTGCCTTCTGTACCGGCCTGTCTGTCCCCCGATTTCATGAAATGGAAACCGTCCCCAGGCTCTCTTTCACAAAACACCCTAACCTGCTTCCTCCTTCAGAGAGGTCGAACTAGCTAAAGCACGGTTTCTCCACACTGTTGTTTCTTCGACTTAAAACGCCAGCTCTTAGACTTCATGCAAAAGTGGGGCTGCAGTGCTAGCTTGATGAAACACATGGAGAGTTGTGTCCTGCCTTTTGATGCGGCCTGAGTCTCACTCGCAAAATGCTTTGGACTGCCTTGCAATGCTCTCACGTATGCATACAACATACTGCTTGAACCTTCAGGAGCGGGTATTTTAGCTGAAGCACGGATTCTCTGACACTTTTTTCTTTCCAGTTAGGTGCTTGTCTTTAATCCTGCACACACACACGGGGCAACGGTAGTAGCCCCATAACCATGATGTGAGTTGAGAGCTGCCTTCTGTACCGGCCTGTCTGTCCCCCGATTTCATGAACTGGAAACCGTCCCCAGGCTCTCTTTCACAAAACACCCTAACCTGCTTCCTCCTTCAGAGAGGTCGAACTAGCTAAAGCACGGTTTCTCCACACTGTTGTTTCTTCGACTTAAAACGCCAGCTCTTAGACTTCATGCAAAAGTGGGGCTGCAGTGCTAGCTTGATGAAACACATGGAGAGTTGTGTCCTGCCTTTTGATGCGGCCTGAGTCTCAGTCGCAAAATGCTTTGGACTGCCTTGCAATGCTCTCACGTATGCATACAACATACTGCTTGAACCTTCAGGAGCGGGTATTTTAGCTGAAGCACGGATTCTCTGACACTTTTTTCTTTCCAGTTAGGTGCTTGTCTTTAATCCTGCACACACACACGGGGCAACGGTAGTAGCCCCATAACCATGATGTGAGTTGAGAGCTGCCTTCTGTACCGGCCTGTCTCTCCCCCGATTTCATGATATGGAAACCGTCTCCAGGCTCTCTTCCACAATACACCCTAACCTGCTTCCTCCTTCAGAGAGGTCGAAGGTAGCCAAAGCACGGTTTCTCTACACTGTTGTCTCTTCGAGGTAAAACGCCAGCACTTAGACTTCATGCAAAAGTGGGGCTGCAGTGCTAGCTTGATGAAACACATGGAGAGTCGTGTCCTGCCTTTTGATGCGGCCTGAGTCTCACTCGCAAAAAGCTTTGGACTCCCTTGCAGTGCTCTCACGCACGCACACAACATACTGCTTACACGTTCAGGAGCGGGTATTTTAGCTGAAGCACGGATTCTTTGCCACTTTTTTCTTTCCAGTTAGGTGGTTGTCTTTAAGCCTGCACACACACATGGGGCAACGGTACTCGCCCCATAACCATGATGTGAGTTGAGAGCTGCCTTCTGTACCGGCCTGTGTGTCCCCCGATTTCATGAAATGGAAACCGTCCCCAGGCTCTCTTCCACAATACACCCTAACCTGCTTCCTCCTTCAGAGAGGTCGAAGGTAGCTAAAGCACGGTTTCTCTACACTGTTGTTTCTTCGAGTTAAAACGCCAGCTCTTATTCTTCATGCAAAAGTGCGGCTGCAGTGCTAGCTTGATGAAACACTTGGAGAGTCCTGTCCTGCCTATTGCTGGGGCCTGAGTCTCACTCGCAAAAAGCTTTGGACTCCCTTGCAGTGCTCTCACGCACGCACACAACATACTGCTTCCACGTTCAGGAGCGGGTATTTTAGCTGAAGCACGGATTCTCTGCCACTTTTTTCTTTCCAGTTAGTGGGTTGTCTTTAAGCCTGCACATACACACGGGGCAACGGTACTCGCCCCATAACCATGATGTGAGTTGAGAGCTGCCTTCTGTACCGGCCTGTCTGTCCCCCGATTTCATGAAATGGAAACCGTCCCCAGGCTCTCTTCCACAATACACCCTAACCTGCTTCCTCCTTCAGAGAGGTCGAAGGTAGCTAAAGCACGGTTTCTCTACACTGTTGTTTCTTCGAGTTAAAACGCCAGCACTTAGACTTCATGCAAAAGTGCGGCTGCAGTGCTAGCTTGATGAAACACTTGGAGAGTCCTGTCCTGCCTTTTGCTAGGGCCTGAGTCTCACTCGCAAAAAGCTTTGGACTCCCTTGCAGTGCTCTCACGCACGCACACAACATACTGCTTACACGTTCAGGAGCGGGTATTTTAGCTGAAGCACGGATTCTTTGCCACTTTTTTCTTTCCAGTTAGGTGGTTGTCTTTAAGCCTGCACACACACATGGGGCAACGGTACTCGCCCCATAACCATGATGTGAGTTGAGAGCTGCCTTCTGTACCGGCCTGTCTCTCCCCCGATTTCATGAAATGGAAACCGTCCCCAGGCTCTCTTCCACAATACACCCTAACCTGCTTCCTCCTTCAGAGAGGTCGAAGGTAGCTAAAGCACGGTTTCTCTACACTGTTGTTTCTTCGAGTTAAAACGCCAGCTATAAGACTACATGCGAAAGTGGGGCTGCAGGTCTAGCTTGATGAAACACATGGAGAGTTGTGTCCTGCCTTTTGATGCGGCCTGAGTCTCACTCGCAAAAAGCTTTGGACTCCCTTGCAGTGCTCTCACGTATGCATACAACATACTGCTTCCACCTTCAGGACCAGGAATTTTAGCTGAAGCACGGATTCTCTGCCAAGTTTTTCTTTCCAGGTAGGTGGTTGTCTTTAAGCCTGCTCGCTCACACGGGGCAACGGTAGTAGCCCCATAACCATCATGTGAGTTGAGAGCTGCCTTCTGTACCGGCCTGTCTGTCCCCCGATTTCATGAAATGGAAACCGTCCCCAGGCTCTCTTTCACAAAACACCCTAACCTGCTTCCTCCTTCAGAGAGGTCGAACTAGCTAAAGCACGGTTTCTCCACACTGTTGTTTCTTCGACTTAAAACGCCAGCTCTTAGACTTCATGCAAGAGTGGGGCTGCAGTGCTAGCTTGATGAAACACATGGAGAGTTGTGTCCTGCCTTTTGATGCGGCCTGAGTCTCACTCGCAAAATGCTTTGGACTGCCTTGCAATGCTCTCACGTATGCATACAACATACTGCTTGAACCTTCAGGAGCGGGTATTTTAGCTGAAGCACGGATTCTCTGACACTTTTTTCTTTCCAGTTAGGTGCTTGTCTTTAATCCTGCACACACACACGGGGCAACGGTAGTAGCCCCATAACCATGATGTGAGTTGAGAGCTGCCTTCTGTACCGGCCTGTCTCTCCCCCGATTTCATGATATGGAAACCGTCTCCAGGCTCTCTTCCACAATACACCCTAACCTGCTTCCTCCTTCAGAGAGGTCGAAGGTAGCCAAAGCACGGTTTCTCTACACTGTTGTCTCTTCGAGGTAAAACGCCAGCACTTAGACTTCATGCAAAAGTGGGGCTGCAGGGCTAGCTTGATGAAACACATGGAGAGTCGTGTCCTGCCTTTTGATGCGGCCTGAGTCTCACTCGTAAAAAGCTTTGGACTCCCTTGCAGTGCTCTCACGCACGCACACAACATACTGCTTACACGTTCAGGAGCGGGTATTTTAGCTGAAGCACGGATTCTTTGCCACTTTTTTCTTTCCAGTTAGGTGGTTGTCTTTAAGCCTGCACACACACATGGGGCAACGGTACTCGCCCCATAACCATGATGTGAGTTGAGAGCTGCCTTCTGTACCGGCCTGTCTCTCCCCCGATTTCATGAAATGGAAACCGTCCCCAGGCTCTCTTCCACAATACACCCTAACCTGCTTCCTCCTTCAGAGAGGTCGAAGGTAGCTAAAGCACGGTTTCTCTACACTGTTGTTTCTTCGAGTTAAAACGCCAGCTCTTATTCTTCATGCAAAAGTGCGGCTGCAGTGCTAGCTTGATGAAACACTTGGAGAGTCCTGTCCTGCCTATTGCTGGGGCCTGAGTCTCACTCGCAAAAAGCTTTGGACTCCCTTGCAGTGCTCTCACGCACGCACACAACATACTGCTTCCACGTTCAGGAGCGGGTATTTTAGCTGAAGCACGGATTCTCTGCCACTTTTTTCTTTCCAGTTAGTGGGTTGTCTTTAAGCCTGCACATACACACGGGGCAACGGTACTCGCCCCATAACCATGATGTGAGTTGAGAGCTGCCTTCTGTACCGGCCTGTCTCTCCCCCGATTTCATGATATGGAAACCGTCCCCAGGCTCTCTTCCACAATACACCCTAAGCTGCTTCCTCCTTCAGAGAGGTCGAAGGTAGCTAAAGCACGGTTTCTCTACACTGTTGTTTCTTCGAGTTAAAACGCCAGCACTTAGACTTCATGCAAAAGTGCGGCTGCAGTGCTAGCTTGATGAAACACTTGGAGAGTCCTGTCCTGCCTTTTGCTAGGGCCTGAGTCTCACTCGCAAAAAGCTTTGGACTCCCTTGCAGTGCTCTCACGCACGCACACAACATACTGCTTACACGTTCAGGAGCGGGTATTTTAGCTGAAGCACGGATTCTTTGCCACTTTTTTCTTTCCAGTTAGGTGGTTGTCTTTAAGCCTGCACACACACATGGGGCAACGGTACTCGCCCCATAACCATGATGTGAGTTGAGAGCTGCCTTCTGTACCGGCCTGTCTCTCCCCCGATTTCATGAAATGGAAACCGTCCCCAGGCTCTCTTCCACAATACACCCTAACCTGCTTCCTCCTTCAGAGAGGTCGAAGGTAGCTAAAGCACGGTTTCTCTACACTGTTGTTTCTTCGAGTTAAAACGCCAGCTATAAGACTACATGCGAAAGTGGGGCTGCAGGTCTAGCTTGATGAAACACATGGAGAGTTGTGTCCTGCCTTTTGATGCGGCCTGAGTCTCACTCGCAAAAAGCTTTGGACTCCCTTGCAGTGCTCTCACGTATGCATACAACATACTGCTTCCACCTTCAGGACCAGGAATTTTAGCTGAAGCACGGATTCTCTGCCAAGTTTTTCTTTCCAGGTAGGTGGTTGTCTTTAAGCCTGCTCGCTCACACGGGGCAACGGTAGTAGCCCCATAACCATCATGTGAGTTGAGAGCTGCCTTCTGTACCGGCCTGTCTGTCCCCCGATTTCATGAAATGGAAACCGTCCCCAGGCTCTCTTTCACAAAACACCCTAACCTGCTTCCTCCTTCAGAGAGGTCGAACTAGCTAAAGCACGGTTTCTCCACACTGTTGTTTCTTCGACTTAAAACGCCAGCTCTTAGACTTCATGCAAGAGTGGGGCTGCAGTGCTAGCTTGATGAAACACATGGAGAGTTGTGTCCTGCCTTTTGATGCGGCCTGAGTCTCACTCGCAAAATGCTTTGGACTGCCTTGCAATGCTCTCACGTATGCATACAACATACTGCTTGAACCTTCAGGAGCGGGTATTTTAGCTGAAGCACGGATTCTCTGACACTTTTTTCTTTCCAGTTAGGTGCTTGTCTTTAATCCTGCACACACACACGGGGCAACGGTAGTAGCCCCATAACCATGATGTGAGTTGAGAGCTGCCTTCTGTACCGGCCTGTCTCTCCCCCGATTTCATGATATGGAAACCGTCTCCAGGCTCTCTTCCACAATACACCCTAACCTGCTTCCTCCTTCAGAGAGGTCGAAGGTAGCCAAAGCACGGTTTCTCTACACTGTTGTCTCTTCGAGGTAAAACGCCAGCACTTAGACTTCATGCAAAAGTGGGGCTGCAGGGCTAGCTTGATGAAACACATGGAGAGTCGTGTCCTGCCTTTTGATGCGGCCTGAGTCTCACTCGCAAAAAGCTTTGGACTCCCTTGCAGTGCTCTCACGCACGCACACAACATACTGCTTACACGTTCAGGAGCGGGTATTTTAGCTGAAGCACGGATTCTTTGCCACTTTTTTCTTTCCAGTTAGGTGGTTGTCTTTAAGCCTGCACACACACATGGGGCAACGGTACTCGCCCCATAACCATGATGTGAGTTGAGAGCTGCCTTCTGTACCGGCCTGTCTCTCCCCCGATTTCATGAAATGGAAACCGTCCCCAGGCTCTCTTCCACAATACACCCTAACCTGCTTCCTCCTTCAGAGAGGTCGAAGGTAGCTAAAGCACGGTTTCTCTACACTGTTGTTTCTTCGAGTTAAAACGCCAGCTCTTATTCTTCATGCAAAAGTGCGGCTGCAGTGCTAGCTTGATGAAACACTTGGAGAGTCCTGTCCTGCCTATTGCTGGGGCCTGAGTCTCACTCGCAAAAAGCTTTGGACTCCCTTGCAGTGCTCTCACGCACGCACACAACATACTGCTTCCACGTTCAGGAGCGGGTATTTTAGCTGAAGCACGGATTCTCTGCCACTTTTTTCTTTCCAGTTAGTGGGTTGTCTTTAAGCCTGCACATACACACGGGGCAACGGTACTCGCCCCATAACCATGATGTGAGTTGAGAGCTGCCTTCTGTACCGGCCTGTCTCTCCCCCGATTTCATGATATGGAAACCGTCCCCAGGCTCTCTTCCACAATACACCCTAAGCTGCTTCCTCCTTCAGAGAGGTCGAAGGTAGCTAAAGCACGGTTTCTCTACACTGTTGTTTCTTCGAGTTAAAACGCCAGCTATAAGACTACATGCGAAAGTGGGGCTGCAGGTCTAGCTTGATGAAACACATGGAGAGTTGTGTCCTGCCTTTTGATGCGGCCTGAGTCTCACTCGCAAAGAGCTTTGGACTCCCTTGCAGTGCTCTCACGTATGCATACAACATACTGCTTCCACCTTCAGGACCAGGAATTTTAGCTGAAGCACGGATTCTCTGCCAAGTTTTTCTTTCCAGTTAGGTGGTTGTCTTTAAGCCTGCTCGCTCACACGGGGCAACGGTAGTAGCCCCATAACCATCATGTGAGTTGAGAGCTGCCTTCTGTACCGGCCTGTCTGTCCCCCGATTTCATGAATTGGAAACCGTCCCCAGGCTCTCTTTCACAAAACACCCTAACCTGCTTCCTCCTTCAGAGAGGTCGAACTAGCTAAAGCACGGTTTCTCCACACTGTTGTTTCTTCGACTTAAAACGCCAGCTCTTAGACTTCATGCAAAAGTGGGGCTGCAGTGCTAGCTTGATGAAACACATGGAGAGTTGTGTCCTGCCTTTTGATGCGGCCTGAGTCTCAGTCGCAAAATGCTTTGGACTGCCTTGCAATGCTCTCACGTATGCATACAACATACTGCTTGAACCTTCAGGAGCGGGTATTTTAGCTGAAGCACGGATTCTCTGACACTTTTTTCTTTCCAGTTAGGTGCTTGTCTTTAATCCTGCACACACACACGGGGCAACGGTAGTAGCCCCATAACCATGATGTGAGTTGAGAGCTGCCTTCTGTACCGGCCTGTCTCTCCCCCGATTTCATGATATGGAAACCGTCTCCAGGCTCTCTTCCACAATACACCCTAACCTGCTTCCTCCTTCAGAGAGGTCGAAGGTAGCCAAAGCACGGTTTCTCTACACTATTGTCTCTTCGAGGTAAAACGCCAGCACTTAGACTTCATGCAAAAGTGGGGCTGCAGTGCTAGCTTGATGAAACACATGGAGAGTCGTGTCCTGCCTTTTGATGCGGCCTGAGTCTCACTCGCAAAAAGCTTTGGACTCCCTTGCAGTGCTCTCACGCACGCACACAACATACTGCTTACACGTTCAGGAGCGGGTATTTTAGCTGAAGCACGGATTCTCTGCCACTTTTTTCTTTCCAGTTAGTGGGTTGTCTTTAAGCCTGCACACACACATGGGGCAACGGTACTCGCCCCATAACCATGATGTGAGTTGAGAGCTGCCTTCTGTACCGGCCTGTCTCTCCCCCGATTTCATGAAATGGAAACCGTCCCCAGGCTCTCTTCCACAATACACCCTAACCTGCTTCCTCCTTCAGAGAGGTCGAAGGTAGCTAAAGCACGGTTTCTCTACACTGTTGTTTCTTCGAGTTAAAACGCCAGCTCTTATTCTTCATGCAAAAGTGCGGCTGCAGTGCTAGCTTGATGAAACACTTGGAGAGTCCTGTCCTGCCTATTGCTGGGGCCTGAGTCTCACTCGCAAAAAGCTTTGGACTCCCTTGCAGTGCTCTCACGCACGCACACAACATACTGCTTCCACGTTCAGGAGCGGGTATTTTAGCTGAAGCACGGATTCTCTGCCACTTTTTTCTTTCCAGTTAGTGGGTTGTCTTTAAGCCTGCACATACACACGGGGCAACGGTACTAGCCTCATAACCATGATGTGAGTTGAGAGCTGCCTTCTGTACCGGCCTGTCTCTCCCCCGATTTCATGATATGGAAACCGTCCCCAGGCTCTCTTCCACAATACACCCTAAGCTGCTTCATCCTTCAGAGAGGTCGAAGGTAGCTAAAGCACGGTTTCTCTACACTGTTGTTTCTTCGAGTTAAAACGCCAGCTATAAGACTACATGCGAAAGTGGGGCTGCAGGTCTAGCTTGATGAAACACATGGAGAGTTGTGTCCTGCCTTTTGATGCGGCCTGAGTCTCACTCGCAAAAAGCTTTGGACTCCCTTGCAGTGCTCTCACGTATGCATACAACATACTGCTTCCACCTTCAGGACCAGGAATTTTAGCTGAAGCACGGATTCTCTGCCAAGTTTTTCTTTCCAGGTAGGTGGTTGTCTTTAAGCCTGTTCGCTCACACGGGGCAACGGTAGTAGCCCCATAACCATCATGTGAGTTGAGAGCTGCCTTCTGTACCGGCCTGTCTGTCCCCCGATTTCATGAAATGGAAACCGTCCCCAGGCTCTCTTTCACAAAACACCCTAACCTGCTTCCTTCTTCAGAGAGGTCGAACTAGCTAAAGCACGGTTTCTCCACACTGTTGTTTCTTCGACTTAAAACGCCAGCTCTTAGACTTCATGCAAAAGTGGGGCTGCAGTGCTAGCTTGATGAAACACATGGAGAGTTGTGTCCTGCCTTTTGATGCGGCCTGAGTCTCACTCGCAAAATGCTTTGGACTGCCTTGCAATGCTCTCACGTATGCATACAACATACTGCTTGAACCTTCAGGAGCGGGTATTTTAGCTGAAGCACGGATTCTCTGACACTTTTTTCTTTCCAGTTAGGTGCTTGTCTTTAATCCTGCACACACACACGGGGCAACGGTAGTAGCCCCATAACCATGATGTGAGTTGAGAGCTGCCTTCTGTACCGGCCTGTCTGTCCCCCGATTTCATGAACTGGAAACCGTCCCCAGGCTCTCTTTCACAAAACACCCTAACCTGCTTCCTCCTTCAGAGAGGTCGAACTAGCTAAAGCACGGTTTCTCCACACTGTTGTTTCTTCGACTTAAAACGCCAGCTCTTAGACTTCATGCAAAAGTGGGGCTGCAGTGCTAGCTTGATGAAACACATGGAGAGTTGTGTCCTGCCTTTTGATGCGGCCTGAGTCTCAGTCGCAAAATGCTTTGGACTGCCTTGCAATGCTCTCACGTATGCATACAACATACTGCTTGAACCTTCAGGAGCGGGTATTTTAGCTGAAGCACGGATTCTCTGACACTTTTTTCTTTCCAGTTAGGTGCTTGTCTTTAATCCTGCACACACACACGGGGCAACGGTAGTAGCCCCATAACCATGATGTGAGTTGAGAGCTGCCTTCTGTACCGGCCTGTCTCTCCCCCGATTTCATGATATGGAAACCGTCTCCAGGCTCTCTTCCACAATACACCCTAACCTGCTTCCTCCTTCAGAGAGGTCGAAGGTAGCCAAAGCACGGTTTCTCTACACTGTTGTCTCTTCGAGGTAAAACGCCAGCACTTAGACTTCATGCAAAAGTGGGGCTGCAGTGCTAGCTTGATGAAACACATGGAGAGTCGTGTCCTGCCTTTTGATGCGGCCTGAGTCTCACTCGCAAAAAGCTTTGGACTCCCTTGCAGTGCTCTCACGCACGCACACAACATACTGCTTACACGTTCAGGAGCGGGTATTTTAGCTGAAGCACGGATTCTTTGCCACTTTTTTCTTTCCAGTTAGGTGGTTGTCTTTAAGCCTGCACACACACATGGGGCAACGGTACTCGCCCCATAACCATGATGTGAGTTGAGAGCTGCCTTCTGTACCGGCCTGTCTCTCCCCCGATTTCATGAAATGGAAACCGTCCCCAGGCTCTCTTCCACAATACACCCTAACCTGCTTCCTCCTTCAGAGAGGTCGAAGGTAGCTAAAGCACGGTTTCTCTACACTGTTGTTTCTTCGAGTTAAAACGCCAGCTCTTATTCTTCATGCAAAAGTGCGGCTGCAGTGCTAGCTTGATGAAACACTTGGAGAGTCCTGTCCTGCCTATTGCTGGGGCCTGAGTCTCACTCGCAAAAAGCTTTGGACTCCCTTGCAGTGCTCTCACGCACGCACACAACATACTGCTTCCACGTTCAGGAGCGGGTATTTTAGCTGAAGCACGGATTCTCTGCCACTTTTTTCTTTCCAGTTAGTGGGTTGTCTTTAAGCCTGCACATACACACGGGGCAACGGTACTCGCCCCATAACCATGATGTGAGTTGAGAGCTGCCTTCTGTACCGGCCTGTCTGTCCCCCGATTTCATGAAATGGAAACCGTCCCCAGGCTCTCTTCCACAATACACCCTAACCTGCTTCCTCCTTCAGAGAGGTCGAAGGTAGCTAAAGCACGGTTTCTCTACACTGTTGTTTCTTCGAGTTAAAACGCCAGCTCTTATTCTTCATGCAAAAGTGCGGCTGCAGTGCTAGCTTGATGAGACACTTGGAGAGTCCTGTCCTGCCTATTGCTGGGGCCTGAGTCTCACTCGCAAAAAGCTTTGGACTCCCTTGCAGTGCTCTCACGCACGCACACAACATACTGCTTCCACGTTCAGGAGCGGGTATTTTAGCTGAAGCACGGATTCTCTGCCACTTTTTTCTTTCCAGTTAGTGGGTTGTCTTTAAGCCTGCACATACACACGGGGCAACGGTACTCGCCCCATAACCATGATGTGAGTTGAGAGCTGCCTTCTGTACCGGCCTGTCTCTCCCCCGATTTCATGATATGGAAACCGTCCCCAGGCTCTCTTCCACAATACACCCTAAGCTGCTTCCTCCTTCAGAGAGGTCGAAGGTAGCTAAAGCACGGTTTCTCTACACTGTTGTTTCTTCGAGTTAAAACGCCAGCTATAAGACTACATGCGAAAGTGGGGCTGCAGGTCTAGCTTGATGAAACACATGGAGAGTTGTGTCCTGCCTTTTGATGCGGCCTGAGTCTCACTCGCAAAGAGCTTTGGACTCCCTTGCAGTGCTCTCACGTATGCATACAACATACTGCTTCCACCTTCAGGACCAGGAATTTTAGCTGAAGCACGGATTCTCTGCCAAGTTTTTCTTTCCAGTTAGGTGGTTGTCTTTAAGCCTGCTCGCTCACACGGGGCAACGGTAGTAGCCCCATAACCATGATGTGAGTTGAGAGCTGCCTTCTGTACCGGCCTGTCTGTCCCCCGATTTCATGAATTGGAAACCGTCCCCAGGCTCTCTTTCACAAAACACCCTAACCTGCTTCCTCCTTCAGAGAGGTCGAACTAGCTAAAGCACGGTTTCTCCACACTGTTGTTTCTTCGACTTAAAACGCCAGCTCTTAGACTTCATGCAAAAGTGGGGCTGCAGTGCTAGCTTGATGAAACACATGGAGAGTTGTGTCCTGCCTTTTGATGCGGCCTGAGTCTCAGTCGCAAAATGCTTTGGACTGCCTTGCAATGCTCTCACGTATGCATACAACATACTGCTTGAACCTTCAGGAGCGGGTATTTTAGCTGAAGCACGGATTCTCTGACACTTTTTTCTTTCCAGTTAGGTGCTTGTCTTTAATCCTGCACACACACACGGGGCAACGGTAGTAGCCCCATAACCATGATGTGAGTTGAGAGCTGCCTTCTGTACCGGCCTGTCTCTCCCCCGATTTCATGATATGGAAACCGTCTCCAGGCTCTCTTCCACAATACACCCTAACCTGCTTCCTCCTTCAGAGAGGTCGAAGGTAGCCAAAGCACGGTTTCTCTACACTGTTGTCTCTTCGAGGTAAAACGCCAGCACTTAGACTTCATGCAAAAGTGGGGCTGCAGTGCTAGCTTGATGAAACACATGGAGAGTCGTGTCCTGCCTTTTGATGCGGCCTGAGTCTCACTCGCAAAAAGCTTTGGACTCCCTTGCAGTGCTCTCACGCACGCACACAACATACTGCTTACACGTTCAGGAGCGGGTATTTTAGCTGAAGCACGGATTCTTTGCCACTTTTTTCTTTCCAGTTAGGTGGTTGTCTTTAAGCCTGCACACACACATGGGGCAACGGTACTCGCCCCATAACCATGATGTGAGTTGAGAGCTGCCTTCTGTACCGGCCTGTGTGTCCCCCGATTTCATGAAATGGAAACCGTCCCCAGGCTCTCTTCCACAATACACCCTAACCTGCTTCCTCCTTCAGAGAGGTCGAAGGTAGCTAAAGCACGGTTTCTCTACACTGTTGTTTCTTCGAGTTAAAACGCCAGCTCTTATTCTTCATGCAAAAGTGCGGCTGCAGTGCTAGCTTGATGAAACACTTGGAGAGTCCTGTCCTGCCTATTGCTGGGGCCTGAGTCTCACTCGCAAAAAGCTTTGGACTCCCTTGCAGTGCTCTCACGCACGCACACAACATACTGCTTCCACGTTCAGGAGCGGGTATTTTAGCTGAAGCACGGATTCTCTGCCACTTTTTTCTTTCCAGTTAGTGGGTTGTCTTTAAGCCTGCACATACACACGGGGCAACGGTACTAGCCTCATAACCATGATGTGAGTTGAGAGCTGCCTTCTGTACCGGCCTGTCTCTCCCCCGATTTCATGATATGGAAACCGTCCCCAGGCTCTCTTCCACAATACACCCTAAGCTGCTTCATCCTTCAGAGAGGTCGAAGGTAGCTAAAGCACGGTTTCTCTACACTGTTGTTTCTTCGAGTTAAAACGCCAGCTATAAGACTACATGCGAAAGTGGGGCTGCAGGTCTAGCTTGATGAAACACATGGAGAGTTGTGTCCTGCCTTTTGATGCGGCCTGAGTCTCACTCGCAAAAAGCTTTGGACTCCCTTGCAGTGCTCTCACGTATGCATACAACATACTGCTTCCACCTTCAGGACCAGGAATTTTAGCTGAAGCACGGATTCTCTGCCAAGTTTTTCTTTCCAGGTAGGTGGTTGTCTTTAAGCCTGTTCGCTCACACGGGGCAACGGTAGTAGCCCCATAACCATCATGTGAGTTGAGAGCTGCCTTCTGTACCGGCCTGTCTGTCCCCCGATTTCATGAAATGGAAACCGTCCCCAGGCTCTCTTTCACAAAACACCCTAACCTGCTTCCTCCTTCAGAGAGGTCGAACTAGCTAAAGCACGGTTTCTCCACACTGTTGTTTCTTCGACTTAAAACGCCAGCTCTTAGACTTCATGCAAAAGTGGGGCTGCAGTGCTAGCTTGATGAAACACATGGAGAGTTGTGTCCTGCCTTTTGATGCGGCCTGAGTCTCACTCGCAAAATGCTTTGGACTGCCTTGCAATGCTCTCACGTATGCATACAACATACTGCTTGAACCTTCAGGAGCGGGTATTTTAGCTGAAGCACGGATTCTCTGACACTTTTTTCTTTCCAGTTAGGTGCTTGTCTTTAATCCTGCACACACACACGGGGCAACGGTAGTAGCCCCATAACCATGATGTGAGTTGAGAGCTGCCTTCTGTACCGGCCTGTCTGTCCCCCGATTTCATGAACTGGAAACCGTCCCCAGGCTCTCTTTCACAAAACACCCTAACCTGCTTCCTCCTTCAGAGAGGTCGAACTAGCTAAAGCACGGTTTCTCCACACTGTTGTTTCTTCGACTTAAAACGCCAGCTCTTAGACTTCATGCAAAAGTGGGGCTGCAGTGCTAGCTTGATGAAACACATGGAGAGTTGTGTCCTGCCTTTTGATGCGGCCTGAGTCTCAGTCGCAAAATGCTTTGGACTGCCTTGCAATGCTCTCACGTATGCATACAACATACTGCTTGAACCTTCAGGAGCGGGTATTTTAGCTGAAGCACGGATTCTCTGACACTTTTTTCTTTCCAGTTAGGTGCTTGTCTTTAATCCTGCACACACACACGGGGCAACGGTAGTAGCCCCATAACCATGATGTGAGTTGAGAGCTGCCTTCTGTACCGGCCTGTCTCTCCCCCGATTTCATGATATGGAAACCGTCTCCAGGCTCTCTTCCACAATACACCCTAACCTGCTTCCTCCTTCAGAGAGGTCGAAGGTAGCCAAAGCACGGTTTCTCTACACTGTTGTCTCTTCGAGGTAAAACGCCAGCACTTAGACTTCATGCAAAAGTGGGGCTGCAGTGCTAGCTTGATGAAACACATGGAGAGTCGTGTCCTGCCTTTTGATGCGGCCTGAGTCTCACTCGCAAAAAGCTTTGGACTCCCTTGCAGTGCTCTCACGCACGCACACAACATACTGCTTACACGTTCAGGAGCGGGTATTTTAGCTGAAGCACGGATTCTTTGCCACTTTTTTCTTTCCAGTTAGGTGGTTGTCTTTAAGCCTGCACACACACATGGGGCAACGGTACTCGCCCCATAACCATGATGTGAGTTGAGAGCTGCCTTCTGTACCGGCCTGTCTCTCCCCCGATTTCATGAAATGGAAACCGTCCCCAGGCTCTCTTCCACAATACACCCTAACCTGCTTCCTCCTTCAGAGAGGTCGAAGGTAGCTAAAGCACGGTTTCTCTACACTGTTGTTTCTTCGAGTTAAAACGCCAGCTCTTATTCTTCATGCAAAAGTGCGGCTGCAGTGCTAGCTTGATGAAACACTTGGAGAGTCCTGTCCTGCCTATTGCTGGGGCCTGAGTCTCACTCGCAAAAAGCTTTGGACTCCCTTGCAGTGCTCTCACGCACGCACACAACATACTGCTTCCACGTTCAGGAGCGGGTATTTTAGCTGAAGCACGGATTCTCTGCCACTTTTTTCTTTCCAGTTAGTGGGTTGTCTTTAAGCCTGCACATACACACGGGGCAACGGTACTCGCCCCATAACCATGATGTGAGTTGAGAGCTGCCTTCTGTACCGGCCTGTCTGTCCCCCGATTTCATGAAATGGAAACCGTCCCCAGGCTCTCTTCCACAATACACCCTAACCTGCTTCCTCCTTCAGAGAGGTCGAAGGTAGCTAAAGCACGGTTTCTCTACACTGTTGTTTCTTCGAGTTAAAACGCCAGCACTTAGACTTCATGCAAAAGTGCGGCTGCAGTGCTAGCTTGATGAAACACTTGGAGAGTCCTGTCCTGCCTTTTGCTAGGGCCTGAGTCTCACTCGCAAAAAGCTTTGGACTCCCTTGCAGTGCTCTCACGCACGCACACAACATACTGCTTACACGTTCAGGAGCGGGTATTTTAGCTGAAGCACGGATTCTTTGCCACTTTTTTCTTTCCAGTTAGGTGGTTGTCTTTAAGCCTGCACACACACATGGGGCAACGGTACTCGCCCCATAACCATGATGTGAGTTGAGAGCTGCCTTCTGTACCGGCCTGTCTCTCCCCCGATTTCATGAAATGGAAACCGTCCCCAGGCTCTCTTCCACAATACACCCTAACCTGCTTCCTCCTTCAGAGAGGTCGAAGGTAGCTAAAGCACGGTTTCTCTACACTGTTGTTTCTTCGAGTTAAAACGCCAGCTCTTATTCTTCATGCAAAAGTGCGGCTGCAGTGCTAGCTTGATGAAACACTTGGAGAGTCCTGTCCTGCCTTTTGCTGTGGCCTGAGTCTCACTCACAAAAAGCTTTGGACTCCCTTGCAGTGCTCTCACGCACGCACACAACATACTGCTTCCACGTTCAGGAGCGGGTATTTTAGCTGAAGCACGGATTCTCTGCCACTTTTTTCTTTCCAGTTAGTGGGTTGTCTTTAAGCCTGCACATACACACGGGGCAACGGTACTAGCCCCATAACCATGATGTGAGTTGAGAGCTGCCTTCTGTACCGGCCTGTCTCTCCCCCGATTTCATGATATGGAAACCGTCCCCAGGCTCTCTTCCACAATACACCCTAAGCTGCTTCCTCCTTCAGAGAGGTCGAAGGTAGCTAAAGCACGGTTTCTCTACACTGTTGTTTCTTCGAGTTAAAACGCCAGCTATAAGACTACATGCGAAAGTGGGGCTGCAGGTCTAGCTTGATGAAACACATGGAGAGTTGTGTCCTGCCTTTTGATGCGGCCTGAGTCTCACTCGCAAAAAGCTTTGGACTCCCTTGCAGTGCTCTCACGTATGCATACAACATACTGCTTCCACCTTCAGGACCAGGAATTTTAGCTGAAGCACGGATTCTCTGCCAAGTTTTTCTTTCCAGGTAGGTGGTTGTCTTTAAGCCTGCTCGCTCACACGGGGCAACGGTAGTAGCCCCATAACCATCATGTGAGTTGAGAGCTGCCTTCTGTACCGGCCTGTCTGTCCCCCGATTTCATGAACTGGAAACCGTCCCCAGGCTCTCTTTCACAAAACACCCTAACCTGCTTCCTCCTTCAGAGAGGTCGAACTAGCTAAAGCACGGTTTCTCCACACTGTTGTTTCTTCGACTTAAAACGCCAGCTCTTAGACTTCATGCAAGAGTGGGGCTGCAGTGCTAGCTTGATGAAACACATGGAGAGTTGTGTCCTGCCTTTTGATGCGGCCTGAGTCTCAGTCGCAAAATGCTTTGGACTGCCTTGCAATGCTCTCACGTATGCATACAACATACTGCTTGAACCTTCAGGAGCGGGTATTTTAGCTGAAGCACGGATTCTCTGACACTTTTTTCTTTCCAGTTAGGTGCTTGTCTTTAATCCTGCACACACACACGGGGCAACGGTAGTAGCCCCATAACCATGATGTGAGTTGAGAGCTGCCTTCTGTACCGGCCTGTCTCTCCCCCGATTTCATGATATGGAAACCGTCTCCAGGCTCTCTTCCACAATACACCCTAACCTGCTTCCTCCTTCAGAGAGGTCGAAGGTAGCCAAAGCACGGTTTCTCTACACTGTTGTCTCTTCGAGGTAAAACGCCAGCACTTAGACTTCATGCAAAAGTGGGGCTGCAGTGCTAGCTTGATGAAACACATGGAGAGTCGTGTCCTGCCTTTTGATGCGGCCTGAGTCTCACTCGCAAAAAGCTTTGGACTCCCTTGCAGTGCTCTCACGCACGCACACAACATACTGCTTACACGTTCAGGAGCGGGTATTTTAGCTGAAGCACGGATTCTTTGCCACTTTTTTCTTTCCAGTTAGGTGGTTGTCTTTAAGCCTGCACACACACATGGGGCAACGGTACTCGCCCCATAACCATGATGTGAGTTGAGAGCTGCCTTCTGTACCGGCCTGTGTGTCCCCCGATTTCATGAAATGGAAACCGTCCCCAGGCTCTCTTCCACAATACACCCTAACCTGCTTCCTCCTTCAGAGAGGTCGAAGGTAGCTAAAGCACGGTTTCTCTACACTGTTGTTTCTTCGAGTTAAAACGCCAGCTCTTATTCTTCATGCAAAAGTGCGGCTGCAGTGCTAGCTTGATGAAACACTTGGAGAGTCCTGTCCTGCCTATTGCTGGGGCCTGAGTCTCACTCGCAAAAAGCTTTGGACTCCCTTGCAGTGCTCTCACGCACGCACACAACATACTGCTTCCACGTTCAGGAGCGGGTATTTTAGCTGAAGCACGGATTCTCTGCCACTTTTTTCTTTCCAGTTAGTGGGTTGTCTTTAAGCCTGCACATACACACGGGGCAACGGTACTCGCCCCATAACCATGATGTGGGTTGAGAGCTGCCTTCTGTACCGGCCTGTCTGTCCCCCGATTTCATGAAATGGAAACCGTCCCCAGGCTCTCTTCCACAATACACCCTAACCTGCTTCCTCCTTCAGAGAGGTCGAAGGTAGCTAAAGCGCCGTTTCTCTACACTGTTGTTTCTTCGAGTTAAAATGCCAGCACTTAGACTTCATGCAAAAGTGCGGCTGCAGTGCTAGCTTGATGAAACACTTGGAGAGTCCTGTCCTGCCTTTTGCTAGGGCCTGAGTCTCACTCGCAAAAAGCTTTGGACTCCCTTGCAGTGCTCTCACGCACGCACACAACATACTGCTTCCACGTTCAGGAGCGGGTATTTTAGTTGAAGCACGGATTCTCTGCCACTTTTTTCTTTCCAGTTAGTGGGTTGTCTTTAAGCCTGCACACACACATGGGGCAACGGTACTAGCCCCATAACCATGATGTGAGTTGAGAGCTGCCTTCTGTACCGGCCTGTCTCTCCCCCGATTTCATGATATGGAAACCGTCCCCAGGCTCTCTTCCACAATACACCCTAAGCTGCTTCCTCCTTCAGAGAGGTCGAAGGTAGCTAAAGCACGGTTTCTCTACACTGTTGTTTCTTCGAGTTAAAACGCCAGCTATAAGACTACATGCGAAAGTGGGGCTGCAGGTCTAGCTTGATGAAACACATGGAGAGTTGTGTCCTGCCTTTTGATGCGGCCTGAGTCTCACTCGCAAAAAGCTTTGGACTCCCTTGCAGTGCTCTCACGTATGCATACAACATACTGCTTCCACCTTCAGGACCAGGAATTTTAGCTGAAGCACGGATTCTCTGCCAAGTTTTTCTTTCCAGGTAGGTGGTTGTCTTTAAGCCTGCTCGCTCACACGGGGCAACGGTAGTAGCCCCATAACCATCATGTGAGTTGAGAGCTGCCTTCTGTACCGGCCTGTCTGTCCCCCGATTTCATGAAATGGAAACCGTCCCCAGGCTCTCTTTCACAAAACACCCTAACCTGCTTCCTCCTTCAGAGAGGTCGAACTAGCTAAAGCACGGTTTCTCCACACTGTTGTTTCTTCGACTTAAAACGCCAGCTCTTAGACTTCATGCAAGAGTGGGGCTGCAGTGCTAGCTTGATGAAACACATGGAGAGTTGTGTCCTGCCTTTTGATGCGGCCTGAGTCTCACTCGCAAAATGCTTTGGACTGCCTTGCAATGCTCTCACGTATGCATACAACATACTGCTTGAACCTTCAGGAGCGGGTATTTTAGCTGAAGCACGGATTCTCTGACACTTTTTTCTTTCCAGTTAGGTGCTTGTCTTTAATCCTGCACACACACACGGGGCAACGGTAGTAGCCCCATAACCATGATGTGAGTTGAGAGCTGCCTTCTGTACCGGCCTGTCTCTCCCCCGATTTCATGAAATGGAAACCGTCCCCAGGCTCTCTTCCACAATACACCCTAACCTGCTTCCTCCTTCAGAGAGGTCGAAGGTAGCTAAAGCACGGTTTCTCTACACTGTTGTTTCTTCGAGTTAAAACGCCAGCTCTTATTCTTCATGCAAAAGTGCGGCTGCAGTGCTAGCTTGATGAAACACTTGGAGAGTCCTGTCCTGCCTTTTGCTGGGGCCTGAGTCTCACTCGCAAAAAGCTTTGGACTCCCTTGCAGTGCTCTCACGTATGCATACAACATACTGCTTCCACCTTCAGGACCAGGAATTTTAGCTGAAGCACGGATTCTCTGCCAAGTTTTTCTTTCCAGTTAGGTGGTTGTCTTTAAGCCTGTTCGCTCACACGGGGCAACGGTAGTAGCCCCATAACCATCATGTGAGTTGAGAGCTGCCTTCTGTACCGGCCTGTCTGTCCCCCGATTTCATGAAATGGAAACCGTCCCCAGGCTCTCTTTCACAAAACACCCTAACCTGCTTCCTCCTTCAGAGAGGTCGAACTAGCTAAAGCACGGTTTCTCCACACTGTTGTTTCTTCGACTTAAAACGCCAGCTCTTAGACTTCATGCAAAAGTGGGGCTGCAGGTCTAGCTTGATGAAACACATGGAGAGTTGTGTCCTGCCTTTTGATGCGGCCTGAGTCTCACTCGCAAAATGCTTTGGACTGCCTTGCAATGCTCTCACGTATCCATACAACATACTGCTTGAACCTTCAGGAGCGGGTATTTTAGCTGAAGCACGGATTCTCTGACACTTTTTTCTTTCCAGTTAGGTGCTTGTCTTTAATCCTGCACACACACACGGGGCAACGGTAGTAGCCCCATAACCATGATGTGAGTTGAGAGCTGCCTTCTGTACCGGCCTGTCTCTCCCCCGATTTCATGATATGGAAACCGTCTCCAGGCTCTCTTCCACAATACACCCTAACCTGCTTCCTCCTTCAGAGAAGTCGAAGGTAGCCAAAGCACGGTTTCTCTACACTGTTGTCTCTTCGAGGTAAAACGCCAGCACTTAGACTTCATGCAAAAGTGGGGCTGCAGTGCTAGCTTGATGAAACACATGGAGAGTCGTGTCCTGCCTTTTGATGCGGCCTGAGTCTCACTCGCAAAAAGCTTTGGACTCCCTTGCAGTGCTCTCACGCACGCACACAACATACTGCTTACACGTTCAGGAGCGGGTATTTTAGCTGAAGCACGGATTCTTTGCCACTTTTTTCTTTCCAGTTAGGTGGTTGTCTTTAAGCCTGCACACACACATGGGGCAACGGTACTCGCCCCATAACCATGATGTGAGTTGAGAGCTGCCTTCTGTACCGGCCTGTCTCTCCCCCGATTTCATGATATGGAAACCGTCTCCAGGCTCTCTTCCACAATACACCCTAACCTGCTTCCTCCTTCAGAGAGGTCGAAGGTAGCTAAAGCACGGTTTCTCTACACTGTTGTTTCTTCGAGTTAAAACGCCAGCTCTTATTCTTCATGCAAAAGTGCGGCTGCAGTGCTAGCTTGATGAAACACTTGGAGAGTCCTGTCCTGCCTTTTGCTGGGGCCTGAGTTTCACTCGCAAAAAGCTTTGGACTCCCTTGCAGTGCTCTCACGCACGCACACAACATACTGCTTCCACGTTCAGGAGCGGGTATTTTAGCTGAAGCACGGATTCTCTGCCACTTTTTTCTTTCCAGTTAGTGGGTTGTCTTTAAGCCTGCACATACACACGGGGCAACGGTACTAGCCCCATAACCATGATGTGAGTTGAGAGCTGCCTTCTGTACCGGCCTGTCTCTCCCCCGATTTCATGATATGGAAACCGTCCCCAGGCTCTCTTCCACAATACACCCTAAGCTGCTTCCTCCTTCAGAGAGGTCGAAGGTAGCTAAAGCACGGTTTCTCTACACTGTTGTTTCTTCGAGTTAAAACGCCAGCTATAAGACTACATGCGAAAGTGGGGCTGCAGGTCTAGCTTGATGAAACACATGGAGAGTTGTGTCCTGCCTTTTGATGCGGCCTGAGTCTCACTCGCAAAAAGCTTTGGACTCCCTTGCAGTGCTCTCACGTATGCATACAACATACTGCTTCCACCTTCAGGACCAGGAATTTTAGCTGAAGCACGGATTCTCTGCCAAGTTTTTCTTTCCAGGTAGGTGGTTGTCTTTAAGCCTGCTCGCTCACACGGGGCAACGGTAGTAGCCCCATAACCATGATGAGAGCTGCCTTCTGTACCGGCCTGTCTGTCCCCCGATTTCATGAAATGGAAACCGTCCCCAGGCTCTCTTTCACAAAACACCCTAACCTGCTTCCTCCTTCAGAGAGGTCGAACTAGCTAAAGCACGGTTTCTCCACACTGTTGTTTCTTCGACTTAAAACGCCAGCTCTTAGACTTCATGCAAGAGTGGGGCTGCAGTGCTAGCTTGATGAAACACATGGAGAGTTGTGTCCTGCCTTTTGATGCGGCCTGAGTCTCACTCGCAAAATGCTTTGGACTGCCTTGCAATGCTCTCACGTATGCATACAACATACTGCTTGAACCTTCAGGAGCGGGTATTTTAGCTGAAGCACGGATTCTCTGACACTTTTTTCTTTCCAGTTAGGTGCTTGTCTTTAATCCTGCACACACACACGGGGCAACGGTAGTAGCCCCATAACCATGATGTGAGTTGAGAGCTGCCTTCTGTACCGGCCTGTCTCTCCCCCGATTTCATGATATGGAAACCGTCTCCAGGCTCTCTTCCACAATACACCCTAACCTGCTTCCTCCTTCAGAGAGGTCGAAGGTAGCCAAAGCACGGTTTCTCTACACTGTTGTCTCTTCGAGGTAAAACGCCAGCACTTAGACTTCATGCAAAAGTGGGGCTGCAGTGCTAGCTTGATGAAACACATGGAGAGTCGTGTCCTGCCTTTTGATGCGGCCTGAGTCTCACTCGTAAAAAGCTTTGGACTCCCTTGCAGTGCTCTCACGCACGCACACAACATACTGCTTACACGTTCAGGAGCGGGTATTTTAGCTGAAGCACGGATTCTTTGCCACTTTTTTCTTTCCAGTTAGGTGGTTGTCTTTAAGCCTGCACACACACATGGGGCAACGGTACTCGCCCCATAACCATGATGTGAGTTGAGAGCTGCCTTCTGTACCGGCCTGTCTCTCCCCCGATTTCATGAAATGGAAACCGTCCCCAGGCTCTCTTCCACAATACACCCTAACCTGCTTCCTCCTTCAGAGAGGTCGAAGGTAGCTAAAGCACGGTTTCTCTACACTGTTGTTTCTTCGAGTTAAAACGCCAGCTCTTATTCTTCATGCAAAAGTGCGGCTGCAGTGCTAGCTTGATGAAACACTTGGAGAGTCCTGTCCTGCCTATTGCTGGGGCCTGAGTCTCACTCGCAAAAAGCTTTGGACTCCCTTGCAGTGCTCTCACGCACGCACACAACATACTGCTTCCACGTTCAGGAGCGGGTATTTTAGCTGAAGCACGGATTCTCTGCCACTTTTTTCTTTCCAGTTAGTGGGTTGTCTTTAAGCCTGCACATACACACGGGGCAACGGTACTCGCCCCATAACCATGATGTGAGTTGAGAGCTGCCTTCTGTACCGGCCTGTCTCTCCCCCGATTTCATGATATGGAAACCGTCCCCAGGCTCTCTTCCACAATACACCCTAAGCTGCTTCCTCCTTCAGAGAGGTCGAAGGTAGCTAAAGCACGGTTTCTCTACACTGTTGTTTCTTCGAGTTAAAACGCCAGCTATAAGACTACATGCGAAAGTGGGGCTGCAGGTCTAGCTTGATGAAACACATGGAGAGTTGTGTCCTGCCTTTTGATGCGGCCTGAGTCTCACTCGCAAAGAGCTTTGGACTCCCTTGCAGTGCTCTCACGTATGCATACAACATACTGCTTCCACCTTCAGGACCAGGAATTTTAGCTGAAGCACGGATTCTCTGCCAAGTTTTTCTTTCCAGTTAGATGGTTGTCTTTAAGCCTGCTCGCTCACACGGGGCAACGGTAGTAGCCCCATAACCATGATGTGAGTTGAGAGCTGCCTTCTGTACCGGCCTGTCTGTCCCCCGATTTCATGAATTGGAAACCGTCCCCAGGCTCTCTTTCACAAAACACCCTAACCTGCTTCCTCCTTCAGAGAGGTCGAACTAGCTAAAGCACGGTTTCTCCACACTGTTGTTTCTTCGACTTAAAACGCCAGCTCTTAGACTTCATGCAAAAGTGGGGCTGCAGTGCTAGCTTGATGAAACACATGGAGAGTTGTGTCCTGCCTTTTGATGCGGCCTGAGTCTCAGTCGCAAAATGCTTTGGACTGCCTTGCAATGCTCTCACGTATGCATACAACATACTGCTTGAACCTTCAGGAGCGGGTATTTTAGCTGAAGCACGGATTCTCTGACACTTTTTTCTTTCCAGTTAGGTGCTTGTCTTTAATCCTGCACACACACACGGGGCAACGGTAGTAGCCCCATAACCATGATGTGAGTTGAGAGCTGCCTTCTGTACCGGCCTGTCTCTCCCCCGATTTCATGATATGGAAACCGTCTCCAGGCTCTCTTCCACAATACACCCTAACCTGCTTCCTCCTTCAGAGAGGTCGAAGGTAGCCAAAGCACGGTTTCTCTACACTGTTGTCTCTTCGAGGTAAAACGCCAGCACTTAGACTTCATGCAAAAGTGGGGCTGCAGGGCTAGCTTGATGAAACACATGGAGAGTCGTGTCCTGCCTTTTGATGCGGCCTGAGTCTCACTCGCAAAAAGCTTTGGACTCCCTTGCAGTGCTCTCACGCACGCACACAACATACTGCTTACACGTTCAGGAGCGGGTATTTTAGCTGAAGCACGGATTCTTTGCCACTTTTTTCTTTCCAGTTAGGTGGTTGTCTTTAAGCCTGCACACACACATGGGGCAACGGTACTCGCCCCATAACCATGATGTGAGTTGAGAGCTGCCTTCTGTACCGGCCTGTGTGTCCCCCGATTTCATGAAATGGAAACCGTCCCCAGGCTCTCTTCCACAATACACCCTAACCTGCTTCCTCCTTCAGAGAGGTCGAAGGTAGCTAAAGCACGGTTTCTCTACACTGTTGTTTCTTCGAGTTAAAACGCCAGCTCTTATTCTTCATGCAAAAGTGCGGCTGCAGTGCTAGCTTGATGAAACACTTGGAGAGTCCTGTCCTGCCTATTGCTGGGGCCTGAGTCTCACTCGCAAAAAGCTTTGGACTCCCTTGCAGTGCTCTCACGCACGCACACAACATACTGCTTCCACGTTCAGGAGCGGGTATTTTAGCTGAAGCACGGATTCTCTGCCACTTTTTTCTTTCCAGTTAGTGGGTTGTCTTTAAGCCTGCACATACACACGGGGCAACGGTACTCGCCCCATAACCATGATGTGGGTTGAGAGCTGCCTTCTGTACCGGCCTGTCTGTCCCCCGATTTCATGAAATGGAAACCGTCCCCAGGCTCTCTTCCACAATACACCCTAACCTGCTTCCTCCTTCAGAGAGGTCGAAGGTAGCTAAAGCGCCGTTTCTCTACACTGTTGTTTCTTCGAGTTAAAATGCCAGCACTTAGACTTCATGCAAAAGTGCGGCTGCAGTGCTAGCTTGATGAAACACTTGGAGAGTCCTGTCCTGCCTTTTGCTAGGGCCTGAGTCTCACTCGCAAAAAGCTTTGGACTCCCTTGCAGTGCTCTCACGCACGCACACAACATACTGCTTCCACGTTCAGGAGCGGGTATTTTAGTTGAAGCACGGATTCTCTGCCACTTTTTTCTTTCCAGTTAGTGGGTTGTCTTTAAGCCTGCACACACACATGGGGCAACGGTACTAGCCCCATAACCATGATGTGAGTTGAGAGCTGCCTTCTGTACCGGCCTGTCTCTCCCCCGATTTCATGATATGGAAACCGTCCCCAGGCTCTCTTCCACAATACACCCTAAGCTGCTTCCTCCTTCAGAGAGGTCGAAGGTAGCTAAAGCACGGTTTCTCTACACTGTTGTTTCTTCGAGTTAAAACGCCAGCTATAAGACTACATGCGAAAGTGGGGCTGCAGGTCTAGCTTGATGAAACACATGGAGAGTTGTGTCCTGCCTTTTGATGCGGCCTGAGTCTCACTCGCAAAAAGCTTTGGACTCCCTTGCAGTGCTCTCACGTATGCATACAACATACTGCTTCCACCTTCAGGACCAGGAATTTTAGCTGAAGCACGGATTCTCTGCCAAGTTTTTCTTTCCAGGTAGGTGGTTGTCTTTAAGCCTGCTCGCTCACACGGGGCAACGGTAGTAGCCCCATAACCATCATGTGAGTTGAGAGCTGCCTTCTGTACCGGCCTGTCTGTCCCCCGATTTCATGAAATGGAAACCGTCCCCAGGCTCTCTTTCACAAAACACCCTAACCTGCTTCCTCCTTCAGAGAGGTCGAACTAGCTAAAGCACGGTTTCTCCACACTGTTGTTTCTTCGACTTAAAACGCCAGCTCTTAGACTTCATGCAAGAGTGGGGCTGCAGTGCTAGCTTGATGAAACACATGGAGAGTTGTGTCCTGCCTTTTGATGCGGCCTGAGTCTCACTCGCAAAATGCTTTGGACTGCCTTGCAATGCTCTCACGTATGCATACAACATACTGCTTGAACCTTCAGGAGCGGGTATTTTAGCTGAAGCACGGATTCTCTGACACTTTTTTCTTTCCAGTTAGGTGCTTGTCTTTAATCCTGCACACACACACGGGGCAACGGTAGTAGCCCCATAACCATGATGTGAGTTGAGAGCTGCCTTCTGTACCGGCCTGTCTCTCCCCCGATTTCATGAAATGGAAACCGTCCCCAGGCTCTCTTCCACAATACACCCTAACCTGCTTCCTCCTTCAGAGAGGTCGAAGGTAGCTAAAGCACGGTTTCTCTACACTGTTGTTTCTTCGACTTAAAACGCCAGCTCTTATTCTTCATGCAAAAGTGCGGCTGCAGTGCTAGCTTGATGAAACACTTGGAGAGTCCTGTCCTGCCTTTTGCTGGGGCCTGAGTCTCACTCGCAAAAAGCTTTGGACTCCCTTGCAGTGCTCTCACGTATGCATACAACATACTGCTTCCACCTTCAGGACCAGGAATTTTAGCTGAAGCACGGATTCTCTGCCAAGTTTTTCTTTCCAGTTAGGTGGTTGTCTTTAAGCCTGTTCGCTCACACGGGGCAACGGTAGTAGCCCCATAACCATCATGTGAGTTGAGAGCTGCCTTCTGTACCGGCCTGTCTGTCCCCCGATTTCATGAAATGGAAACCGTCCCCAGGCTCTCTTTCACAAAACACCCTAACCTGCTTCCTCCTTCAGAGAGGTCGAACTAGCTAAAGCACGGTTTCTCCACACTGTTGTTTCTTCGACTTAAAACGCCAGCTCTTAGACTTCATGCAAAAGTGGGGCTGCAGGTCTAGCTTGATGAAACACATGGAGAGTTGTGTCCTGCCTTTTGATGCGGCCTGAGTCTCACTCGCAAAATGCTTTGGACTGCCTTGCAATGCTCTCACGTATCCATACAACATACTGCTTGAACCTTCAGGAGCGGGTATTTTAGCTGAAGCACGGATTCTCTGACACTTTTTTCTTTCCAGTTAGGTGCTTGTCTTTAATCCTGCACACACACACGGGGCAACGGTAGTAGCCCCATAACCATGATGTGAGTTGAGAGCTGCCTTCTGTACCGGCCTGTCTCTCCCCCGATTTCATGATATGGAAACCGTCTCCAGGCTCTCTTCCACAATACACCCTAACCTGCTTCCTCCTTCAGAGAAGTCGAAGGTAGCCAAAGCACGGTTTCTCTACACTGTTGTCTCTTCGAGGTAAAACGCCAGCACTTAGACTTCATGCAAAAGTGGGGCTGCAGTGCTAGCTTGATGAAACACATGGAGAGTCGTGTCCTGCCTTTTGATGCGGCCTGAGTCTCACTCGCAAAAAGCTTTGGACTCCCTTGCAGTGCTCTCACGCACGCACACAACATACTGCTTACACGTTCAGGAGCGGGTATTTTAGCTGAAGCACGGATTCTTTGCCACTTTTTTCTTTCCAGTTAGGTGGTTGTCTTTAAGCCTGCACACACACATGGGGCAACGGTACTCGCCCCATAACCATGATGTGAGTTGAGAGCTGCCTTCTGTACCGGCCTGTCTCTCCCCCGATTTCATGATATGGAAACCGTCTCCAGGCTCTCTTCCACAATACACCCTAACCTGCTTCCTCCTTCAGAGAGGTCGAAGGTAGCTAAAGCACGGTTTCTCTACACTGTTGTTTCTTCGAGTTAAAACGCCAGCTCTTATTCTTCATGCAAAAGTGCGGCTGCAGTGCTAGCTTGATGAAACACTTGGAGAGTCCTGTCCTGCCTTTTGCTGGGGCCTGAGTTTCACTCGCAAAAAGCTTTGGACTCCCTTGCAGTGCTCTCACGCACGCACACAACATACTGCTTCCACGTTCAGGAGCGGGTATTTTAGCTGAAGCACGGATTCTCTGCCACTTTTTTCTTTCCAGTTAGTGGGTTGTCTTTAAGCCTGCACATACACACGGGGCAACGGTACTAGCCCCATAACCATGATGTGAGTTGAGAGCTGCCTTCTGTACCGGCCTGTCTCTCCCCCGATTTCATGATATGGAAACCGTCCCCAGGCTCTCTTCCACAATACACCCTAAGCTGCTTCCTCCTTCAGAGAGGTCGAAGGTAGCTAAAGCACGGTTTCTCTACACTGTTGTTTCTTCGAGTTAAAACGCCAGCTATAAGACTACATGCGAAAGTGGGGCTGCAGGTCTAGCTTGATGAAACACATGGAGAGTTGTGTCCTGCCTTTTGATGCGGCCTGAGTCTCACTCGCAAAAAGCTTTGGACTCCCTTGCAGTGCTCTCACGTATGCATACAACATACTGCTTCCACCTTCAGGACCAGGAATTTTAGCTGAAGCACGGATTCTCTGCCAAGTTTTTCTTTCCAGGTAGGTGGTTGTCTTTAAGCCTGCTCGCTCACACGGGGCAACGGTAGTAGCCCCATAACCATGATGTGAGTTGAGAGCTGCCTTCTGTACCGGCCTGTCTGTCCCCCGATTTCATGAATTGGAAACCGTCCCCAGGCTCTCTTTCACAAAACACCCTAACCTGCTTCCTCCTTCAGAGAGGTCGAACTAGCTAAAGCACGGTTTCTCCACACTGTTGTTTCTTCGACTTAAAACGCCAGCTCTTAGACTTCATGCAAAAGTGGGGCTGCAGTGCTAGCTTGATGAAACACATGGAGAGTTGTGTCCTGCCTTTTGATGCGGCCTGAGTCTCAGTCGCAAAATGCTTTGGACTGCCTTGCAATGCTCTCACGTATGCATACAACATACTGCTTGAACCTTCAGGAGCGGGTATTTTAGCTGAAGCACGGATTCTCTGACACTTTTTTCTTTCCAGTTAGGTGCTTGTCTTTAATCCTGCACACACACACGGGGCAACGGTAGTAGCCCCATAACCATGATGTGAGTTGAGAGCTGCCTTCTGTACCGGCCTGTCTCTCCCCCGATTTCATGATATGGAAACCGTCTCCAGGCTCTCTTCCACAATACACCCTAACCTGCTTCCTCCTTCAGAGAGGTCGAAGGTAGCCAAAGCACGGTTTCTCTACACTGTTGTCTCTTCGAGGTAAAACGCCAGCACTTAGACTTCATGCAAAAGTGGGGCTGCAGGGCTAGCTTGATGAAACACATGGAGAGTCGTGTCCTGCCTTTTGATGCGGCCTGAGTCTCACTCGCAAAAAGCTTTGGACTCCCTTGCAGTGCTCTCACGCACGCACACAACATACTGCTTACACGTTCAGGAGCGGGTATTTTAGCTGAAGCACGGATTCTTTGCCACTTTTTTCTTTCCAGTTAGGTGGTTGTCTTTAAGCCTGCACACACACATGGGGCAACGGTACTCGCCCCATAACCATGATGTGAGTTGAGAGCTGCCTTCTGTACCGGCCTGTGTGTCCCCCGATTTCATGAAATGGAAACCGTCCCCAGGCTCTCTTCCACAATACACCCTAACCTGCTTCCTCCTTCAGAGAGGTCGAAGGTAGCTAAAGCACGGTTTCTCTACACTGTTGTTTCTTCGAGTTAAAACGCCAGCTCTTATTCTTCATGCAAAAGTGCGGCTGCAGTGCTAGCTTGATGAAACACTTGGAGAGTCCTGTCCTGCCTATTGCTGGGGCCTGAGTCTCACTCGCAAAAAGCTTTGGACTCCCTTGCAGTGCTCTCACGCACGCACACAACATACTGCTTCCACGTTCAGGAGCGGGTATTTTAGCTGAAGCACGGATTCTCTGCCACTTTTTTCTTTCCAGTTAGTGGGTTGTCTTTAAGCCTGCACATACACACGGGGCAACGGTACTAGCCTCATAACCATGATGTGAGTTGAGAGCTGCCTTCTGTACCGGCCTGTCTCTCCCCCGATTTCATGATATGGAAACCGTCCCCAGGCTCTCTTCCACAATACACCCTAAGCTGCTTCCTCCTTCAGAGAGGTCGAAGGTAGCTAAAGCACGGTTTCTCTACACTGTTGTTTCTTCGAGTTAAAACGCCAGCTATAAGACTACATGCGAAAGTGGGGCTGCAGGTCTAGCTTGATGAAACACATGGAGAGTTGTGTCCTGCCTTTTGATGCGGCCTGAGTCTCACTCGCAAAAAGCTTTGGACTCCCTTGCAGTGCTCTCACGTATGCATACAACATACTGCTTCCACCTTCAGGACCAGGAATTTTAGCTGAAGCACGGATTCTCTGCCAAGTTTTTCTTTCCAGGTAGGTGGTTGTCTTTAAGCCTGTTCGCTCACACGGGGCAACGGTAGTAGCCCCATAACCATGATGTGAGTTGAGAGCTGCCTTCTGTACCGGCCTGTCTGTCCCCCGATTTCATGAAATGGAAACCGTCCCCAGGCTCTCTTTCACAAAACACGCTAACCTGCTTCCTCCTTCAGAGAGTTCGAACTAGCTAAAGCACGGTTTCTCCACACTGTTGTTTCTTCGACTTAAAACGCCAGCTCTTAGACTTCATGCAAAAGTGGGGCTGCAGTGCTAGCTTGATGAAACACATGGAGAGTTGTGTCCTGCCTTTTGATGCGGCCTGAGTCTCACTCGCAAAATGCTTTGGACTGCCTTGCAATGCTCTCACGTATGCATACAACATACTGCTTGAACCTTCAGGAGCGGGTATTTTAGCTGAAGCACGGATTCTCTGACACTTTTTTCTTTCCAGTTAGGTGCTTGTCTTTAATCCTGCACACACACACGGGGCAACGGTAGTAGCCCCATAACCATGATGTGAGGTGAGAGCTGCCTTCTGTACCGGCCTGTCTGTCCCCCGATTTCATGAACTGGAAACCGTCCCCAGGCTCTCTTTCACAAAACACCCTAACCTTCTTCCTCCTTCAGAGAGGTCGAACTAGCTAAAGCACGGTTTCTCCACACTGTTGTTTCTTCGACTTAAAACGCCAGCTCTTAGACGTCATGCAAAAGTGGGGCTGCAGTGCTAGCTTGATGAAACACATGGAGAGTTGTGTCCTGCCTTTTGATGCGGCCTGAGTCTCAGTCGCAAAATGCTTTGGACTGCCTTGCAATGCTCTCACGTATGCATACAACATACTGCTTGAACCTTCAGGAGCGGGTATTTTAGCTGAAGCACGGATTCTCTGACACTTTTTTCTTTCCAGTTAGGTGCTTGTCTTTAATCCTGCACACACACACGGGGCAACGGTAGTAGCCCCATAACCATGATGTGAGTTGAGAGCTGCCTTCTGTACCGGCCTGTGTGTCCCCCGATTTCATGAAATGGAAACCGTCCCCAGGCTCTCTTCCACAATACACCCTAACCTGCTTCCTCCTTCAGAGAGGTCGAAGGTAGCTAAAGCACGGTTTCTCTACACTGTTGTTTCTTCGAGTTAAAACGCCAGCTCTTATTCTTCATGCAAAAGTGCGGCTGCAGTGCTAGCTTGATGAAACACTTGGAGAGTCCTGTCCTGCCTATTGCTGGGGCCTGAGTCTCACTCGCAAAAAGCTTTGGACTCCCTTGCAGTGCTCTCACGCACGCACACAACATACTGCTTCCACGTTCAGGAGCGGGTATTTTAGCTGAAGCACGGATTCTCTGCCACTTTTTTCTTTCCAGTTAGTGGGTTGTCTTTAAGCCTGCACATACACACGGGGCAACGGTACTCGCCCCATAACCATGATGTGGGTTGAGAGCTGCCTTCTGTACCGGCCTGTCTGTCCCCCGATTTCATGAAATGGAAACCGTCCCCAGGCTCTCTTCCACAATACACCCTAACCTGCTTCCTCCTTCAGAGAGGTCGAAGGTAGCTAAAGCACGGTTTCTCTACACTGTTGTTTCTTCGAGTTAAAACGCCAGCACTTAGACTTCATGCAAAAGTGCGGCTGCAGTGCTAGCTTGATGAAACACTTGGAGAGTCCTGTCCTGCCTTTTGCTAGGGCCTGAGTCTCACTCGCAAAAAGCTTTGGACTCCCTTGCAGTGCTCTCACGCACGCACACAACATACTGCTTCCACGTTCAGGAGCGGGTATTTTAGTTGAAGCACGGATTCTCTGCCACTTTTTTCTTTCCAGTTAGTGGGTTGTCTTTAAGCCTGCACACACACATGGGGCAACGGTACTAGCCCCATAACCATGATGTGAGTTGAGAGCTGCCTTCTGTACCGGCCTGTCTCTCCCCCGATTTCATGATATGGAAACCGTCCCCAGGCTCTCTTCCACAATACACCCTAAGCTGCTTCCTCCTTCAGAGAGGTCGAAGGTAGCTAAAGCACGGTTTCTCTACACTGTTGTTTCTTCGAGTTAAAACGCCAGCTATAAGACTACATGCGAAAGTGGGGCTGCAGGTCTAGCTTGATGAAACACATGGAGAGTTGTGTCCTGCCTTTTGATGCGGCCTGAGTCTCACTCGCAAAAAGCTTTGGACTCCCTTGCAGTGCTCTCACGTATGCATACAACATACTGCTTCCACCTTCAGGACCAGGAATTTTAGCTGAAGCACGGATTCTCTGCCAAGTTTTTCTTTCCAGTTAGGTGGTTGTCTTTAAGCCTGCTCGCTCACACGGGGCAACGGTAGTAGCCCCATAACCATCATGTGAGTTGAGAGCTGCCTTCTGTACCGGCCTGTCTGTCCCCCGATTTCATGAAATGGAAACCGTCCCCAGGCTCTCTTTCACAAAACACCCTAACCTGCTTCCTCCTTCAGAGAGGTCGAACTAGCTAAAGCACGGTTTCTCCACACTGTTGTTTCTTCGACTTAAAACGCCAGCTCTTAGACTTCATGCAAAAGTGGGGCTGCAGTGCTAGCTTGATGAAACACATGGAGAGTTGTGTCCTGCCTTTTGATGCGGCCTGAGTCTCACTCGCAAAATGCTTTGGACTGCCTTGCAATGCTCTCACGTATGCATACAACATACTGCTTGAACCTTCAGGAGCGGGTATTTTAGCTGAAGCACGGATTCTCTGACACTTTTTTCTTTCCAGTTAGGTGCTTGTCTTTAATCCTGCACACACACACGGGGCAACGGTAGTAGCCCCATAACCATGATGTGAGTTGAGAGCTGCCTTCTGTACCGGCCTGTCTCTCCCCCGATTTCATGATATGGAAACCGTCTCCAGGCTCTCTTCCACAATACACCCTAACCTGCTTCCTCCTTCAGAGAGGTCGAAGGTAGCCAAAGCACGGTTTCTCTACACTGTTGTCTCTTCGAGGTAAAACGCCAGCACTTAGACTTCATGCAAAAGTGGGGCTGCAGTGCTAGCTTGATGAAACACATGGAGAGTCGTGTCCTGCCTTTTGATGCGGCCTGAGTCTCACTCGCAAAAAGCTTTGGACTCCCTTGCAGTGCTCTCACGCACGCACACAACATACTGCTTACACGTTCAGGAGCGGGTATTTTAGCTGAAGCACGGATTCTTTGCCACTTTTTTCTTTCCAGTTAGGTGGTTGTCTTTAAGCCTGCACACACACATGGGGCAACGGTACTCGCCCCATAACCATGATGTGAGTTGAGAGCTGCCTTCTGTACCGGCCTGTCTCTCCCCCGATTTCATGAAATGGAAACCGTCCCCAGGCTCTCTTCCACAATACACCCTAACCTGCTTCCTCCTTCAGAGAGGTCGAAGGTAGCTAAAGCACGGTTTTTCTACACTGTTGTTTCTTCGAGTTAAAACGCCAGCTCTTATTCTTCATGCAAAAGTGCGGCTGCAGTGCTAGCTTGATGAAACACTTGGAGAGTCCTGTCCTGCCTTTTGCTGGGGCCTGAGTCTCACTCGCAAAAAGCTTTGGACTCCCTTGCAGTGCTCTCACGCACGCACACAACATACTGCTTCCACGTTCAGGAGCGGGTATTTTAGCTGAAGCACGGATTCTCTGCCACTTTTTTCTTTCCAGTTAGTGGGTTGTCTTTAAGCCTGCACATACACACGGGGCAACGGTACTCGCCCCATAACCATGATGTGAGTTGAGAGCTGCCTTCTGTACCGGCCTGTCTCTCCCCCGATTTCATGATATGGAAACCGTCCCCAGGCTCTCTTCCACAATACACCCTAAGCTGCTTCCTCCTTCAGAGAGGTCGAAGGTAGCTAAAGCACGGTTTCTCTACACTGTTGTTTCTTCGAGTTAAAACGCCAGCTATAAGACTACATGCGAAAGTGGGGCTGCAGGTCTAGCTTGATGAAACACATGGAGAGTTGTGTCCTGCCTTTTGATGCGGCCTGAGTCTCACTCGCAAAAAGCTTTGGACTCCCTTGCAGTGCTCTCACGTATGCATACAACATACTGCTTCCACCTTCAGGACCAGGAATTTTAGCTGAAGCACGGATTCTCTGCCAAGTTTTTCTTTCCAGGTAGGTGGTTGTCTTTAAGCCTGCTCGCTCACACGGGGCAACGGTAGTAGCCCCATAACCATCATGTGAGTTGAGAGCTGCCTTCTGTACCGGCCTGTCTGTCCCCCGATTTCATGAAATGGAAACCGTCCCCAGGCTCTCTTTCACAAAACACCCTAACCTGCTTCCTCCTTCAGAGAGGTCGAACTAGCTAAAGCACGGTTTCTCCACACTGTTGTTTCTTCGACTTAAAACGCCAGCTCTTAGACTTCATGCAAGAGTGGGGCTGCAGTGCTAGCTTGATGAAACACATGGAGAGTTGTGTCCTGCCTTTTGATGCGGCCTGAGTCTCACTCGCAATATGCTTTGGACTGCCTTGCAATGCTCTCACGTATGCATACAACATACTGCTTGAACCTTCAGGAGCGGGTATTTTAGCTGAAGCACGGATTCTCTGACACTTTTTTCTTTCCAGTTAGGTGCTTGTCTTTAATCCTGCACACACACACGGGGCAACGGTAGTAGCCCCATAACCATGATGTGAGTTGAGAGCTGCCTTCTGTACCGGCCTGTCTCTCCCCCGATTTCATGATATGGAAACCGTCTCCAGGCTCTCTTCCACAATACACCCTAACCTGCTTCCTCCTTCAGAGAGGTCGAAGGTAGCCAAAGCACGGTTTCTCTACACTGTTGTCTCTTCGAGATAAAACGCCAGCACTTAGACTTCATGCAAAAGTGGGGCTGCAGTGCTAGCTTGATGAAACACATGGAGAGTCGTGTCCTGCCTTTTGATGCGGCCTGAGTCTCACTCGCAAAAAGCTTTGGACTCCCTTGCAGTGCTCTCACGCACGCACACAACATACTGCTTACACGTTCAGGAGCGGGTATTTTAGCTGAAGCACGGATTCTTTGCCACTTTTTTCTTTCCAGTTAGGTGGTTGTCTTTAAGCCTGCACACACACATGGGGCAACGGTACTCGCCCCATAACCATGATGTGAGTTGAGAGCTGCCTTCTGTACCGGCCTGTCTCTCCCCCGATTTCATGAAATGGAAACCGTCCCCAGGCTCTCTTCCACAATACACCCTAACCTGCTTCCTCCTTCAGAGAGGTCGAAGGTAGCTAAAGCACGGTTTCTCTACACTGTTGTTTCTTCGAGTTAAAACGCCAGCTCTTATTCTTCATGCAAAAGTGCGGCTGCAGTGCTAGCTTGATGAAACACTTGGAGAGTCCTGTCCTGCCTTTTGCTGGGGCCTGAGTCTCACTCGCAAAAAGCTTTGGACTCCCTTGCAGTGCTCTCACGCACGCACACAACATACTGCTTCCACGTTCAGGAGCGGGTATTTTAGCTGAAGCACGGATTCTCTGCCACTTTTTTCTTTCCAGTTAGTGGGTTGTCTTTAAGCCTGCACATACACACGGGCCAACGGTACTCGCCCCATAACCATGATGTGAGATGAGAGCTGCCTTCTGTACCGGCCTGTCTCTCCCCCGATTTCATGATATGGAAACCGTCCCCAGGCTCTCTTCCACAATACACCCTAAGCTGCTTCCTCCTTCAGAGAGGTCGAAGGTAGCTAAAGCACGGTTTCTCTACACTGTCGTTTCTTCGAGTTAAAACGCCAGCTATAAGACTACATGCGAAAGTGGGGCTGCAGGTCTAGCTTGATGAAACACATGGAGAGTTGTGTCCTGCCTTTTGATGCGGCCTGAGTCTCACTCGCAAAAAGCTTTGGACTCCCTTGCAGTGCTCTCACGTATGCATACAACATACTGCTTCCACCTTCAGGACCAGGAATTTTAGCTGAAGCACGGATTCTCTGCCAAGTTTTTCTTTCCAGTTAGGTGGTTGTCTTTAAGCCTGCTCGCTCACACGGGGCAACGGTAGTAGCCCCATAACCATCATGTGAGTTGAGAGCTGCCTTCTGTACCGGCCTGTCTGTCCCCCGATTTCATGAAATGGAAACCGTCCCCAGGCTCTCTTTCACAAAACACCCTAACCTGCTTCCTCCTTCAGAGAGGTCGAACTAGCTAAAGCACGGTTTCTCCACGCTGTTGTTTCTTCGACTTAAAACGCCAGCTCTTAGACTTCATGCAAAAGTGGGGCTGCAGTGCTAGCTTGATGAAACACATGGAGAGTTGTGTCCTGCCTTTTGATGCGGCCTGAGTCTCACTCGCAAAATGCTTTGGACTGCCTTGCAATGCTCTCACGTATGCATACAACATACTGCTTGAACCTTCAGGAGCGGGTATTTTAGCTGAAGCACGGATTCTCTGACACTTTTTTCTTTCCAGTTAGGTGATTTTCTTTAATCCTGCACACACACACGGGGCAACGGTAGTAGCCCCATAACCATGATGTGAGTTGAGAGCTGCCTTCTGTACCGGCCTGTCTCTCCCCCGATTTCATGATATGGAAACCGTCTCCAGGCTCTCTTCCACAATACACCCTAACCTGCTTCCTCCTTCAGAGAGGTCGAAGGTAGCCAAAGCACGGTTTCTCTACACTGTTGTCTCTTCGAGGTAAAACGCCAGCACTTACACTTCATGCAAAAGTGGGGCTGCAGTGCTAGCTTGATGAAACACATGGAGAGTCGTGTCCTGCCGTTTGATGCGGCCTGAGTCTCACTCGCAAAAAGCTTTGGACTCCCTTGCAGTGCTCTCACGCACGCACACAACATACTGCTTACACGTTCAGGAGCGGGTATTTTAGCTGAAGCACGGATTCTTTGCCACTTTTTTCTTTCCAGTTAGGTGGTTGTCTTTAACCCTGCACACACACATGGGGCAACGGTACTCGCCCCATAACCATGATGTGAGTTGAGAGCTGCCTTCTGTACCGGCCTGTCTCTCCCCCGATTTCATGAAATGGAAACCGTCCCCAGGCTCTCTTCCACAATACACCCTAAGCTGCTTCCTCCTTCAGAGAGGTCGAAGGTAGCTAAAGCACGGTTTCTCTACACTGTTGTTTCTTCGAGTTAAAACGCCAGCTCTTATTCTTCATGCAAAAGTGCGGCTGCAGTGCTAGCTTGATGAAACACTTGGAGAGTCCTGTCCTGCCTATTGCTGGGGCCTGAGTCTCACTCGCAAAAAGCTTTGGACTCCCTTGCAGTGCTCTCACGCACGCACTCAACATACTGCTTCCACGTTCAGGAGCGGGTATTTTAGCTGAAGCACGGATTCTCTGCCACTTTTTTCTTTCCAGTTAGTGGGTTGTCTTTAAGCCTGCACATACACACGGGGCAACGGTACTCGCCCCATAACCATGATGTGAGTTGAGAGCTGCCTTCTGTACCGGCCTGTCTGTCCCCCGATTTCATGAAATGGAAACCGTCCCCAGGCTCTCTTCCACAATACACCCTAACCTGCTTCCTCCTTCAGAGAGGTCGAAGGTAGCTAAAGCACGGTTTCTCTACACTGTTGTTTCTTCGAGTTAAAACGCCAGCTCTTATTCTTCATGCAAAAGTGCGGCTGCAGTGCTAGCTTGATGAAACACTTGGAGAGTCCTGTCCTGCCTTTTGCTAGGGCCTGAGTCTCACTCGCAAAAAGCTTTGGACTCCCTTGCAGTGCTCTCACGCACGCACACAACATACTGCTTCCACGTTCAGGAGCGGGTATTTTAGTTGAAGCACGGATTCTCTGCCACTTTTTTCTTTCCAATTAGTGGGTTGTCTTTAAGCCTGCAACACACATGGGGCAACGGTACTAGCCCCATAACCATGATGTGAGTTGAGAGCTGCCTTCTGTACCGGCCTGTCTCTCCCCCGATTTCATGATATGGAAACCGTCCCCAGGCTCTCTTCCACAATACACCCTAAGCTGCTTCCTCCTTCAGAGAGGTCGAAGGTAGCTAAAGCACGGTTTCTCTACACTGTTGTTTCTTCGAGTTAAAACGCCAGCTATAAGACTACATGCGAAAGTGGGGCTGCAGGTCTAGCTTGATGAAACACATGGAGAGTTGTGTCCTGCCTTTTGATGCGGCCTGAGTCTCACTCGCAAAAAGCTTTGGACTCCCTTGCAGTGCTCTCACGTATGCATACAACATACTGCTTCCACCTTCAGGACCAGGAATTTTAGCTGAAGCACGGATTCTCTGCCAAGTTTTTCTTTCCAGGTAGGTGGTTGTCTTTAAGCCTGCTCGCTCACACGGGGCAACGGTAGTAGCCCCATAACCATCATGTGAGTTGAGAGCTGCCTTCTGTACCGGCCTGTCTGTCCCCCGATTTCATGAAATGGAAACCGTCCCCAGGCTCTCTTTCACAAAACACCCTAACCTGCTTCCTCCTTCAGAGAGGTCGAACTAGCTAAAGCACGGTTTCTCCACACTGTTGTTTCTTCGACTTAAAACGCCAGCTCTTAGACTTCATGCAAGAGTGGGGCTGCAGTGCTAGCTTGATGAAACACATGGAGAGTTGTGTCCTGCCTTTTGATGCGGCCTGAGTCTCACTCGCAAAATGCTTTGGACTGCCTTGCAATGCTCTCACGTATGCATACAACATACTGCTTGAACCTTCAGGAGCGGGTATTTTAGCTGAAGCACGGATTCTCTGACACTTTTTTCTTTCCAGTTAGGTGCTTGTCTTTAATCCTGCACACACACACGGGGCAACGGTAGTAGCCCCATAACCATGATGTGAGTTGAGAGCTGCCTTCTGTACCGGCCTGTCTCTCCCCCGATTTCATGATATGGAAACCGTCTCCAGGCTCTCTTCCACAATACACCCTAACCTGCTTCCTCCTTCAGAGAGGTCGAAGGTAGCCAAAGCACGGTTTCTCTACACTGTTGTCTCTTCGAGGTAAAACGCCAGCACTTAGACTTCATGCAAAAGTGGGGCTGCAGTGCTAGCTTGATGAAACACATGGAGAGTCGTGTCCTGCCTTTTGATGCGGCCTGAGTCTCACTCGCAAAAAGCTTTGGACTCCCTTGCAGTGCTCTCACGCACGCACACAACATACTGCTTACACGTTCAGGAGCGGGTATTTTAGCTGAAGCACGGATTCTTTGCCACTTTTTTCTTTCCAGTTAGGTGGTTGTCTTTAAGCCTGCACACACACATGGGGCAACGGTACTCGCCCCATAACCATGATGTGAGTTGAGAGCTGCCTTCTGTACCGGCCTGTCTCTCCCCCGATTTCATGAAATGGAAACCGTCCCCAGGCTCTCTTCCACAATACACCCTAACCTGCTTCCTCCTTCAGAGAGGTCGAAGGTAGCTAAAGCACGGTTTCTCTACACTGTTGTTTCTTCGAGTTAAAACGCCAGCTCTTATTCTTCATGCAAAAGTGCGGCTGCAGTGCTAGCTTGATGAAACACTTGGAGAGTCCTGTCCTGCCTATTGCTGGGGCCTGAGTCTCACTCGCAAAATGCTTTGGACTCCCTTGCAGTGCTCTCACGCACGCACACAACATACTGCTTCCACGTTCAGGAGCGGGTATTTTAGCTGAAGCACGGATTCTCTGCCACTTTTTTCTTTCCAGTTAGTGGGTTGTCTTTAAGCCTGCACCTACACACGGGGCAACGGTACTCGCCCCATAACCATGATGTGAGTTGAGAGCTGCCTTCTGTACCGGCCTGTCTGTCCCCCGATTTCATGAAATGGAAACCGTCCCCAGGCTCTCTTCCACAATACACCCTAACCTGCTTCCTCCTTCAGAGAGGTCGAAGGTAGCTAAAGCACGGTTTCTCTACACTGTTGATTCTTCGAGTTAAAACGCCAGCACTTAGACTTCATGCAAAAGTGCGGCTGCAGTGCTAGCTTGATGAAACACTTGGAGAGTCCTGTCCTGCCTTTTGCTAGGGCCTGAGTCTCACTCGCAAAAAGCTTTGGACTCCCTTGCAGTGCTCTCACGCACGCACACAACATACTGCTTCCACGTTCAGGAGCGGGTATTTTAGTTGAAGCACGGATTCTCTGCCACTTTTTTCTTTCCAGTTAGTGGGTTGTCTTTAAGCCTGCACACACACATGGGGCAACGGTACTAGCCCCATAACCATGATGTGAGTTGAGAGCTGCCTCCTGTACCGGCCTGTCTCTCCCCCGATTTCATGATATGGAAACCGTCCCCAGGCTCTCTTCCACAATACACCCTAAGCTGCTTCCTCCTTCAGAGAGGTCGAAGGTAGCTAAAGCACGGTTTCTCTACACTGTTGTTTCTTCGAGTTAAAACGCCAGCTATAAGACTACATGCGAAAGTGGGGCTGCAGGTCTAGCTTGATGAAACACATGGAGAGTTGTGTCCTGCCTTTTGATGCGGCCTGAGTCTCACTCGCAAAAAGCTTTGGACTCCCTTGCAGTGCTCTCACGTATGCATACAACATACTGCTTCCACCTTCAGGACCAGGAATTTTAGCTGAAGCACGGATTCTCTGCCAAGTTTTTCTTTCCAGGTAGGTGGTTGTCTTTAAGCCTGCTCGCTCACACGGGGCAACGGTAGTAGCCCCATAACCATCATGTGAGTTGAGAGCTGCCTTCTGTACCGGCCTGTCTGTCCCCCGATTTCATGAAATGGAAACCGTCCCCAGGCTCTCTTTCACAAAACACCCTAACCTGCTTCCTCCTTCAGAGAGGTCGAACTAGCTAAAGCACGGTTTCTCCACACTGTTGTTTCTTCGACTTAAAACGCCAGCTCTTAGACTTCATGCAAGAGTGGGGCTGCAGTGCTAGCTTGATGAAACACATGGAGAGTTGTGTCCTGCCTTTTGATGCGGCCTGAGTCTCACTCGCAAAATGCTTTGGACTGCCTTGCAATGCTCTCACGTATGCATACAACATACTGCTTGAACCTTCAGGAGCGGGTATTTTAGCTGAAGCACGGATTCTCTGACACTTTTTTCTTTCCAGTTAGGTGCTTGTCTTTAATCCTGCACACACACACGGGGCAACGGTAGTAGCCCCATAACCATGATGTGAGTTGAGAGCTGCCTTCTGTACCGGCCTGTCTCTCCCCCGATTTCATGATATGGAAACCGTCTCCAGGCTCTCTTCCACAATACACCCTAACCTGCTTCCTCCTTCAGAGAGGTCGAAGGTAGCCAAAGCACGGTTTCTCTACACTGTTGTCTCTTCGAGGTAAAACGCCAGCACTTAGACTTCATGCAAAAGTGGGGCTGCAGTGCTAGCTTGATGAAACACATGGAGAGTCGTGTCCTGCCTTTTGATGCGGCCTGAGTCTCACTCGTAAAAAGCTTTGGACTCCCTTGCAGTGCTCTCACGCACGCACACAACATACTGCTTACACGTTCAGGAGCGGGTATTTTAGCTGAAGCACGGATTCTTTGCCACTTTTTTCTTTCCAGTTAGGTGGTTGTCTTTAAGCCTGCACACACACATGGGGCAACGGTACTCGCCCCATAACCATGATGTGAGTTGAGAGCTGCCTTCTGTACCGGCCTGTCTCTCCCCCGATTTCATGAAATGGAAACCGTCCCCAGGCTCTCTTCCACAATACACCCTAACCTGCTTCCTCCTTCAGAGAGGTCGAAGGTAGCTAAAGCACGGTTTCTCTACACTGTTGTTTCTTCGAGTTAAAACGCCAGCTCTTATTCTTCATGCAAAAGTGCGGATGCAGTGCTAGCTTGATGAAACACTTGGAGAGTCCTGTCCTGCCTATTGCTGGGGCCTGAGTCTCACTCGCAAAAAGCTTTGGACTCCCTTGCAGTGCTCTCACGCACGCACACAACATACTGCTTCCACGTTCAGGAGCGGGTATTTTAGCTGAAGCACGGATTCTCTGCCACTTTTTTCTTTCCAGTTAGTGGGTTGTCTTTAAGCCTGCACATACACACGGGGCAACGGTACTCGCCCCATAACCATGATGTGAGTTGAGAGCTGCCTTCTGTACCGGCCTGTCTCTCCCCCGATTTCATGATATGGAAACCGTCCCCAGGCTCTCTTCCACAATACACCCTAAGCTGCTTCCTCCTTCAGAGAGGTCGAAGGTAGCTAAAGCACGGTTTCTCTACACTGTTGTTTCTTCGAGTTAAAACGCCAGCTATAAGACTACATGCGAAAGTGGGGCTGCAGGTCTAGCTTGATGAAACACATGGAGAGTTGTGTCCTGCCTTTTGATGCGGCCTGAGTCTCACTCGCAAAGAGCTTTGGACTCCCTTGCAGTGCTCTCACGTATGCATACAACATACTGCTTCCACCTTCAGGACCAGGAATTTTAGCTGAAGCACGGATTCTCTGCCAAGTTTTTCTTTCCAGTTAGGTGGTTGTCTTTAAGCCTGCTCGCTCACACGGGGCAACGGTAGTAGCCCCATAACCATGATGTGAGTTGAGAGCTGCCTTCTGTACCGGCCTGTCTGTCCCCCGATTTCATGAATTGGAAACCGTCCCCAGGCTCTCTTTCACAAAACACCCTAACCTGCTTCCTCCTTCAGAGAGGTCGAACTAGCTAAAGCACGGTTTCTCCACACTGTTGTTTCTTCGACTTAAAACGCCAGCTCTTAGACTTCATGCAAAAGTGGGGCTGCAGTGCTAGCTTGATGAAACACATGGAGAGTTGTGTCCTGCCTTTTGATGCGGCCTGAGTCTCAGTCGCAAAATGCTTTGGACTGCCTTGCAATGCTCTCACGTATGCATACAACATACTGCTTGAACCTTCAGGAGCGGGTATTTTAGCTGAAGCACGGATTCTCTGACACTTTTTTCTTTCCAGTTAGGTGCTTGTCTTTAATCCTGCACACACACACGGGGCAACGGTAGTAGCCCCATAACCATGATGTGAGTTGAGAGCTGCCTTCTGTACCGGCCTGTCTCTCCCCCGATTTCATGATATGGAAACCGTCTCCAGGCTCTCTTCCACAATACACCCTAACCTGCTTCCTCCTTCAGAGAGGTCGAAGGTAGCCAAAGCACGGTTTCTCTACACTGTTGTCTCTTCGAGGTAAAACGCCAGCACTTAGACTTCATGCAAAAGTGGGGCTGCAGTGCTAGCTTGATGAAACACATGGAGAGTCGTGTCCTGCCTTTTGATGCGGCCTGAGTCTCACTCGCAAAAAGCTTTGGACTCCCTTGCAGTGCTCTCACGCACGCACACAACATACTGCTTACACGTTCAGGAGCGGGTATTTTAGCTGAAGCACGGATTCTTTGCCACTTTTTTCTTTCCAGTTAGGTGGTTGTCTTTAAGCCTGCACACACACATGGGGCAACGGTACTCGCCCCATAACCATGATGTGAGTTGAGAGCTGCCTTCTGTACCGGCCTGTCTCTCCCCCGATTTCATGAAATGGAAACCGTCCCCAGGCTCTCTTCCACAATACACCCTAACCTGCTTCCTCCTTCAGAGAGGTCGAAGGTAGCTAAAGCACGGTTTCTCTACACTGTTGTTTCTTCGAGTTAAAACGCCAGCTCTTATTCTTCATGCAAAAGTGCGGCTGCAGTGCTAGCTTGATGAAACACTTGGAGAGTCCTGTCCTGCCTATTGCTGGGGCCTGAGTCTCACTCGCAAAAAGCTTTGGACTCCCTTGCAGTGCTCTCACGCACGCACACAACATACTGCTTCCACGTTCAGGAGCGGGTATTTTAGCTGAAGCACGGATTCTCTGCCACTTTTTTCTTTCCAGTTAGTGGGTTGTCTTTAAGCCTGCACATACACACGGGGCAACGGTACTAGCCTCATAACCATGATGTGAGTTGAGAGCTGCCTTCTGTACCGGCCTGTCTCTCCCCCGATTTCATGATATGGAAACCGTCCCCAGGCTCTCTTCCACAATACACCCTAAGCTGCTTCATCCTTCAGAGAGGTCGAAGGTAGCTAAAGCACGGTTTCTCTACACTGTTGTTTCTTCGAGTTAAAACGCCAGCTATAAGACTACATGCGAAAGTGGGGCTGCAGGTCTAGCTTGATGAAACACATGGAGAGTTGTGTCCTGCCTTTTGATGCGGCCTGAGTCTCACTCGCAAAAAGCTTTGGACTCCCTTGCAGTGCTCTCACGTATGCATACAACATACTGCTTCCACCTTCAGGACCAGGAATTTTAGCTGAAGCACGGATTCTCTGCCAAGTTTTTCTTTCCAGGTAGGTGGTTGTCTTTAAGCCTGTTCACTCACACGGGGCAACGGTAGTAGCCCCATAACCATGATGTGAGTTGAGAGCTGCCTTCTGTACCGGCCTGTCTGTCCCCCGATTTCATGAAATGGAAACCGTCCCCAGGCTCTCTTTCACAAAACACCCTAACCTGCTTCCTCCTTCAGAGAGGTCGAACTAGCTAAAGCACGGTTTCTCCACACTGTTGTTTCTTCGACTTAAAACGCCAGCTCTTAGACTTCATGCAAAAGTGGGGCTGCAGTGCTAGCTTGATGAAACACATGGAGAGTTGTGTCCTGCCTTTTGATGCGGCCTGAGTCTCACTCGCAAAATGCTTTGGACTGCCTTGCAATGCTCTCACGTATGCATACAACATACTGCTTGAACCTTCAGGAGCGGGTATTTTAGCTGAAGCACGGATTCTCTGACACTTTTTTCTTTCCAGTTAGGTGCTTGTCTTTTATCCTGCACACACACACGGGGCAACGGTAGTAGCCCCATAACCATGATGTGAGTTGAGAGCTGCCTTCTGTACCGGCCTGTCTGTCCCCCGATTTCATGAACTGGAAACCGTCCCCAGGCTCTCTTTCACAAAACACCCTAACCTGCTTCCTCCTTCAGAGAGGTCGAACTAGCTAAAGCACGGTTTCTCCACACTGTTGTTTCTTCGACTTAAAACGCCAGCTCTTAGACTTCATGCAAAAGTGGGGCTGCAGTGCTAGCTTGATGAAACACATGGAGAGTTGTGTCCTGCCTTTTGATGCGGCCTGAGTCTCAGTCGCAAAATGCTTTGGACTGCCTTGCAATGCTCTCACGTATGCATACAACATACTGCTTGAACCTTCAGGAGCGGGTATTTTAGCTGAAGCACGGATTCTCTGACACTTTTTTCTTTCCAGTTAGGTGCTTGTCTTTAATCCTGCACACACACACGGGGCAACGGTAGTAGCCCCATAACCATGATGTGAGTTGAGAGCTGCCTTCTGTACCGGCCTGTCTCTCCCCCGATTTCATGATATGGAAACCGTCTCCAGGCTCTCTTCCACAATACACCCTAACCTGCTTCCTCCTTCAGAGAGGTCGAAGGTAGCCAAAGCACGGTTTCTCTACACTGTTGTCTCTTCGAGGTAAAACGCCAGCACTTAGACTTCATGCAAAAGTGGGGCTGCAGTGCTAGCTTGATGAAACACATGGAGAGTCGTGTCCTGCCTTTTGATGCGGCCTGAGTCTCACTCGCAAAAAGCTTTGGACTCCCTTGCAGTGCTCTCACGCACGCACACAACATACTGCTTACACGTTCAGGAGCGGGTATTTTAGCTGAAGCACGGATTCTTTGCCACTTTTTTCTTTCCAGTTAGGTGGTTGTCTTTAAGCCTGCACACACACATGGGGCAACGGTACTCGCCCCATAACCATGATGTGAGTTGAGAGCTGCCTTCTGTACCGGCCTGTCTGTCCCCCGATTTCATGAAATGGAAACCGTCCCCAGGCTCTCTTCCACAATACACCCTAACCTGCTTCCTCCTTCAGAGAGGTCGAAGGTAGCTAAAGCACGGTTTCTCTACACTGTTGTTTCTTCGAGTTAAAACGCCAGCTCTTATTCTTCATGCAAAAGTGCGGCTGCAGTGCTAGCTTGATGAAACACTTGGAGAGTCCTGTCCTGCCTATTGCTGGGGCCTGAGTCTCACTCGCAAAAAGTTTTGGACTCCCTTGCAGTGCTCTCACGCACGCACACAACATACTGCTTCCACGTTCAGGAGCGGGTATTTTAGCTGAAGCACGGATTCTCTGCCACTTTTTTCTTTCCAGTTAGTGGGTTGTCTTTAAGCCTGCACATACACACGGGGCAACGGTACTCGCCCCATAACCATGATGTGAGTTGAGAGCTGCCTTCTGTACCGGCCTGTCTGTCCCCCGATTTCATGAAATGGAAACCGTCCCCAGGCTCTCTTCCACAATACACCCTAACCTGCTTCCTCCTTCAGAGAGGTCGAAGGTAGCTAAAGCACGGTTTCTCTACACTGTTGTTTCTTCGAGTTAAAACGCCAGCACTTAGACTTCATGCAAAAGTGCGGCTGCAGTGCTAGCTTGATGAAACACTTGGAGAGTCCTGTCCTGCCTTTTGCTAGGGCCTGAGTCTCACTCGCAAAAAGCTTTGGACTCCCTTGCAGTGCTCTCACGCACGCACACAACATACTGCTTCCACGTTCAGGAGCGGGTATTTTAGTTGAAGCACGGATTCTCTGCCACTTTTTTCTTTCCAGTTAGTGGGTTGTCTTTAAGCCTGCACACACACATGGGGCAACGGTACTAGCCCCATAACCATGATGTGAGTTGAGAGCTGCCTCCTGTACCGGCCTGTCTCTCCCCCGATTTCATGATATGGAAACCGTCCCCAGGCTCTCTTCCACAATACACCCTAAGCTGCTTCCTCCTTCAGAGAGGTCGAAGGTAGCTAAAGCACGGTTTCTCTACACTGTTGTTTCTTCGAGTTAAAACGCCAGCTATAAGACTACATGCGAAAGTGGGGCTGCAGGTCTAGCTTGATGAAACACATGGAGAGTTGTGTCCTGCCTTTTGATGCGGCCTGAGTCTCACTCGCAAAAAGCTTTGGACTCCCTTGCAGTGCTCTCACGTATGCATACAACATACTGCTTCCACCTTCAGGACCAGGAATTTTAGCTGAAGCACGGATTCTCTGCCAAGTTTTTCTTTCCAGGTAGGTGGTTGTCTTTAAGCCTGCTCGCTCACACGGGGCAACGGTAGTAGCCCCATAACCATCATGTGAGTTGAGAGCTGCCTTCTGTACCGGCCTGTCTGTCCCCCGATTTCATGAAATGGAAACCGTCCCCAGGCTCTCTTTCACAAAACACCCTAACCTGCTTCCTCCTTCAGAGAGGTCGAACTAGCTAAAGCACGGTTTCTCCACACTGTTGTTTCTTCGACTTAAAACGCCAGCTCTTAGACTTCATGCAAGAGTGGGGCTGCAGTGCTAGCTTGATGAAACACATGGAGAGTTGTGTCCTGCCTTTTGATGCGGCCTGAGTCTCACTCGCAAAATGCTTTGGACTGCCTTGCAATGCTCTCACGTATGCATACAACATACTGCTTGAACCTTCAGGAGCGGGTATTTTAGCTGAAGCACGGATTCTCTGACACTTTTTTCTTTCCAGTTAGGTGCTTGTCTTTAATCCTGCACACACACACGGGGCAACGGTAGTAGCCCCATAACCATGATGTGAGTTGAGAGCTGCCTTCTGTACCGGCCTGTCTCTCCCCCGATTTCATGATATGGAAACCGTCTCCAGGCTCTCTTCCACAATACACCCTAACCTGCTTCCTCCTTCAGAGAGGTCGAAGGTAGCCAAAGCACGGTTTCTCTACACTGTTGTCTCTTCGAGGTAAAACGCCAGCACTTAGACTTCATGCAAAAGTGGGGCTGCAGTGCTAGCTTGATGAAACACATGGAGAGTCGTGTCCTGCCTTTTGATGCGGCCTGAGTCTCACTCGCAAAAAGCTTTGGACTCCCTTGCAGTGCTCTCACGCACGCACACAACATACTGCTTACACGTTCAGGAGCGGGTATTTTAGCTGAAGCACGGATTCTTTGCCACTTTTTTCTTTCCAGTTAGGTGGTTGTCTTTAAGCCTGCACACACACATGGGGCAACGGTACTCGCCCCATAACCATGATGTGAGTTGAGAGCTGCCTTCTGTACCGGCCTGTCTCTCCCCCGATTTCATGAAATGGAAACCGTCCCCAGGCTCTCTTCCACAATACACCCTAACCTGCTTCCTCCTTCAGAGAGGTCGAAGGTAGCTAAAGCACGGTTTCTCTACACTGTTGTTTCTTCGAGTTAAAACGCCAGCTCTTATTCTTCATGCAAAAGTGCGGCTGCAGTGCTAGCTTGATGAAACACTTGGAGAGTCCTGTCCTGCCTTTTGCTGGGGCCTGAGTCTCACTCGCAAAAAGCTTTGGACTCCCTTGCAGTGCTCTCACGCACGCACCCAACATACTGCTTCCACATTCAGGAGCGGGTATTTTAGCTGAAGCACGGATTCTCTGCCACTTTTTTCTTTCCAGTTAGTGGGTTGTCTTTAAGCCTGCACATACACACGGGGCAACGGTACTCGCCCCATAACCATGATGTGAGTTGAGAGCTGCCTTCTGTACCGGCCTGTCTCTCCCCCGATTTCATGATATGGAAACCGTCCCCAGGCTCTCTTCCACAATACACCCTAAGCTGCTTCCTCCTTCAGAGAGGTCGAAGGTAGCTAAAGCACGGTTTCTCTACACTGTCGTTTCTTCGAGTTAAAACGCCAGCTATAAGACTACATGCGAAAGTGGGGCTGCAGGTCTAGCTTGATGAAACACATGGAGAGTTGTGTCCTGCCTTTTGATGCGGCCTGAGTCTCACTCGCAAAAAGCTTTGGACTCCCTTGCAGTGCTCTCACGTATGCATACAACATACTGCTTCCACCTTCAGGACCAGGAATTTTAGCTGAAGCACTGATTCTCTGCCAAGTTTTTCTTTCCAGTTAGGTGGTTGTCTTTAAGCCTGCTCGCTCACACGGGGCAACGGTAGTAGCCCCATAACCATCATGTGAGTTGAGAGCTGCCTTCTGTACCGGCCTGTCTGTCCCCCGATTTCATGAAATGGAAACCGTCCCCAGGCTCTCTTTCACAAAACACCCTAACCTGCTTCCTCCTTCAGAGAGGTCGAACTAGCTAAAGCACGGTTTCTCCACACTGTTGTTTCTTCGACTTAAAACGCCAGCTCTTAGACTTCATGCAAAAGTGGGGCTGCAGTGCTAGCTTGATGAAACACATGGAGAGTTGTGTCCTGCCTTTTGATGCGGCCTGAGTCTCACTCGCAAAATGCTTTGGACTGCCTTGCAATGCTCTCACGTATGCATACAACATACTGCTTGAACCTTCAGGAGCGGGTATTTTAGCTGAAGCACGGATTCTCTGACACTTTTTTCTTTCCAGTTAGGTGCTTGTCTTTAATCCTGCACACACACACGGGGCAACGGTAGTAGCCCCATAACCATGATGTGAGTTGAGAGCTGCCTTCTGTACCGGCCTGTCTCTCCCCCGATTTCATGATATGGAAACCGTCTCCAGGCTCTCTTCCACAATACACCCTAACCTGCTTCCTCCTTCAGAGAGGTCGAAGGTAGCCAAATCACGGTTTCTCTACACTGTTGTCTCTTCGAGGTAAAACGCCAGCACTTAGACTTCATGCAAAAGTGGGGCTGCAGGGCTAGCTTGATGAAACACATGGAGAGTCGTGTCCTGCCTTTTGATGCGGCCTGAGTCTCACTCGCAAAAAGCTTTGGACTCCCTTGCAGTGCTCTCACGCACGCACACAACATACTGCTTACACGTTCAGGAGCGGGTATTTTAGCTGAAGCACGGATTCTTTGCCACTTTTTTCTTTCCAGTTAGGTGGTTGTCTTTAAGCCTGCACACACACATGGGGCAACGGTACTCGCCCCATAACCATGATGTGAGTTGAGAGCTGCCTTCTGTACCGGCCTGTCTCTCCCCCGATTTCATGAAATGGAAACCGTCCCCAGGCTCTCTTCCACAATACACCCTAACCTGCTTCCTCCTTCAGAGAGGTCGAAGGTAGCTAAAGCACGGTTTCTCTACACTGTTGTTTCTTCGAGTTAAAACGCCAGCTCTTATTCTTCATGCAAAAGTGCGGCTGCAGTGCTAGCTTGATGAAACACTTGGAGAGTCCTGTCCTGCCTATTGCTGGGGCCTGAGTCTCACTCGCAAAAAGCTTTGGACTCCCTTGCAGTGCTCTCACGCACGCACACAACATACTGCTTCCACGTTCAGGAGCGGGTATTTTAGCTGAAGCACGGATTCTCTGCCACTTTTTTCTTTCCAGTTAGTGGGTTGTCTTTAAGCCTGCACATACACACGGGGCAACGGTACTCGCCCCATAACCATGATGTGAGTTGAGAGCTGCCTTCTGTACCGGCCTGTCTGTCCCCCGATTTCATGAAATGGAAACCGTCCCCAGGCTCTCTTCCACAATACACCCTAACCTGCTTCCTCCTTCAGAGAGGTCGAAGGTAGCTAAAGCACGGTTTCTCTACACTGTTGTTTCTTCGAGTTAAAACGCCAGCTCTTATTCTTCATGCAAAAGTGCGGCTGCAGTGCTAGCTTGATGAAACACTTGGAGAGTCCTGTCCTGCCTTTTGCTAGAGCCTGAGTCTCACTCGCAAAAAGCTTTGGACTCCCTTGCAGTGCTCTCACGCACGCACACAACATACTGCTTCCACGTTCAGGAGCGGGTATTTTAGTTGAAGCACGGATTCTCTGCCACTTTTTTCTTTCCAGTTAGTGGGTTGTCTTTAAGCCTGCACACACACATGGGGCAACGGTACTAGCCCCATAACCATGATGTGAGTTGAGAGCTGCCTTCTGTACCGGCCTGTCTCTCCCCCGATTTCATGATATGGAAACCGTCCCCAGGCTCTCTTCCACAATACACCCTAAGCTGCTTCCTCCTTCAGAGAGGTCGAAGGTAGCTAAAGCACGGTTTCTCTACACTGTTGTTTCTTCGAGTTAAAACGCCAGCTATAAGACTACATGCGAAAGTGGGGCTGCAGGTCTAGCTTGATGAAACACATGGAGAGTTGTGTCCTGCCTTTTGATGCGGCCTGAGTCTCACTCGCAAAAAGCTTTGGACTCCCTTGCAGTGCTCTCACGTATGCATACAACATACTGCTTCCACCTTCAGGACCAGGAATTTTAGCTGAAGCACGGATTCTCTGCCAAGTTTTTCTTTCCAGTTAGGTGGTTGTCTTTAAGCCTGCTCGCTCACACGGGGCAACGGTAGTAGCCCCATAACCATCATGTGAGTTGAGAGCTGCCTTCTGTACCGGCCTGTCTGTCCCCCGATTTCATGAAATGGAAACCGTCCCCAGGCTCTCTTTCACAAAACACCCTAACCTGCTTCCTCCTTCAGAGAGGTCGAACTAGCTAAAGCACGGTTTCTCCACACTGTTGTTTCTTCGACTTAAAACGCCAGCTCTTAGACTTCATGCAAGAGTGGGGCTGCAGTGCTAGCTTGATGAAACACATGGAGAGTTGTGTCCTGCCTTTTGATGCGGCCTGAGTCTCACTCGCAAAATGCTTTGGACTGCCTTGCAATGCTCTCACGTATGCATACAACATACTGCTTGAACCTTCAGGAGCGGGTATTTTAGCTGAAGCACGGATTCTCTGACACTTTTTTCTTTCCAGTTAGGTGCTTGTCTTTAATCCTGCACACACACACGGGGCAACGGTAGTAGCCCCATAACCATGATGTGAGTTGAGAGCTGCCTTCTGTACCGGCCTGTCTCTCCCCCGATTTCATGATATGGAAACCGTCTCCAGGCTCTCTTCCACAATACACCCTAACCTGCTTCCTCCTTCAGAGAGGTCGAAGGTAGCCAAAGCACGGTTTCTCTACACTGTTGTCTCTTCGAGGTAAAACGCCAGCACTTAGACTTCATGCAAAAGTGGGGCTGCAGTGCTAGCTTGATGAAACACATGGAGAGTCGTGTCCTGCCTTTTGATGCGGCCTGAGTCTCACTCGCAAAAAGCTTTGGACTCCCTTGCAGTGCTCTCACGCACGCACACAACATACTGCTTACACGTTCAGGAGCGGGTATTTTAGCTGAAGCACGGATTCTTTGCCACTTTTTTCTTTCCAGTTAGGTGGTTGTCTTTAAGCCTGCACACACACATGGGGCAACGGTACTCGCCCCATAACCATGATGTGAGTTGAGAGCTGCCTTCTGTACCGGCCTGTCTCTCCCCCGATTTCATGAAATGGAAACCGTCCCCAGGCTCTCTTCCACAATACACCCTAACCTGCTTCCTCCTTCAGAGAGGTCGAAGGTAGCTAAAGCACGGTTTCTCTACACTGTTGTTTCTTCGAGTTAAAACGCCAGCTCTTATTCTTCATGCAAAAGTGCGGCTGCAGTGCTAGCTTGATGAAACACTTGGAGAGTCCTGTCCTGCCTTTTGCTGGGGCCTGAGTCTCACTCGCAAAAAGCTTTGGACTCCCTTGCAGTGCTCTCACGCACGCACACAACATACTGCTTCCACGTTCAGGAGCGGGTATTTTAGCTGAAGCACGGATTCTCTGCCACTTTTTTCTTTCCAGTTAGTGGGTTGTCTTTAAGCCTGCACATACACACGGGCCAACGGTACTCGCCCCATAACCATGATGTGAGTTGAGAGCTGCCTTCTGTACCGGCCTGTCTCTCCCCCGATTTCATGATATGGAAACCGTCCCCAGGCTCTCTTCCACAATACACCCTAAGCTGCTTCCTCCTTCAGAGAGGTCGAAGGTAGCTAAAGCACGGTTTCTCTACACTGTTGTTTCTTCGAGTTAAAACGCCAGCTATAAGACTACATGCGAAAGTGGGGCTGCAGGTCTAGCTTGATGAAACACATGGAGAGTTGTGTCCTGCCTTTTGATGCGGCCTGAGTCTCACTCGCAAAAAGCTTTGGACTCCCTTGCAGTGCTCTCACGTATGCATACAACATACTGCTTCCACCTTCAGGACCAGGAATTTTAGCTGAAGCACGGATTCTCTGCCAAGTTTTTCTTTCCAGTTAGGTGGTTGTCTTTAAGCCTGCTCGCTCACACGGGGCAACGGTAGTAGCCCCATAACCATCATGTGAGTTGAGAGCTGCCTTCTGTACCGGCCTGTCTGTCCCCCGATTTCATGAAATGGAAACCGTCCCCAGGCTCTCTTTCACAAAACACCCTAACCTGCTTCCTCCTTCAGAGAGGTCGAACTAGCTAAAGCACGGTTTCTCCACACTGTTGTTTCTTCGACTTAAAACGCCAGCTCTTAGACTTCATGCAAGAGTGGGGCTGCAGTGCTAGCTTGATGAAACACATGGAGAGTTGTGTCCTGCCTTTTGATGCGGCCTGAGTCTCACTCGCAAAATGCTTTGGACTGCCTTGCAATGCTCTCACGTATGCATACAACATACTGCTTGAACCTTCAGGAGCGGGTATTTTAGCTGAAGCACGGATTCTCTGACACTTTTTTCTTTCCAGTTAGGTGCTTGTCTTTAATCCTGCACACACACACGGGGCAACGGTAGTAGCCCCATAACCATGATGTGAGTTGAGAGCTGCCTTCTGTACCGGCCTGTCTCTCCCCCGATTTCATGATATGGAAACCGTCTCCAGGCTCTCTTCCACAATACACCCTAACCTGCTTCCTCCTTCAGAGAGGTCGAAGGTAGCCAAAGCACGGTTTCTCTACACTGTTGTCTCTTCGAGGTAAAACGCCAGCACTTAGACTTCATGCAAAAGTGGGGCTGCAGTGCTAGCTTGATGAAACACATGGAGAGTCGTGTCCTGCCTTTTGATGCGGCCTGAGTCTCACTCGCAAAAAGCTTTGGACTCCCTTGCAGTGCTCTCACGCACGCACACAACATACTGCTTACACGTTCAGGAGCGGGTATTTTAGCTGAAGCACGGATTCTTTGCCACTTTTTTCTTTCCAGTTAGGTGGTTGTCTTTAAGCCTGCACACACACATGGGGCAACGGTACTCGCCCCATAACCATGATGTGAGTTGAGAGCTGCCTTCTGTACCGGCCTGTCTCTCCCCCGATTTCATGAAATGGAAACCGTCCCCAGGCTCTCTTCCACAATACACCCTAACCTGCTTCCTCCTTCAGAGAGGTCGAAGGTAGCTAAAGCACGGTTTCTCTACACTGTTGTTTCTTCGACTTAAAACGCCAGCTCTTATTCTTCATGCAAAAGTGCGGCTGCAGTGCTAGCTTGATGAAACACTTGGAGAGTCCTGTCCTGCCTTTTGCTGGGGCCTGAGTCTCACTCGCAAAAAGCTTTGGACTCCCTTGCAGTGCTCTCACGCACGCACACAACATACTGCTTCCACGTTCAGGAGCGGGTATTTTAGCTGAAGCACGGATTCTCTGCCACTTTTTTCTTTCCAGTTAGTGGGTTGTCTTTAAGCCTGCACATACACACGGGGCAACGGTACTCGCCCCATAACCATGATGTGAGTTGAGAGCTGCCTTCTGTACCGGCCTGTCTCTCCCCCGATTTCATGATATGGAAACCGTCCCCAGGCTCTCTTCCACAATACACCCTAAGCTGCTTCCTCCTTCAGAGAGGTCGAAGGTAGCTAAAGCACGGTTTCTCTACACTGTTGTTTCTTCGAGTTAAAACGCCAGCTATAAGACTACATGCGAAAGTGGGGCTGCAGGTCTAGCTTGATGAAACACATGGAGAGTTGTGTCCTGCCTTTTGATGCGGCCTGAGTCTCACTCGCAAAAAGCTTTGGACTCCCTTGCAGTGCTCTCACGTATGCATACAACATACTGCTTCCACCTTCAGGACCAGGAATTTTAGCTGAAGCACGGATTCTCTGCCAAGTTTTTCTTTCCAGTTAGGTGGTTGTCTTTAAGCCTGCTCGCTCACACGGGGCAACGGTAGTAGCCCCATAACCATCATGTGAGTTGAGAGCTGCCTTCTGTACCGGCCTGTCTGTCCCCCGATTTCATGAAATGGAAACCGTCCCCAGGCTCTCTTTCACAAAACACCCTAACCTGCTTCCTCCTTCAGAGAGGTCGAACTAGCTAAAGCACGGTTTCTCCACACTGTTGTTTCTTCGACTTAAAACGCCAGCTCTTAGACTTCATGCAAGAGTGGGGCTGCAGTGCTAGCTTGATGAAACACATGGAGAGTTGTGTCCTGCCTTTTGATGCGGCCTGAGTCTCACTCGCAAAATGCTTTGGACTGCCTTGCAATGCTCTCACGTATGCATACAACATACTGCTTGAACCTTCAGGAGCGGGTATTTTAGCTGAAGCACGGATTCTCTGACACTTTTTTCTTTCCAGTTAGGTGCTTGTCTTTAATCCTGCACACACACACGGGGCAACGGTAGTAGCCCCATAACCATGATGTGAGTTGAGAGCTGCCTTCTGTACCGGCCTGTCTCTCCCCCGATTTCATGATATGGAAACCGTCTCCAGGCTCTCTTCCACAATACACCCTAACCTGCTTCCTCCTTCAGAGAGGTCGAAGGTAGCCAAAGCACGGTTTCTCTACACTGTTGTCTCTTCGAGGTAAAACGCCAGCACTTAGACTTCATGCAAAAGTGGGGCTGCAGGGCTAGCTTGATGAAACACATGGAGAGTCGTGTCCTGCCTTTTGATGCGGCCTGAGTCTCACTCGCAAAAAGCTTTGGACTCCCTTGCAGTGCTCTCACGCACGCACACAACATACTGCTTCCACGTTCAGGAGCGGGTATTTTAGCTGAAGCACGGATTCTCTGCCACTTTTTTCTTTCCAGTTAGTGGGTTGTCTTTAAGCCTGCACATACACACGGGGCAACGGTACTCGCCCCATAACCATGATGTGAGTTGAGAGCTGCCTTCTGTACCGGCCTGTCTCTCCCCCGATTTCATGATATGGAAACCGTCCCCAGGCTCTCTTCCACAATACACCCTAAGCTGCTTCCTCCTTCAGAGAGGTCGAAGGTAGCTAAAGCACGGTTTCTCTACACTGTCGTTTCTTCGAGTTAAAACGCCAGCTATAAGACTACATGCGAAAGTGGGGCTGCAGGTCTAGCTTGATGAAACACATGGAGAGTTGTGTCCTGCCTTTTGATGCGGCCTGAGTCTCACTCGCAAAAAGCTTTGGACTCCCTTGCAGTGCTCTCACGTATGCATACAACATACTGCTTCCACCTTCAGGACCAGGAATTTTAGCTGAAGCACGGATTCTCTGCCAAGTTTTTCTTTCCAGTTAGGTGGTTGTCTTTAAGCCTGCTCGCTCACACGGGGCAACGGTAGTAGCCCCATAACCATCATGTGAGTTGAGAGCTGCCTTCTGTACCGGCCTGTCTGTCCCCCGATTTCATGAAATGGAAACCGTCCCCAGGCTCTCTTTCACAAAACACCCTAACCTGCTTCCTCCTTCAGAGAGGTCGAACTAGCTAAAGCACGGTTTCTCCACACTGTTGTTTCTTCGACTTAAAACGCCAGCTCTTAGACTTCATGCAAGAGTGGGGCTGCAGTGCTAGCTTGATGAAACACATGGAGAGTTGTGTCCTGCCTTTTGATGCGGCCTGAGTCTCACTCGCAAAATGCTTTGGACTGCCTTGCAATGCTCTCACGTATGCATACAACATACTGCTTGAACCTTCAGGAGCGGGTATTTTAGCTGAAGCACGGATTCTCTGACACTTTTTTCTTTCCAGTTAGGTGCTTGTCTTTAATCCTGCACACACACACGGGGCAACGGTAGTAGCCCCATAACCATGATGTGAGTTGAGAGCTGCCTTCTGTACCGGCCTGTCTCTCCCCCGATTTCATGATATGGAAACCGTCTCCAGGCTCTCTTCCACAATACACCCTAACCTGCTTCCTCCTTCAGAGAGGTCGAAGGTAGCCAAAGCACGGTTTCTCTACACTGTTGTCTCTTCGAGGTAAAACGCCAGCACTTAGACTTCATGCAAAAGTGGGGCTGCAGGGCTAGCTTGATGAAACACATGGAGAGTCGTGTCCTGCCTTTTGATGCGGCCTGAGTCTCACTCGCAAAAAGGTTTGGACTCCCTTGCAGTGCTCTCACGCACGCACACAACATACTGCTTACACGTTCAGGAGCGGGTATTTTAGCTGAAGCACGGATTCTTTGCCACTTTTTTCTTTCCAGTTAGGTGGTTGTCTTTAAGCCTGCACACACACATGGGGCAACGGTACTCGCCCCATAACCATGATGTGAGTTGAGAGCTGCCTTCTGTACCGGCCTGTCTCTCCCCCGATTTCATGAAATGGAAACCGTCCCCAGGCTCTCTTCCACAATACACCCTAACCTGCTTCCTCCTTCAGAGAGGTCGAAGGTAGCTAAAGCACGGTTTCTCTACACTGTTGTTTCTTCGACTTAAAACGCCAGCTCTTATTCTTCATGCAAAAGTGCGGCTGCAGTGCTAGCTTGATGAAACACTTGGAGAGACCTGTCCTGCCTATTGCTGGGGCCTGAGTCTCACTCGCAAAAAGCTTTGGACTCCCTTGCAGTGCTCTCACGCACGCACACAACATACTGCTTCCACGTTCAGGAGCGGGTATTTTAGCTGAAGCACGGATTCTCTGCCACTTTTTTCTTTCCAGTTAGTGGGTTGTCTTTAAGCCTGCACATACACATGGGGCAACGGTACTCGCCCCATAACCATGATGTGAGTTGAGAGCTGCCTTCTGTACCGGCCTGTCTCTCCCCCGATTTCATGGAATGGAAACCGTCCCCAGGCTCTCTTCCACAATACACCCTAACCTGCTTCCTCCTTCAGAGAGGTCGAAGGTAGCTAAAGCACGGTTTCTCTACACTGTTGTTTCTTCGAGTTAAAACGCCAGCTATAAGACTACATGCGAAAGTGGGGCTGCAGGTCTAGCTTGATGAAACACATGGAGAGTTGTGTCCTGCCTTTTGATGCGGCCTGAGTCTCACTCGCAAAAAGCTTTGGACTCCCTTGCAGTGCTCTCACGTATGCATACAACATACTGCTTCCACCTTCAGGACCAGGAATTTTAGCTGAAGCACGGATTCTCTGCCAAGTTTTTCTTTCCAGTTAGGTGGTTGTCTTTAAGCCTGCTCGCTCACACGGGGCAACGGTAGTAGCCCCATAACCATCATGTGAGTTGAGAGCTGCCTTCTGTACCGGCCTGTCTGTCCCCCGATTTCATGAAATGGAAACCGTCCCCAGGCTCTCTTTCACAAAACACCCTAACCTGCTTCCTCCTTCAGAGAGGTCGAACTAGCTAAAGCACGGTTTCTCCACACTGTTGTTTCTTCGACTTAAAACGCCAGCTCTTAGACTTCATGCAAGAGTGGGGCTGCAGTGCTAGCTTGATGAAACACATGGAGAGTTGTGTCCTGCCTTTTGATGCGGCCTGAGTCTCACTCGCAAAATGCTTTGGACTGCCTTGCAATGCTCTCACGTATGCATACAACATACTGCTTGAACCTTCAGGAGCGGGTATTTTAGCTGAAGCACGGATTCTCTGACACTTTTTTCTTTCCAGTTAGGTGCTTGTCTTTAATCCTGCACACACACACGGGGCAACGGTAGTAGCCCCATAACCATGATGTGAGTTGAGAGCTGCCTTCTGTACCGGCCTGTCTCTCCCCCGATTTCATGATATGGAAACCGTCTCCAGGCTCTCTTCCACAATACACCCTAACCTGCTTCCTCCTTCAGAGAGGTCGAAGGTAGCTAAAGCACGGTTTCTCGACACTGTTGTTTCTTCGAGTTAAAACGCCAGCTCTTATTCTTCATGCAAAAGTGCGGCTGCAGGTCTAGCTTGATGAAACACTTGGAGAGTCCTGTCCTGCCTATTGCTGGGGCCTGAGTCTCACTCGCAAAAAGCTTTGGACTCCCTTGCAGTGCTCTCACGCACGCACACAACATACTGCTTCCACGTTCAGGAGCGGGTATTTTAGCTGAAGCACGGATTCTCTGCCACTTTTTTCTTTCCAGTTAGTGGGTTGTCTTTAAGCCTGCACATACACACGGGGCAACGGTACTCGCCCCATAACCATGATGTGAGTTGAGAGCTGCCTTCTGTACCGGCCTGTCTCTCCCCCGATTTCATGATATGGAAACCGTCCCCAGGCTCTCTTCCACAATACACCCTAAGCTGCTTCCTCCTTCAGAGAGGTCGAAGGTAGCTAAAGCACGGTTTCTCTACACTGTCGTTTCTTCGAGTTTAAACGCCAGCTATAAGACTACATGCGAAAGTGGGGCTGCAGGTCTAGCTTGATGAAACACATGGAGAGTTGTGTCCTGCCTTTTGATGCGGCCTGAGTCTCACTCGCAAAAAGCTTTGGACTCCCTTGCAGTGCTCTCACGTATGCATACAACATACTGCTTCCACCTTCAGGACCAGGAATTTTAGCTGAAGCACGGATTCTCTGCCAAGTTTTTCTTTCCAGTTAGGTGGTTGTCTTTAAGCCTGCTCGCTCACACGGGGCAACGGTAGTAGCCCCATAACCATCATGTGAGTTGAGAGCTGCCTTCTGTACCGGCCTGTCTGTCCCCCGATTTCATGAAATGGAAACCGTCCCCAGGCTCTCTTTCACAAAACACCCTAACCTGCTTCCTCCTTCAGAGAGGTCGAACTAGCTAAAGCACGGTTTCTCCACACTGTTGTTTCTTCGACTTAAAACGCCAGCTCTTAGACTTCATGCAAAAGTGGGGCTGCAGTGCTAGCTTGATGAAACACATGGAGAGTTGTGTCCTGCCTTTTGATGCGGCCTGAGTCTCACTCGCAAAATGCTTTGGACTGCCTTGCAATGCTCTCACGTATGCATACAACATACTGCTTGAACCTTCAGGAGCGGGTATTTTAGCTGAAGCACGGATTCTCTGACACTTTTTTCTTTCCAGTTAGGTGCTTGTCTTTAATCCTGCACACACACACGGGGCAACGGTAGTAGCCCCATAACCATGATGTGAGTTGAGAGCTGCCTTCTGTACCGGCCTGTCTCTCCCCCGATTTCATGATATGGAAACCGTCTCCAGGCTCTCTTCCACAATACACCCTAACCTGCTTCCTCCTTCAGAGAGGTCGAAGGTAGCCAAAGCACGGTTTCTCTACACTGTTGTCTCTTCGAGGTAAAACGCCAGCACTTAGACTTCATGCAAAAGTGGGGCTGCAGTGCTAGCTTGATGAAACACATGGAGAGTCGTGTCCTGCCTTTTGATGCGGCCTGAGTCTCACTCGCAAAAAGCTTTGGACTCCCTTGCAGTGCTCTCACGCACGCACACAACATACTGCTTACACGTTCAGGAGCGGGTATTTTAGCTGAAGCACGGATTCTTTGCCACTTTTTTCTTTCCAGTTAGGTGGTTGTCTTTAAGCCTGCACACACACATGGGGCAACGGTACTCGCCCCATAACCATGATGTGAGTTGAGAGCTGCCTTCTGTACCGGCCTGTCTGTCCCCCGATTTCATGAAATGGAAACCGTCCCCAGGCTCTCTTCCACAATACACCCTAACCTGCTTCCTCCTTCAGAGAGGTCGAAGGTAGCTAAAGCACGGTTTCTCTACACTGTTGTTTCTTCGAGTTAAAACGCCAGCTCTTATTCTTCATGCAAAAGTGCGGCTGCAGTGCTAGCTTGATGAAACACTTGGAGAGTCCTGTCCTGCCTTTTGCTAGGGCCTGAGTCTCACTCGCAAAAAGCTTTGGACTCCCTTGCAGTGCTCTCACGCACGCACACAACATACTGCTTCCACGTTCAGGAGCGGGTATTTTAGTTGAAGCACGGATTCTCTGCCACTTTTTTCTTTCCAGTTAGTGGGTTGTCTTTAAGCCTGCACACACACATGGGGCAACGGTACTAGCCCCATAACCATGATGTGAGTTGAGAGCTGCCTTCTGTACCGGCCTGTCTCTCCCCCGATTTCATGATATGGAAACCGTCCCCAGGCTCTCTTCCACAATACACCCTAAGCTGCTTCCTCCTTCAGAGAGGTCGAAGGTAGCTAAAGCACGGTTTCTCTACACTGTTGTTTCTTCGAGTTAAAACGCCAGCTATAAGACTACATGCGAAAGTGGGGCTGCAGGTCTAGCTTGATGAAACACATGGAGAGTTGTGTCCTGCCTTTTGATGCGGCCTGAGTCTCACTCGCAAAAAGCTTTGGACTCCCTTGCAGTGCTCTCACGTATGCATACAACATACTGCTTCCACCTTCAGGACCAGGAATTTTAGCTGAAGCACGGATTCTCTGCCAAGTTTTTCTTTCCAGTTAGGTGGTTGTCTTTAAGCCTGCTCGCTCACACGGGGCAACGGTAGTAGCCCCATAACCATCATGTGAGTTGAGAGCTGCCTTCTGTACCGGCCTGTCTGTCCCCCGATTTCATGAAATGGAAACCGTCCCCAGGCTCTCTTTCACAAAACACCCTAACCTGCTTCCTCCTTCAGAGAGGTCGAACTAGCTAAAGCACGGTTTCTCCACACTGTTGTTTCTTCGACTTAAAACGCCAGCTCTTAGACTTCATGCAAGAGTGGGGCTGCAGTGCTAGCTTGATGAAACACATGGAGAGTTGTGTCCTGCCTTTTGGTGCGGCCTGAGTCTCACTCGCAAAATGCTTTGGACTGCCTTGCAATGCTCTCACGTATGCATACAACATACTGCTTGAACCTTCAGGAGCGGGTATTTTAGCTGAAGCACGGATTCTCTGACACTTTTTTCTTTCCAGTTAGGTGCTTGTCTTTAATCCTGCACACACACACGGGGCAACGGTAGTAGCCCCATAACCATGATGTGAGTTGAGAGCTGCCTTCTGTACCGGCCTGTCTCTCCCCCGATTTCATGATATGGAAACCGTCTCCAGGCTCTCTTCCACAATACACCCTAACCTGCTTCCTCCTTCAGAGAGGTCGAAGGTAGCCAAAGCACGGTTTCTCTACACTGTTGTCTCTTCGAGGTAAAACGCCAGCACTTAGACTTCATGCAAAAGTGGGGCTGCAGTGCTAGCTTGATGAAACACATGGAGAGTCGTGTCCTGCCTTTTGATGCGGCCTGAGTCTCACTCGCAAAAAGCTTTGGACTCCCTTGCAGTGCTCTCACGCACGCACACAACATACTGCTTACACGTTCAGGAGCGGGTATTTTAGCTGAAGCACGGATTCTTTGCCACTTTTTTCTTTCCAGTTAGGTGGTTGTCTTTAAGCCTGCACACACACATGGGGCAACGGTACTCGCCCCATAACCATGATGTGAGTTGAGAGCTGCCTTCTGTACCGGCCTGTCTCTCCCCCGATTTCATGAAATGGAAACCGTCCCCAGGCTCTCTTCCACAATACACCCTAACCTGCTTCCTCCTTCAGAGAGGTCGAAGGTAGCTAAAGCACGGTTTCTCTACACTGTTGTTTCTTCGAGTTAAAACGCCAGCTCTTATTCTTCATGCAAAAGTGCGGCTGCAGTGCTAGCTTGATGAAACACTTGGAGAGTCCTGTCCTGCCTTTTGCTGGGGCCTGAGTCTCACTCGCAAAAAGCTTTGGACTCCCTTGCAGTGCTCTCACGCACGCACACAACATACTGCTTCCACGTTCAGGAGCGGGTATTTTAGCTGAAGCACGGATTCTCTGCCACTTTTTTCTTTCCAGTTAGTGGGTTGTCTTTAAGCCTGCACATACACACGGGGCAACGGTACTCGCCCCATAACCATGATGTGAGTTGAGAGCTGCCTTCTGTACCGGCCTGTCTCTCCCCCGATTTCATGATATGGAAACCGTCCCCAGGCTCTCTTCCACAATACACCCTAAGCTGCTTCCTCCTTCAGAGAGGTCGAAGGTAGCTAAAGCACGGTTTCTCTACACTGTCGTTTCTTCGAGTTAAAACGCCAGCTATAAGACTACATGCGAAAGTGGGGCTGCAGGTCTAGCTTGATGAAACACATGGAGAGTTGTGTCCTGCCTTTTGATGCGGCCTGAGTCTCACTCGCAAAAAGCTTTGGACTCCCTTGCAGTGCTCTCACGTATGCATACAACATACTGCTTCCACCTTCAGGACCAGGAATTTTAGCTGAAGCACGGATTCTCTGCCAAGTTTTTCTTTCCAGTTAGGTGGTTGTCTTTAAGCCTGCTCGCTCACACGGGGCAACGGTAGTAGCCCCATAACCATCATGTGAGTTGAGAGCTGCCTTCTGTACCGGCCTGTCTGTCCCCCGATTTCATGAAATGGAAACCGTCCCCAGGCTCTCTTTCACAAAACACCCTAACCTGCTTCCTCCTTCAGAGAGGTCGAACTAGCTAAAGCACGGTTTCTCCACACTGTTGTTTCTTCGACTTAAAACGCCAGCTCTTAGACTTCATGCAAGAGTGGGGCTGCAGTGCTAGCTTGATGAAACACATGGAGAGTTGTGTCCTGCCTTTTGATGCGGCCTGAGTCTCACTCGCAAAATGCTTTGGACTGCCTTGCAATGCTCTCACGTATGCATACAACATACTGCTTGAACCTTCAGGAGCGGGTATTTTAGCTGAAGCACGGATTCTCTGACACTTTTTTCTTTCCAGTTAGGTGCTTGTCTTTAATCCTGCACACACACACGGGGCAACGGTAGTAGCCCCATAACCATGATGTGAGTTGAGAGCTGCCTTCTGTACCGGCCTGTCTCTCCCCCGATTTCATGATATGGAAACCGTCTCCAGGCTCTCTTCCACAATACACCCTAACCTGCTTCCTCCTTCAGAGAGGTCGAAGGTAGCCAAAGCACGGTTTCTCTACACTGTTGTCTCTTCGAGGTAAAACGCCAGCACTTAGACTTCATGCAAAAGTGGGGCTGCAGGGCTAGCTTGATGAAACACATGGAGAGTCGTGTCCTGCCTTTTGATGCGGCCTGAGTCTCACTCGCAAAAAGCTTTGGACTCCCTTGCAGTGCTCTCACGCACGCACACAACATACTGCTTACACGTTCAGGAGCGGGTATTTTAGCTGAAGCACGGATTCTTTGCCACTTTTTTCTTTCCAGTTAGGTGGTTGTCTTTAAGCCTGCACACACACATGGGGCAACGGTACTCGCCCCATAACCATGATGTGAGTTGAGAGCTGCCTTCTGTACCGGCCTGTCTGTCCCCCGATTTCATGAAATGGAAACCGTCCCCAGGCTCTCTTCCACAATACACCCTAACCTGCTTCCTCCTTCAGAGAGGTCGAAGGTAGCTAAAGCACGGTTTCTCTACACTGTTGTTTCTTCGAGTTAAAACGCCAGCTCTTATTCTTCATGCAAAAGTGCGGCTGCAGTGCTAGCTTGATGAAACACTTGGAGAGTCCTGTCCTGCCTATTGCTGGGGCCTGAGTCTCACTCGCAAAAAGCTTTGGACTCCCTTGCAGTGCTCTCACGCACGCACACAACATACTGCTTCCACGTTCAGGAGCGGGTATTTTAGCTGAAGCACGGATTCTCTGCCACTTTTTTCTTTCCAGTTAGTGGGTTGTCTTTAAGCCTGCACATACACACGGGGCAACGGTACTCGCCCCATAACCATGATGTGAGTTGAGAGCTGCCTTCTGTACCGGCCTGTCTGTCCCCCGATTTCATGAAATGGAAACCGTCCCCAGGCTCTCTTCCACAATACACCCTAACCTGCTTCCTCCTTCAGAGAGGTCGAAGGTAGCTAAAGCACGGTTTCTCTACACTGTTGTTTCTTCGAGTTAAAACGCCAGCTCTTATTCTTCATGCAAAAGTGCGGCTGCAGTGCTAGCTTGATGAAACACTTGGAGAGTCCTGTCCTGCCTTTTGCTAGGGCCTGAGTCTCACTCGCAAAAAGCTTTGGACTCCCTTGCAGTGCTCTCACGCACGCACACAACATACTGCTTCCACGTTCAGGAGCGGGTATTTTAGCTGAAGCACGGATTCTCTGCCACTTTTTTCTTTCCAGTTAGTGGGTTGTCTTTAAGCCTGCACACACACATGGGGCAACGGTACTAGCCCCATAACCATGATGTGAGTTGAGAGCTGCCTTCTGTACCGGCCTGTCTCTCCCCCGATTTCATGATATGGAAACCGTCCCCAGGCTCTCTTCCACAATACACCCTAAGCTGCTTCCTCCTTCAGAGAGGTCGAAGGTAGCTAAAGCACGGTTTCTCTACACTGTTGTTTCTTCGAGTTAAAACGCCAGCTATAAGACTACATGCGAAAGTGGGGCTGCAGGTCTAGCTTGATGAAACACATGGAGAGTTGTGTCCTGCCTTTTGATGCGGCCTGAGTCTCACTCGCAAAAAGCTTTGGACTCCCTTGCAGTGCTCTCACGTATGCATACAACATACTGCTTCCACCTTCAGGACCAGGAATTTTAGCTGAAGCACGGATTCTCTGCCAAGTTTTTCTTTCCAGTTAGGTGGTTGTCTTTAAGCCTGCTCGCTCACACGGGGCAACGGTAGTAGCCCCATAACCATCATGTGAGTTGAGAGCTGCCTTCTGTACCGACCTGTCTCTTCCCCGATTTCATGATATGGAAACCGTCTCCAGGCTCTCTTCCACAATACACCCTAACCTGCTTCCTCCTTCAGAGAGGTCGAAGGTAGCCAAAGCACGGTTTCTCTACACTGTTGTCTCTTCGAGGTAAAACGCCAGCACTTAGACTTCATGCAAAAGTGGGGCTGCAGGGCTAGCTTGATGAAACACATGGAGAGTCGTGTCCTGCCTTTTGATGCGGCCTGAGTCTCACTCGCAAAAAGCTTTGGACTCCCTTGCAGTGCTCTCACGCACGCACACAACATACTGCTTACACGTTCAGGAGCGGGTATTTTAGCTGAAGCACGGATTCTTTGCCACTTTTTTCTTTCCAGTTAGGTGGTTGTCTTTAAGCCTGCACACACACATGGGGCAACGGTACTCGCCCCATAACCATGATGTGAGTTGAGAGCTGCCTTCTGTACCGGCCTGTCTCTCCCCCGATTTCATGAAATGGAAACCGTCCCCAGGCTCTCTTCCACAATACACCCTAACCTGCTTCCTCCTTCAGAGAGGTCGAAGGTAGCTAAAGCACGGTTTCTCTACACTGTTGTTTCTTCGAGTTAAAACGCCAGCTCTTATTCTTCATGCAAAAGTGCGGCTGCAGGTCTAGCTTGATGAAACACTTGGAGAGTCCTGTCCTGCCTTTTGCTGGGGCCTGAGTCTCACTCGCAAAAAGCTTTGGACTCCCTTGCAGTGCTCTCACGCACGCACACAACATACTGCTTCCACGTTCAGGAGCGGGTATTTTAGCTGAAGCACGGATTCTCTGCCACTTTTTTCTTTCCAGTTAGTGGGTTGTCTTTAAGCCTGCACATACACACGGGGCAACGGTACTAGCCCCATAACCATGATGTGAGTTGAGAGCTGCCTTCTGTACCGGCCTGTCTCTCCCCCGATTTCATGATATGGAAACCGTCCCCAGGCTCTCTTCCACAATACACCCTAAGCTGCTTCCTCCTTCAGAGAGGTCGAAGGTAGCTAAAGCACGGTTTCTCTACACTGTCGTTTCTTCGAGTTAAAACGCCAGCTATAAGACTACATGCGAAAGTGGGGCTGCAGGTCTAGCTTGATGAAACACATGGAGAGTTGTGTCCTGCCTTTTGATGCGGCCTGAGTCTCACTCGCAAAAAGCTTTGGACTCCCTTGCAGTGCTCTCACGTATGCATACAACATACTGCTTCCACCTTCAGGACCAGGAATTTTAGCTGAAGCACGGATTCTCTGCCAAGTTTTTCTTTCCAGTTAGGTGGTTGTCTTTAAGCCTGCTCGCTCACACGGGGCAACGGTAGTAGCCCCATAACCATCATGTGAGTTGAGAGCTGCCTTCTGTACCGGCCTGTCTGTCCCCCGATTTCATGAAATGGAAACCGTCCCCAGGCTCTCTTTCACAAAACACCCTAACCTGCTTCCTCCTTCAGAGAGGTCGAACTAGCTAAAGCACGGTTTCTCCACACTGTTGTTTCTTCGACTTAAAACGCCAGCTCTTAGACTTCATGCAAAAGTGGGGCTGCAGTGCTAGCTTGATGAAACACATGGAGAGTTGTGTCCTGCCTTTTGATGCGGCCTGAGTCTCACTCGCAAAATGCTTTGGACTGCCTTGCAATGCTCTCACGTATGCATACAACATACTGCTTGAACCTTCAGGAGCGGGTATTTTAGCTGAAGCACGGATTCTCTGACACTTTTTTCTTTCCAGTTAGGTGCTTGTCTTTAATCCTGCACACACACACGGGGCAACGGTAGTAGCCCCATAACCATGATGTGAGTTGAGAGCTGCCTTCTGTACCGGCCTGTCTCTCCCCCGATTTCATGATATGGAAACCGTCTCCAGGCTCTCTTCCACAATACACCCTAACCTGCTTCCTCCTTCAGAGAGGTCGAAGGTAGCCAAAGCACGGTTTCTCTACACTGTTGTCTCTTCGAGGTAAAACGCCAGCACTTAGACTTCATGCAAAAGTGGGGCTGCAGGGCTAGCTTGATGAAACACATGGAGAGTCGTGTCCTGCCTTTTGATGCGGCCTGAGTCTCACTCGCAAAAAGCTTTGGACTCCCTTGCAGTGCTCTCACGCACGCACACAACATACTGCTTACACGTTCAGGAGCGGGTATTTTAGCTGAAGCACGGATTCTTTGCCACTTTTTTCTTTCCAGTTAGGTGGTTGTCTTTAAGCCTGCACACACACATGGGGCAACGGTACTCGCCCCATAACCATGATGTGAGTTGAGAGCTGCCTTCTGTACCGGCCTGTCTCTCCCCCGATTTCATGAAATGGAAACCGTCCCCAGGCTCTCTTCCACAATACACCCTAACCTGCTTCCTCCTTCAGAGAGGTCGAAGGTAGCTAAAGCACGGTTTCTCTACACTGTTGTTTCTTCGAGTTAAAACGCCAGCTCTTATTCTTCATGCAAAAGTGCGGCTGCAGTGCTAGCTTGATGAAACACTTGGAGAGTCCTGTCCTGCCTATTGCTGGGGCCTGAGTCTCACTCGCAAAAAGCTTTGGACTCCCTTGCAGTGCTCTCACGCACGCACACAACATACTGCTTCCACGTTCAGGAGCGGGTATTTTAGCTGAAGCACGGATTCTCTGCCACTTTTTTCTTTCCAGTTAGTGGGTTGTCTTTAAGCCTGCACATACACACGGGGCAACGGTACTCGCCCCATAACCATGATGTGAGTTGAGAGCTGCCTTCTGTACCGGCCTGTCTGTCCCCCGATTTCATGAAATGGAAACCGTCCCCAGGCTCTCTTCCACAATACACCCTAACCTGCTTCCTCCTTCAGAGAGGTCGAAGGTAGCTAAAGCACGGTTTCTCTACACTGTTGTTTCTTCGACTTAAAACGCCAGCTCTTATTCTTCATGCAAAATTGCGGCTGCAGTGCTAGCTTGATGAAACACTTGGAGAGTCCTGTCCTGCCGTTTGCTAGGGCCTGAGTCTCACTCGCAAAAAGCTTTGGACTCCCTTGCAGTGCTCTCACGCACGCACACAACATACTGCTTCCACGTTCAGGAGCGGGTATTTTAGTTGAAGCACGGATTCTCTGCCACTTTTTTCTTTCCAGTTAGTGGGTTGTCTTTAAGCCTGCACACACACATGGGGCAACGGTACTAGCCCCATAACCATGATGTGAGTTGAGAGCTGCCTTCTGTACCGGCCTGTCTCTCCCCCGATTTCATGATATGGAAACCGTCCCCAGGCTCTCTTCCACAATACACCCTAAGCTGCTTCCTCCTTCAGAGAGGTCGAAGGTAGCTAAAGCACGGTTTCTCTACACTGTTGTTTCTTCGAGTTAAAACGCCAGCTATAAGACTACATGCGAAAGTGGGGCTGCAGGTCTAGCTTGATGAAACACATGGAGAGTTGTGTCCTGCCTTTTGATGCGGCCTGAGTCTCACTCGCAAAAAGCTTTGGACTCCCTTGCAGTGCTCTCACGTATGCATACAACATACTGCTTCCACCTTCAGGACCAGGAATTTTAGCTGAAGCACGGATTCTCTGCCAAGTTTTTCTTTCCAGTTAGGTGGTTGTCTTTAAGCCTGCTCGCTCACACGGGGCAACGGTAGTAGCCCCATAACCATCATGTGAGTTGAGAGCTGCCTTCTGTACCGGCCTGTCTGTCCCCCGATTTCATGAAATGGAAACCGTCCCCAGGCTCTCTTTCACAAAACACCCTAACCTGCTTCCTCCTTCAGAGAGGTCGAACTAGCTAAAGCACGGTTTCTCCACACTGTTGTTTCTTCGACTTAAAACGCCAGCTCTTAGACTTCATGCAAGAGTGGGGCTGCAGTGCTAGCTTGATGAAACACATGGAGAGTTGTGTCCTGCCTTTTGATGCGGCCTGAGTCTCACTCGCAAAATGCTTTGGACTGCCTTGCAATGCTCTCACGTATGCATACAACATACTGCTTGAACCTTCAGGAGCGGGTATTTTAGCTGAAGCACGGATTCTCTGACACTTTTTTCTTTCCAGTTAGGTGCTTGTCTTTAATCCTGCACACACACACGGGGCAACGGTAGTAGCCCCATAACCATGATGTGAGTTGAGAGCTGCCTTCTGTACCGGCCTGTCTCTCCCCCGATTTCATGATATGGAAACCGTCTCCAGGCTCTCTTCCACAATACACCCTAACCTGCTTCCTCCTTCAGAGAGGTCGAAGGTAGCCAAAGCACGGTTTCTCTACACTGTTGTCTCTTCGAGGTAAAACGCCAGCACTTAGACTTCATGCAAAAGTGGGGCTGCAGGGCTAGCTTGATGAAACACATGGAGAGTCGTGTCCTGCCTTTTGATGCGGCCTGAGTCTCACTCGCAAAAAGCTTTGGACTCCCTTGCAGTGCTCTCACGCACGCACACAACATACTGCTTACACGTTCAGGAGCGGGTATTTTAGCTGAAGCACGGATTCTTTGCCACTTTTTTCTTTCCAGTTAGGTGGTTGTCTTTAAGCCTGCACACACACATGGGGCAACGGTACTCGCCCCATAACCATGATGTGAGTTGAGAGCTGCCTTCTGTACCGGCCTGTCTCTCCCCCGATTTCATGGAATGGAAACCGTCCCCAGGCTCTCTTCCACAATACACCCTAACCTGCTTCCTCCTTCAGAGAGGTCGAAGGTAGCTAAAGCACGGTTTCTCTACACTGTTGTTTCTTCGAGTTAAAACGCCAGCTCTTATTCTTCATGCAAAAGTGCGGCTGCAGTGCTAGCTTGATGAAACACTTGGAGAGTCCTGTCCTGCCTATTGCTGGGGCCTGAGTCTCACTCGCAAAAAGCTTTGGACTCCCTTGCAGTGCTCTCACGCACGCAACAACATACTGCTTCCACGTTCAGGAGCGGGTATTTTAGCTGAAGCACGGATTCTCTGCCACTTTTTTCTTTCCAGTTAGTGGGTTGTCTTTAAGCCTGCACATACACACGGGGCAACGGTACTCGCCCCATAACCATGATGTGAGTTGAGAGCTGCCTTCTGTACCGGCCTGTCTCTCCCCCGATTTCATGATATGGAAACCGTCCCCAGGCTCTCTTCCACAATACACCCTAAGCTGCTTCCTCCTTCAGAGAGGTCGAAGGTAGCTAAAGCACGGTTTCTCTACACTGTTGTTTCTTCGAGTTAAAACGCCAGCTATAAGACTACATGCGAAAGTGGGGCTGCAGGTCTAGCTTGATGAAACACATGGAGAGTTGTGTCCTGCCTTTTGATGCGGCCTGAGTCTCACTCGCAAAAAGCTTTGGACTCCCTTGCAGTGCTCTCACGTATGCATACAACATACTGCTTCCACCTTCAGGACCAGGAATTTTAGCTGAAGCACGGATTCTCTGCCAAGTTTTTCTTTCCAGTTAGGTGGTTGTCTTTAAGCCTGCTCGCTCACACGGGGCAACGGTAGTAGCCCCATAACCATCATGTGAGTTGAGAGCTGCCTTCTGTACCGGCCTGTCTGTCCCCCGATTTCATGAAATGGAAACCGTCCCCAGGCTCTCTTTCACAAAACACCCTAACCTGCTTCCTCCTTCAGAGAGGTCGAACTAGCTAAAGCATGTTTTCTCCACACTGTTGTTTCTTCGACTTAAAACGCCAGCTCTTAGACTTCATGCAAAAGTGGGGCTGCAGTGCTAGCTTGATGAAACACATGGAGAGTTGTGTCCTGCCTTTTGATGCGGCCTGAGTCTCACTCGCAAAATGCTTTGGACTGCCTTGCAATGCTCTCACGTATGCATACAACATACTGCTTGAACCTTCAGGAGCGGGTATTTTAACTGAAGCACGGATTCTCTGACACTTTTTTCTTTCCAGTTAGGTGCTTGTCTTTAATCCTGCACACACACACGGGGCAACGGTAGTAGCCCCATAACCATGATGTGAGTTGAGAGCTGCCTTCTGTACCGGCCTGTCTCTCCCCCGATTTCATGATATGGAAACCGTCTCCAGGCTCTCTTCCACAATACACCCTAACCTGCTTCCTCCTTCAGAGAGGTCGAAGGTAGCCAAAGCACGGTTTCTCTACACTGTTGTCTCTTCGAGGTAAAACGCCAGCACTTAGACTTCATGCAAAAGTGGGGCTGCAGGGCTAGCTTGATGAAACACATGGAGAGTCGTGTCCTACCTTTTGATGCGGCCTGAGTCTCACTCGCAAAAAGCTTTGGACTCCCTTGCAGTGCTCTCACGCATGCACACAACATACTGCTTACACGTTCAGGAGCGGGTATTTTAGCTGAAGCACGGATTCTTTGCCACTTTTTTCTTTCCAGTTAGGTGGTTGTCTTTAAGCCTGCACACACACATGGGGCAACGGTACTCGCCCCATAACCATGATGTGAGTTGAGAGCTGCCTTCTGTACCGGCCTGTCTCTCCCCCGATTTCATGGAATGGAAACCGTCCCCAGGCTCTCTTCCACAATACACCCTAACCTGCTTCCTCCTTCAGAGAGGTCGAAGGTAGCTAAAGCATGGTTTCTCTACACTGTTGTTTCTTCGAGTTAAAACGCCAGCTCTTATTCTTCATGCAAAAGTGCGGCTGCAGTGCTAGCTTGATGAAACACTTGGAGAGTCCTGTCCTGCCTTTTGCTGGGGCCTGAGTCTCACTCGCAAAAAGCTTTGGACTCCCTTGCTGTGCTCTCACGCACGCACACAACATACTGCTTCCACGTTCAGGAGCGGGTATTTTAGCTGAAGCACGGATTCTCTGCCACTTTTTTCTTTCCAGTTAGTGGGTTGTCTTTAAGCCTGCACATACACACGGGGCAACGGTACTCGCCCCATAACCATGATGTGAGTTGAGAGCTGCCTTCTGTACCGGCCTGTCTCTCCCCCGATTTCATGATATGGAAACCGTCCCCAGGCTCTCTTCCACAATACACCCTAAGCTGCTTCCTCCTTCAGAGAGGTCGAAGGTAGCTAAAGCACGGTTTCTCTACACTGTTGTTTCTTCGAGTTAAAACGCCAGCTATAAGACTACATGCGAAAGTGGGGCTGCAGGTCTAGCTTGATGAAACACATGGAGAATTGTGTCCTGCCTTTTGATGCGGCCTGAGTCTCACTCGCAAAAAGCTTTGGACTCCCTTGCAGTGCTCTCACGTATGCATACAACATACTGCTTCCACCTTCAGGACCAGGAATTTTAGCTGAAGCACGGATTCTCTGCCAAGTTTTTCTTTCCAGTTAGGTGGTTGTCTTTAAGCCTGCTCGCTCACACGGGGCAACGGTAGTAGCCCCATAACCATCATGTGAGTTGAGAGCTGCCTTCTGTACCGGCCTGTCTGTCCCCCGATTTCATGAAATGGAAACCGTCCCCAGGCTCTCTTTCACAAAACACCCTAACCTGCTTCCTCCTTCAGAGAGGTCGAACTAGCTAAAGCACGGTTTCTCCACACTGTTGTTTCTTCGACTTAAAACGCCAGCTCTTAGACTTCATGCAAAAGTGGGGCTGCAGTGCTAGCTTGATGAAACACATGGAGAGTTGTGTCCTGCCTTTTGATGCGGCCTGAGTCTCAGTCGCAAAATGCTTTGGACTGCCTTGCAATGCTCTCACGTATGCATACAACATACTGCTTGAACCTTCAGGAGCGGGTATTTTAGCTGAAGCACGGATTCCCTGACACTTTTTTCTTTCCAGTTAGGTGCTTGTCTTTAATCCTGCACACACACACGGGGCAACGGTAGTAGCCCCATAACCATGATGTGAGTTGAGAGCTGCCTTCTGTACCGGCCTGTCTCTCCCCCGATTTCATGATATGGAAACCGTCTCCAGGCTCTCTTCCACAATACACCCTAACCTGCTTCCTCCTTCAGAGAGGTCGAAGGTAGCCAAAGCACGGTTTCTCTACACTGTTGTCTCTTCGAGGTAAAACGCCAGCACTTAGACTTCATGCAAAAGTGGGGCTGCAGTGCTAGCTTGATGAAACACATGGAGAGTCGTGTCCTGCCTTTTGATGCAGCCTGAGTCTCACTCGCAAAAAGCTTTGGACTCCCTTGCAGTGCTCTCACGCACGCACACAACATACTGCTTACACGTTCAGGAGCGGGTATTTTAGCTGAAGCACGGATTCTTTGCCACTTTTTTCTTTCCAGTTAGGTGGTTGTCTTTAAGCCTACACACACACATGGGGCAACAGTACTCGCCCCATAACCATGATGTGAGTTGAGAGCTGCCTTCTGTACCGGCCTGTCTCTCCCCCGATTTCATGAAATGGAAACCGTCCCCAGGCTCTCTTCCACAATACACCCTAACCTGCTTCCTCCTTCAGAGAGGTCGAAGGTAGCTAAAGAACGGTTTCTCTACACTGTTGTTTCTTCGAGTTAAAACGCCAGCTCTTATTCTTCATGCAAAAGTGCGGCTGCAGTGCTAGCTTGATGAAACACTTGGAGAGTCCTGTCCTGCCTATTGCTGGGGCCTAAGTCTCACTCGCAAAAAGCTTTGGACTCCCTTGCAGTGCTCTCACGCACGCACACAACATACTGCTTCCACGTTCAGGAGCGGGTATTTTAGCTGAAGCACGGATTCTCTGCCACTTTTTTCTTTCCAGTTAGTGGGTTGTCTTTAAGCCTGCACATACACACGGGGCAACGGTACTCGCCCCATAACCATGATGTGAGTTGAGAGCTGCCTTCTGTACCGGCCTGTCTGTCCCCCGATTTCATGAAATGGAAACCGTCCCCAGGCTCTCTTCCACAATACACCCTAACCTGCTTCCTCCTTCAGAGAGGTCGAAGGTAGCTAAAGCACGGTTTCTCTACACTGTTGTTTCTTCGAGTTAAAACGCCAGCTCTTATTCTTCATGCAAAAGTGCGGCTGCAGTGCTAGCTTGATGAAACACTTGGAGAGTCCTGTCCTGCCTTTTGCTAGGGCCTGAGTCTCACTCGCAAAAAGCTTTGGACTCCCTTGCAGTGCTCTCACGCACGCACACAACATACTGCTTCCACGTTCAGGAGCGGGTATTTTAGCTGAAGCACGGATTCTTTGCCACTTTTTTCTTTCCAGTTAGGTGGTTGTCTTTAAGCCTGCACACACACATGGGGCAACGGTACTCGCCCCATAACCATGATGTGAGTTGAGAGCTGCCTTCTGTACCGGCCTGTCTCTCCCCCGATTTCATGAAATGGAAACCGTCCCCAGGCTCTCTTCCACAATACACCCTAACCTGCTTCCTCCTTCAGAGAGGTCGAAGGTAGCTAAAGCACGGTTTCTCTACACTGTTGTTTCTTCGAGTTAAAACGCCAGCTCTTATTCTTCATGCAAAAGTGCGGCTGCAGTGCTAGCTTGATGAAACACTTGGAGAGTCCTCTCCTGCCTTTTGCTGGGGCCTGAGTCTCACTCGCAAAAAGCTTTGGACTCCCTTGCAGTGCTCTCACGCACGCACACAACATACTGCTTCCACGTTCAGGAGCGGGTATTTTAGCTGAAGCACGGATTCTCTGCCACTTTTTTCTTTCCAGTTAGTGGGTTGTCTTTAAGCCTGCACATACACACGGGGCAACGGTACTAGCCCCATAACCATGATGTGAGTTGAGAGCTGCCTTCTGTACCGGCCTGTCTCTCCCCCGATTTCATGATATGGAAACCGTCCCCAGGCTCTCTTCCACAATACACCCTAAGCTGCTTCCTCCTTCAGAGAGGTCGAAGGTAGCTAAAGCACGGTTTCTCTACACTGTTGTTTCTTCGAGTTAAAACGCCAGCTATAAGACTACATGCGAAAGTGGGGCTGCAGGTCTAGCTTGATGAAACACATGGAGAGTTGTGTCCTGCCTTTTGATGCGGCCTGAGTCTCACTCGCAAAAAGCTTTGGACTCCCTTGCAGTGCTCTCACGTATGCATACAACATACTGCTTCCACCTTCAGGACCAGGAATTTTAGCTGAAGCACGGATTCTCTGCCAAGTTTTTCTTTCCAGTTAGGTGGTTGTCTTTAAGCCTGCTCGCTCACACGGGGCAACGGTAGTAGCCCCATAACCATGATGTGAGTTGATAGCTGCCTTCTGTACCGGCCTGTCTGTCCCCCGATTTCATGAAATGGAAACCGTCCCCAGGCTCTCTTTCACAAAACACCCTAACCTGCTTCCTCCTTCAGAGAGGTCGAACTAGCTAAAGCACGGTTTCTCCACACTGTTGTTTCTTCGACTTAAAACGCCAGCTCTTAGACTTCATGCAAGAGTGGGGCTGCAGTGCTAGCTTGATGAAACACATGGAGAGTTGTGTCCTGCCTTTTGATGCGGCCTGAGTCTCACTCGCAAAATGCTTTGGACTGCCTTGCAATGCTCTAACGTATGCATACAACATACTGCTTGAACCTTCAGGAGCGGGTATTTTAGCTGAAGCACGGATTCTCTGACACTTTTTTCTTTCCAGTTAGGTGCTTGTCTTTAATCCTGCACACACACACGGGGCAACGGTAGTAGCCCCATAACCATGATGTGAGTTGAGAGCTGCCTTCTGTACCGGCCTGTCTGTCCCCCGATTTCATGAACTGGAAACCGTCCCCAGGCTCTCTTTCACAAAACACCCTAACCTGCTTCTTCCTTCAGAGAGGTCGAACTAGCTAAAGCACGGTTTCTCCACACTGTTGTTTCTTCGACTTAAAACGCCAGCTCTTAGACTTCATGCAAAAGTGGGGCTGCAGTGCTAGCTTGATGAAACACATGGAGAGTTGTGTCCTGCCTTTTGATGCGGCCTGAGTCTCAGTCGCAAAATGCTTTGGACTGCCTTGCAATGCTCTCACGTATGCATACAACATACTGCTTGAACCTTCAGGAGCGGGTATTTTAGCTGAAGCACGGATTCTCTGACACTTTTTTCTTTCCAGTTAGGTGCTTGTCTTTAATCCTGCACACACACACGGGGCAACGGTAGTAGCCCCATAACCATGATGTGAGTTGAGAGCTGCCTTCTGTACCGGCCTGTCTCTCCCCCGATTTCATGATATGGAAACCGTCTCCAGGCTCTCTTCCACAATACACCCTAACCTGCTTCCTCCTTCAGAGAGGTCGAAGGTAGCCAAAGCACGGTTTCTCTACACTGTTGTCTCTTCGAGGTAAAACGCCAGCACTTAGACTTCATGCAAAAGTGGGGCTGCAGTGCTAGCTTGATGAAACACATGGAGAGTCGTGTCCTGCCTTTTGATGCGGCCTGAGTCTCACTCGCAAAAAGCTTTGGACTCCCTTGCAGTGCTCTCACGCACGCACACAACATACTGCTTACACGTTCAGGAGCGGGTATTTTAGCTGAAGCACGGATTCTTTGCCACTTTTTTCTTTCCAGTTAGGTGGTTGTCTTTAAGCCTGCACACACACATGGGGCAACGGTACTCGCCCCATAACCATGATGTGAGTTGAGAGCTGCCTTCTGTACCGGCCTGTCTCTCCCCCGATTTCATGAAATGGAAACCGTCCCCAGGCTCTCTTCCACAATACACCCTAACCTGCTTCCTCCTTCAGAGAGGTCGAAGGTAGCTAAAGCACGGTTTCTCTACACTGTTGTTTCTTCGAGTTAAAACGCCAGCTCTTATTCTTCATGCAAAAGTGCGGCTGCAGTGCTAGCTTGATGAAACACTTGGAGAGTCCTGTCCTGCCTATTGCTGGGGCCTGAGTCTCACTCGCAAAAAGCTTTGGACTCCCTTGCAGTGCTCTCACGCACGCACACAACATACTGCTTCCACGTTCAGGAGCGGGTATTTTAGCTGAAGCACGGATTCTCTGCCACTTTTTTCTTTCCAGTTAGTGGGTTGTCTTTAAGCCTGCACATACACACGGGGCAACGGTACTCGCCCCATAACCATGATGTGAGTTGAGAGCTGCCTTCTGTACCGGCCTGTCTGTCCCCCGATTTCATGAAATGGAAACCGTCCCCAGGCTCTCTTCCACAATACACCCTAAGCTGCTTCCTCCTTCAGAGAGGTCGAAGGTAGCTAAAGCACGGTTTCTCTACACTGTTGTTTCTTCGAGTTAAAACGCCAGCTATAAGACTACATGCGAAAGTGGGGCTGCAGGTCTAGCTTGATGAAACACATGGAGAGTTGTGTCCTGCCTTTTGATGCGGCCTGAGTCTCACTCGCAAAAAGCTTTGGACTCCCTTGCAGTGCTCTCACGTATGCATACAACATACTGCTTCCACCTTCAGGACCAGGAATTTTAGCTGAAGCACGGATTCTCTGCCAAGTTTTTCTTTCCAGTTAGGTGGTTGTCTTTAAGCCTGCTCGCTCACACGGGGCAACGGTAGTAGCCCCATAACCATCATGTGAGTTGAGAGCTGCCTTCTGTACCGGCCTGTCTGTCCCCCGATTTCATGAAATGGAAACCGTCCCCAGGCTCTCTTTCACAAAACACCCTAACCTGCTTCCTCCTTCAGAGAGGTCGAACTAGCTAAAGCACGGTTTCTCCACACTGTTGTTTCTTCGACTTAAAACGCCAGCTCTTAGACTTCATGCAAGAGTGGGGCTGCAGTGCTAGCTTGATGAAACACATGGAGAGTTGTGTCCTGCCTTTTGATGCGGCCTGAGTCTCACTCGCAAAATGCTTTGGACTGCCTTGCAATGCTCTAACGTATGCATACAACATACTGCTTGAACCTTCAGGAGCGGGTATTTTAGCTGAAGCACGGATTCTCTGACACTTTTTTCTTTCCAGTTAGGTGCTTGTCTTTAATCCTGCACACACACACGGGGCAACGGTAGTAGCCCCATAACCATGATGTGAGTTGAGAGCTGCCTTCTGTACCGGCCTGTCTGTCCCCCGATTTCATGAACTGGAAACCGTCCCCAGGCTCTCTTTCACAAAACACCCTAACCTGCTTCTTCCTTCAGAGAGGTCGAACTAGCTAAAGCACGGTTTCTCCACACTGTTGTTTCTTCGACTTAAAACGCCAGCTCTTAGACTTCATGCAAAAGTGGGGCTGCAGTGCTAGCTTGATGAAACACATGGAGAGTTGTGTCCTGCCTTTTGATGCGGCCTGAGTCTCACTCGCAAAATGCTTTGGACTGCCTTGCAATGCTCTCACGTATGCATACAACATACTGCTTGAACCTTCAGGAGCGGGTATTTTAGCTGAAGCACGGATTCTCTGACACTTTTTTCTTTCCAGTTAGGTGCTTGTCTTTAATCCTGCACACACACACGGGGCAACGGTAGTAGCCCCATAACCATGATGTGAGTTGAGAGCTGCCTTCTGTACCGGCCTGTCTCTCCCCCGATTTCATGATATGGAAACCGTCTCCAGGCTCTCTTCCACAATACACCCTAACCTGCTTCCTCCTTCAGAGAGGTCGAAGGTAGCCAAAGCACGGTTTCTCTACACTGTTGTCTCTTCGAGGTAAAACGCCAGCACTTAGACTTCATGCAAAAGTGGGGCTGCAGTGCTAGCTTGATGAAACACATGGAGAGTCGTGTCCTGCCTTTTGATGCGGCCTGAGTCTCACTCGCAAAAAGCTTTGGACTCCCTTGCAGTGCTCTCACGCACGCACACAACATACTGCTTACACGTTCAGGAGCGGGTATTTTAGCTGAAGCACGGATTCTTTGCCACTTTTTTCTTTCCAGTTAGGTGGTTGTCTTTAAGCCTGCACACACACATGGGGCAACGGTACTCGCCCCATAACCATGATGTGAGTTGAGAGCTGCCTTCTGTACCGGCCTGTCTGTCCCCCGATTTCATGAAATGGAAACCGTCCCCAGGCTCTCTTCCACAATACACCCTAACCTGCTTCCTCCTTCAGAGAGGTCGAAGGTAGCTAAAGCACGGTTTCTCTACACTGTTGTTTCTTCGAGTTAAAACGCCAGCTCTTATTCTTCATGCAAAAGTGCGGCTGCAGTGCTAGCTTGATGAAACACTTGGAGAGTCCTGTCCTGCCTATTGCTGGGGCCTGAGTCTCACTCGCAAAAAGCTTTGGACTCCCTTGCAGTGCTCTCACGCACGCACAGAACATACTGCTTCCACGTTCAGGAGCGGGTATTTTAGCTGAAGCACGGATTCTCTGCCACTTTTTTCTTTCCAGTTAGTGGGTTGTCTTTAAGCCTGCACATACACACGGGGCAACGGTACTCGCCCCATAACCATGATGTGAGTTGAGAGCTGCCTTCTGTACCGGCCTGTCTGTCCCCCGATTTCATGAAATGGAAACCGTCCCCAGGCTCTCTTCCACAATACACCCTAACCTGCTTCCTCCTTCAGAGAGGTCGAAGGTAGCTAAAGCACGGTTTCTCTACACTGTTGTTTCTTCGAGTTAAAACGCCAGCTCTTATTCTTCATGCAAAAGTGCGGCTGCAGTGCTAGCTTGATGAAACACTTGGAGAGTCCTGTCCTGCCTTTTGCTAGGGCCTGAGTCTCACTCGCAAAAAGCTTTGGACTCCCTTGCAGTGCTCTCACGCACGCACACAACATACTGCTTCCACGTTCAGGAGCGGGTATTTTAGTTGAAGCACGGATTCTCTGCCACTTTTTTCTTTCCAGTTAGTGGGTTGTCTTTAAGCCTGCACATACACACGGGGCAACGGTACTAGCCCCATAACCATGATGTGAGTTGAGAGCTGCCTTCTGTACCGGCCTGTCTCTCCCCCGATTTCATGATATGGAAACCGTCCCCAGGCTCTCTTCCACAATACACCCTAAGCTGCTTCCTCCTTCAGAGAGGTCGAAGGTAGCTAAAGCACGGTTTCTCTACACTGTCGTTTCTTCGAGTTAAAACGCCAGCTATAAGACTACATGCGAAAGTGGGGCTGCAGGTCTAGCTTGATGAAACACATGGAGAGTTGTGTCCTGCCTTTTGATGCGGCCTGAGTCTCACTCGCAAAAAGCTTTGGACTCCCTTGCAGTGCTCTCACGTATGCATACAACATACTGCTTCCACCTTCAGGACCAGGAATTTTAGCTGAAGCACGGATTCTCTGCCAAGTTTTTCTTTCCAGTTAGGTGGTTGTCTTTAAGCCTGCTCGCTCACACGGGGCAACGGTAGTAGCCCCATAACCATCATGTGAGTTGAGAGCTGCCTTCTGTACCGGCCTGTCTGTCCCCCGATTTCATGAAATGGAAACCGTCCCCAGGCTCTCTTTCACAAAACACCCTAACCTGCTTCCTCCTTCAGAGAGGTCGAACTAGCTAAAGCACGGTTTCTCCACACTGTTGTTTCTTCGACTTAAAACGCCAGCTCTTAGACTTCATGCAAGAGTGGGGCTGCAGTGCTAGCTTGATGAAACACATGGAGAGTTGTGTCCTGCCTTTTGATGCGGCCTGAGTCTCACTCGCAAAATGCTTTGGACTGCCTTGCAATGCTCTCACGTATGCATACAACATACTGCTTGAACCTTCAGGAGCGGGTATTTTAGCTGAAGCACGGATTCTCTGACACTTTTTTCTTTCCAGTTAGGTGCTTGTCTTTAATCCTGCACACACACACGGGGCAACGGTAGTAGCCCCATAACCATGATGTGAGTTGAGAGCTGCCTTCTGTACCGGCCTGTCTCTCCCCCGATTTCATGATATGGAAACCGTCTCCAGGCTCTCTTCCACAATACACCCTAACCTGCTTCCTCCTTCAGAGAGGTCGAAGGTAGCCAAAGCACGGTTTCTCTACACTGTTGTCTCTTCGAGGTAAAACGCCAGCACTTAGACTTCATGCAAAAGTGGGGCTGCAGGGCTAGCTTGATGAAACACATGGAGAGTCGTGTCCTGCCTTTTGATGCGGCCTGAGTCTCACTCGCAAAAAGCTTTGGACTCCCTTGCAGTGCTCTCACGCACGCACACAACATACTGCTTACACGTTCAGGAGCGGGTATTTTAGCTGAAGCACGGATTCTTTGCCACTTATTTCTTTCCAGTTAGGTGGTTGTCTTTAAGCCTGCACACACACATGGGGCAACGGTACTCGCCCCATAACCATGATGTGAGTTGAGAGCTGCCTTCTGTACCGGCCTGTCTGTCCCCCGATTTCATGAAATGGAAACCGTCCCCAGGCTCTCTTCCACAATACACCCTAACCTGCTTCCTCCTTCAGAGAGGTCGAAGGTAGCTAAAGCACGGTTTCTCTACACTGTTGTTTCTTCGAGTTAAAACGCCAGCTCTTATTCTTCATGCAAAAGTGCGGCTGCAGTGCTAGCTTGATGAAACACTTGGAGAGTCCTGTCCTGCCTATTGCTGGGGCCTGAGTCTCACTCGCAAAAAGCTTTGGACTCCCTTGCAGTGCTCTCACGCACGCACACAACATACTGCTTCCACGTTCAGGAGCGGGTATTTTAGCTGAAGCACGGATTCTCTGCCACTTTTTTCTTTCCAGTTAGTGGGTTGTCTTTAAGCCTGCACATACACACGGGGCAACGGTACTCGCCCCATAACCATGATGTGAGTTGAGAGCTGCCTTCTGTACCGGTCTGTCTCTCCCCCGATTTCATGATATGGAAACCGTCCCCAGGCTCTCTTCCACAATACACCCTAAGCTGCTTCCTCCTTCAGAGAGGTCGAAGGTAGCTAAAGCACGGTTTCTCTACACTGTCGTTTCTTCGAGTTAAAACGCCAGCTATAAGACTACATGCGAAAGTGGGGCTGCAGGTCTAGCTTGATGAAACACATGGAGAGTTGTGTCCTGCCTTTTGATGCGGCCTGAGTCTCACTCGCAAAAAGCTTTGGACTCCCTTGCAGTGCTCTCACGTATGCATACAACATACTGCTTCCACCTTCAGGACCAGGAATTTTAGCTGAAGCACGGATTCTCTGCCAAGTTTTTCTTTCCAGTTAGGTGGTTGTCTTTAAGCCTGCTCGCTCACACGGGGCAACGGTAGTAGCCCCATAACCATCATGTGAGTTGAGAGCTGCCTTCTGTACCGGCCTGTCTGTCCCCCGATTTCATGAAATGGAAACCGTCCCCAGGCTCTCTTTCACAAAACACCCTAACCTGCTTCCTCCTTCAGAGAGGTCGAACTAGCTAAAGCACGGTTTCTCCACACTGTTGTTTCTTCGACTTAAAACGCCAGCTCTTAGACTTCATGCAAGAGTGGGGCTGCAGTGCTAGCTTGATGAAACACATGGAGAGTTGTGTCCTGCCTTTTGATGCGGCCTGAGTCTCACTCGCAAAATGCTTTGGACTGCCTTGCAATGCTCTCACGTATGCATACAACATACTGCTTGAACCTTCAGGAGCGGGTATTTTAGCTGAAGCACGGATTCTCTGACACTTTTTTCTTTCCAGTTAGGTGCTTGTCTTTAATCCTGCACACACACACGGGGCAACGGTAGTAGCCCCATAACCATGATGTGAGTTGAGAGCTGCCTTCTGTACCGGCCTGTCTCTCCCCCGATTTCATGATATGGAAACCGTCTCCAGGCTCTCTTCCACAATACACCCTAACCTGCTTCCTCCTTCAGAGAGGTCGAAGGTAGCCAAAGCACGGTTTCTCTACACTGTTGTCTCTTCGAGGTAAAACGCCAGCACTTAGACTTCATGCAAAAGTGGGGCTGCAGGGCTAGCTTGATGAAATACATGGAGAGTCGTGTCCTGCCTTTTGATGCGGCCTGAGTCTCACTCGCAAAAAGCTTTGGACTCCCTTGCAGTGCTCTCACGCACGCACACAACATACTGCTTACACGTTCAGGAGCGGGTATTTTAGCTGAAGCACGGATTCTTTGCCACTTATTTCTTTCCAGTTAGGTGGTTGTCTTTAAGCCTGCACACACACATGGGGCAACGGTACTCGCCCCATAACCATGATGTGAGTTGAGAGCTGCCTTCTGTACCGGCCTGTCTGTCCCCCGATTCCATGAAATGGAAACCGTCCCCAGGCTCTCTTCCACAATACACCCTAACCTGCTTCCTCCTTCAGAGAGGTCGAAGGTAGCTAAAGCACGGTTTCTCTACACTGTTGTTTCTTCGAGTTAAAACGCCAGCTCTTATTCTTCATGCAAAAGTGCGGCTGCAGTGCTAGCTTGATGAAACACTTGGAGAGTCCTGTCCTGCCTATTGCTGGGGCCTGAGTCTCACTCGCAAAAAGCTTTGGACTCCCTTGCAGTGCTCTCACGCACGCACACAACATACTGCTTCCACGTTCAGGAGCGGGTATTTTAGCTGAAGCACGGATTCTCTGCCACTTTTTTCTTTCCAGTTAGTGGGTTGTCTTTAAGCCTGCACATACACACGGGGCAACGGTACTCGCCCCATAACCATGATGTGAGTTGAGAGCTGCCTTCTGTACCGGTCTGTCTCTCCCCCGATTTCATGATATGGAAACCGTCCCCAGGCTCTCTTCCACAATACACCCTAAGCTGCTTCCTCCTTCAGAGAGGTCGAAGGTAGCTAAAGCACGGTTTCTCTACACTGTCGTTTCTTCGAGTTAAAACGCCAGCTATAAGACTACATGCGAAAGTGGGGCTGCAGGTCTAGCTTGATGAAACACATGGAGAGTTGTGTCCTGCCTTTTGATGCGGCCTGAGTCTCACTCGCAAAAAGCTTTGGACTCCCTTGCAGTGCTCTCACGTATGCATACAACATACTGCTTCCACCTTCAGGACCAGGAATTTTAGCTGAAGCACGGATTCTCTGCCAAGTTTTTCTTTCCAGTTAGGTGGTTGTCTTTAAGCCTGCTCGCTCACACGGGGCAACGGTAGTAGCCCCATAACCATCATGTGAGTTGAGAGCTGCCTTCTGTACCGGCCTGTCTGTCCCCCGATTTCATGAAATGGAAACCGTCCCCAGGCTCTCTTTCACAAAACACCCTAACCTGCTTCCTCCTTCAGAGAGGTCGAACTACCTAAAGCACGGTTTCTCCACACTGTTGTTTCTTCGACTTAAAACGCCAGCTCTTAGACTTCATGCAAAAGTGGGGCTGCAGTGCTAGCTTGATGAAACACATGGAGAGTTGTGTCCTGCCTTTTGATGCGGCCTGAGTCTCACTCGCAAAATGCTTTGGACTGCCTTGCAATGCTCTCACGTATGCATACAACATACTGCTTGAACCTTCAGGAGCGGGTATTTTAGCTGAAGCACGGATTCTCTGACACTTTTTTCTTTCCAGTTAGGTGCTTGTCTTTAATCCTGCACACACACACGGGGCAACGGTAGTAGCCCCATAACCATGATGTGAGTTGAGAGCTGCCTTCTGTACCGGCCTGTCTCTCCCCCGATTTCATGATATGGAAACCGTCTCCAGGCTCTCTTCCACAATACACCCTAACCTGCTTCCTCCTTCAGAGAGGTCGAAGGTAGCCAAAGCACGGTTTCTCTACACTGTTGTCTCTTCGAGGTAAAACGCCAGCACTTAGACTTCATGCAAAAGTGGGGCTGCAGGGCTAGCTTGATGAAACACATGGAGAGTCGTGTCCTACCTTTTGATGCGGCCTGAGTCTCACTCGCAAAAAGCTTTGGACTCCCTTGCAGTGCTCTCACGCATGCACACAACATACTGCTTACACGTTCAGGAGCGGGTATTTTAGCTGAAGCACGGATTCTTTGCCACTTTTTTCTTTCCAGTTAGGTGGTTGTCTTTAAGCCTGCACACACACATGGGGCAACGGTACTCGCCCCATAACCATGATGTGAGTTGAGAGCTGCCTTCTGTACCGGCCTGTCTCTCCCCCGATTTCATGGAATGGAAACCGTCCCCAGGCTCTCTTCCACAATACACCCTAACCTGCTTCCTCCTTCAGAGAGGTCGAAGGTAGCTAAAGCACGGTTTCTCTACACTGTTGTTTCTTCGAGTTAAAACGCCAGCTCTTATTCTTCATGCAAAAGTGCGGCTGCAGTGCTAGCTTGATGAAACACTTGGAGAGTCCTGTCCTGCCTTTTGCTGGGGCCTGAGTCTCACTCGCAAAAAGCTTTGGACTCCCTTGCTGTGCTCTCACGCACGCACACAACATACTGCTTCCACGTTCAGGAGCGGGTATTTTAGCTGAAGCACGGATTCTCTGCCACTTTTTTCTTTCCAGTTAGTGGGTTGTCTTTAAGCCTGCACATACACACGGGGCAACGGTACTCGCCCCATAACCATGATGTGAGTTGAGAGCTGCCTTCTGTACCGGCCTGTCTCTCCCCCGATTTCATGATATGGAAACCGTCCCCAGGCTCTCTTCCACAATACACCCTAAGCTGCTTCCTCCTTCAGAGAGGTCGAAGGTAGCTAAAGCACGGTTTCTCTACACTGTTGTTTCTTCGAGTTAAAACGCCAGCTATAAGACTACATGCGAAAGTGGGGCTGCAGGTCTAGCTTGATGAAACACATGGAGAGTTGTGTCCTGCCTTTTGATGCGGCCTGAGTCTCACTCGCAAAAAGCTTTGGACTCCCTTGCAGTGCTCTCACGTATGCATACAACATACTGCTTCCACCTTCAGGACCAGGAATTTTAGCTGAAGCACGGATTCTCTGCCAAGTTTTTCTTTCCAGTTAGGTGGTTGTCTTTAAGCCTGCTCGCTCACACGGGGCAACGGTAGTAGCCCCATAACCATCATGTGAGTTGAGAGCTGCCTTCTGTACCGGCCTGTCTGTCCCCCGATTTCATGAAATGGAAACCGTCCCCAGGCTCTCTTTCACAAAACACCCTAACCTGCTTCCTCCTTCAGAGAGGTCGAACTAGCTAAAGCACGGTTTCTCCACACTGTTGTTTCTTCGACTTAAAACGCCAGCTCTTAGACTTCATGCAAAAGTGGGGCTGCAGTGCTAGCTTGATGAAACACATGGAGAGTTGTGTCCTGCCTTTTGATGCGGCCTGAGTCTCAGTCGCAAAATGCTTTGGACTGCCTTGCAATGCTCTCACGTATGCATACAACATACTGCTTGAACCTTCAGGAGCGGGTATTTTAGCTGAAGCACGGATTCTCTGACACTTTTTTCTTTCCAGTTAGGTGCTTGTCTTTAATCCTGCACACACACACGGGGCAACGGTAGTAGCCCCATAACCATGATGTGAGTTGAGAGCTGCCTTCTGTACCGGCCTGTCTCTCCCCCGATTTCATGATATGGAAACCGTCTCCAGGCTCTCTTCCACAATACACCCTAACCTGCTTCCTCCTTCAGAGAGGTCGAAGGTAGCCAAAGCACGGTTTCTCTACACTGTTGTCTCTTCGAGGTAAAACGCCAGCACTTAGACTTCATGCAAAAGTGGGGCTGCAGTGCTAGCTTGATGAAACACATGGAGAGTCGTGTCCTGCCTTTTGATGCAGCCTGAGTCTCACTCGCAAAAAGCTTTGGACTCCCTTGCAGTGCTCTCACGCACGCACACAACATACTGCTTACACGTTCAGGAGCGGGTATTTTAGCTGAAGCACGGATTCTTTGCCACTTTTTTCTTTCCAGTTAGGTGGTTGTCTTTAAGCCTACACACACACATGGGGCAACGGTACTCGCCCCATAACCATGATGTGAGTTGAGAGCTGCCTTCTGTACCGGCCTGTCTCTCCCCCGATTTCATGAAATGGAAACCGTCCCCAGGCTCTCTTCCACAATACACCCTAACCTGCTTCCTCCTTCAGAGAGGTCGAAGGTAGCTAAAGAACGGTTTCTCTACACTGTTGTTTCTTCGAGTTAAAACGCCAGCTCTTATTCTTCATGCAAAAGTGCGGCTGCAGTGCTAGCTTGATGAAACACTTGGAGAGTCCTGTCCTGCCTATTGCTGGGGCCTGAGTCTCACTCGCAAAAAGCTTTGGACTCCCTTGCAGTGCTCTCACGCACGCACACAACATACTGCTTCCACGTTCAGGAGCGGGTATTTTAGCTGAAGCACGGATTCTCTGCCACTTTTTTCTTTCCAGTTAGTGGGTTGTCTTTAAGCCTGCACATACACACGGGGCAACGGTACTCGCCCCATAACCATGATGTGACTTGAGAGCTGCCTTCTGTACCGGCCTGTCTGTCCCCCGATTTCATGAAATGGAAACCGTCCCCAGGCTCTCTTCCACAATACACCCTAACCTGCTTCCTCCTTCAGAGAGGTCGAAGGTAGCTAAAGCACGGTTTCTCTACACTGTTGTTTCTTCGAGTTAAAACGCCAGCTCTTATTCTTCATGCAAAAGTGCGGCTGCAGTGCTAGCTTGATGAAACACTTGGAGAGTCCTGTCCTGCCTTTTGCTAGGGCCTGAGTCTCACTCGCAAAAAGCTTTGGACTCCCTTGCAGTGCTCTCACGCACGCACACAACATACTGCTTCCACGTTCAGGAGCGGGTATTTTAGCTGAAGCACGGATTCTTTGCCACTTTTTTCTTTCCAGTTAGGTGGTTGTCTTTAAGCCTGCACACACACATGGGGCAACGGTACTCGCCCCATAACCATGATGTGAGTTGAGAGCTGCCTTCTGTACCGGCCTGTCTCTCCCCCGATTTCATGAAATGGAAACCGTCCCCAGGCTCTCTTCCACAATACACCCTAACCTGCTTCCTCCTTCAGAGAGGTCGAAGGTAGCCAAAGCACGGTTTCTCTACACTGTTGTCTCTTCGAGGTAAAACGCCAGCACTTAGACTTCATGCAAAAGTGGGGCTGCAGTGCTAGCTTGATGAAACACATGGAGAGTCGTGTCCTGCCTTTTGATGCGGCCTGAGTCTCACTCGCAAAAAGCTTTGGACTCCCTTGCAGTGCTCTCACGCACGCACACAACATACTGCTTCCACGTTCAGGAGCGGGTATTTTAGCTGAAGCACGGATTCTTTGCCACTTTTTTCTTTCCAGTTAGGTGGTTGTCTTTAAGCCTGCACACACACATGGGGCAACGGTACTCGCCCCATAACCATGATGTGAGTTGAGAGCTGCCTTCTGTACCGGCCTGTCTCTCCCCCGATTTCATGAAATGGAAACCGTCCCCAGGCTCTCTTCCACAATACACCCTAACCTGCTTCCTCCTTCAGAGAGGTCGAAGGTAGCTAAAGCACGGTTTCTCTACACTGTTGTTTCTTCGAGTTAAAACGCCAGCTCTTATTCTTCATGCAAAAGTGCGGCTGCAGTGCTAGCTTGATGAAACACTTGGAGAGTCCTCTCCTGCCTTTTGCTGGGGCCTGAGTCTCACTCGCAAAAAGCTTTGGACTCCCTTGCAGTGCTCTCACGCACGCACACAACATACTGCTTCCACGTTCAGGAGCGGGTATTTTAGCTGAAGCACGGATTCTCTGCCACTTTTTTCTTTCCAGTTAGTGGGTTGTCTTTAAGCCTGCACATACACACGGGGCAACGGTACTAGCCCCATAACCATGATGTGAGTTGAGAGCTGCCTTCTGTACCGGCCTGTCTCTCCCCCGATTTCATGATATGGAAACCGTCCCCAGGCTCTCTTCCACAATACACCCTAAGCTGCTTCCTCCTTCAGAGAGGTCGAAGGTAGCTAAAGCACGGTTTCTCTACACTGTTGTTTCTTCGAGTTAAAACGCCAGCTATAAGACTACATGCGAAAGTGGGGCTGCAGGTCTAGCTTGATGAAACACATGGAGAGTTGTGTCCTGCCTTTTGATGCGGCCTGAGTCTCACTCGCAAAAAGCTTTGGACTCCCTTGCAGTGCTCTCACGTATGCATACAACATACTGCTTCCACCTTCAGGACCAGGAATTTTAGCTGAAGCACGGATTCTCTGCCAAGTTTTTCTTTCCAGTTAGGTGGTTGTCTTTAAGCCTGCTCGCTCACACGGGGCAACGGTAGTAGCCCCATAACCATCATGTGAGTTGAGAGCTGCCTTCTGTACCGGCCTGTCTGTCCCCCGATTTCATGAAATGGAAACCGTCCCCAGGCTCTCTTTCACAAAACACCCTAACCTGCTTCCTCCTTCAGAGAGGTCGAACTAGCTAAAGCACGGTTTCTCCACACTGTTGTTTCTTCGACTTAAAACGCCAGCTCTTAGACTTCATGCAAGAGTGGGGCTGCAGTGCTAGCTTGATGAAACACATGGAGAGTTGTGTCCTGCCTTTTGATGCGGCCTGAGTCTCACTCGCAAAATGCTTTGGACTGCCTTGCAATGCTCTCACGTATGCATACAACATACTGCTTGAACCTTCAGGAGCGGGTATTTTAGCTGAAGCACGGATTCTCTGACACTTTTTTCTTTCCAGTTAGGTGCTTGTCTTTAATCCTGCACACACACACGGGGCAACGGTAGTAGCCCCATAACCATGATGTGAGTTGAGAGCTGCCTTCTGTACCGGCCTGTCTCTCCCCCGATTTCATGATATGGAAACCGTCTCCAGGCTCTCTTCCACAATACACCCTAACCTGCTTCCTCCTTCAGAGAGGTCGAAGGTAGCCAAAGCACGGTTTCTCTACACTGTTGTCTCTTCGAGGTAAAACGCCAGCACTTAGACTTCATGCAAAAGTGGGGCTGCAGTGCTAGCTTGATGAAACACATGGAGAGTCGTGTCCTGCCTTTTGATGCGGCCTGAGTCTCACTCGCAAAAAGCTTTGGACTCCCTTGCAGTGCTCTCACGCACGCACACAACATACTGCTTACACGTTCAGGAGCGGGTATTTTAGCTGAAGCACGGATTCTTTGCCACTTTTTTCTTTCCAGTTAGGTGGTTGTCTTTAAGCCTGCACACACACATGGGGCAACGGTACTCGCCCCATAACCATGATGTGAGTTGAGAGCTGCCTTCTGTACCGGCCTGTCTCTCCCCCGATTTCATGAAATGGAAACCGTCCCCAGGCTCTCTTCCACAATACACCCTAACCTGCTTCCTCCTTCAGAGAGGTCGAAGGTAGCTAAAGCACGGTTTCTCTACACTGTTGTTTCTTCGAGTTAAAACGCCAGCTCTTATTCTTCATGCAAAAGTGCGGCTGCAGTGCTAGCTTGATGAAACACTTGGAGAGTCCTGTCCTGCCTTTTGCTGGGGCCTGAGTCTCACTCGCAAAAAGCTTTGGACTCCCTTGCAGTGCTCTCACGCACGCACACAACATACTGCTTCCACGTTCAGGAGCGGGTATTTTAGCTGAAGCACGGATTCTCTGCCACTTTTTTCTTTCCAGTTAGTGGGTTGTCTTTAAGCCTGCACATACACACGGGGCAACGGTACTAGCCCCATAACCATGATGTGAGTTGAGAGCTGCCTTCTGTACCGGCCTGTCTCTCCCCCGATTTCATGATATGGAAACCGTCCCCAGGCTCTCTTCCACAATACACCCTAAGCTGCTTCCTCCTTCAGAGAGGTCGAAGGTAGCTAAAGCACGGTTTCTCTACACTGTTGTTTCTTCGAGTTAAAACGCCAGCTCTTATTCTTCATGCAAAAGTGCGGCTGCAGTGCTAGCTTGATGAAACACTTGGAGAGTCCTGTCCTGCCTTTTGCTGGGGCCTGAGTCTCACTCGCAAAAAGCTTTGGACTCCCTTGCAGTGCTCTCACGCACGCACACAACATACTGCTTCCACGTTCAGGAGCGGGTATTTTAGCTGAAGCACGGATTCTCTGCCACTTTTTTCTTTCCAGTTAGTGGGTTGTCTTTAAGCCTGCACATACACACGGGGCAACGGTACTAGCCCCATAACCATGATGTGAGTTGAGAGCTGCCTTCTGTACCGGCCTGTCTCTCCCCCGATTTCATGATATGGAAACCGTCCCCAGGCTCTCTTCCACAATACACCCTAAGCTGCTTCCTCCTTCAGAGAGGTCGAAGGTAGCTAAAGCACGGTTTCTCTACACTGTTGTTTCTTCGAGTTAAAACGCCAGCTATAAGACTACATGCGAAAGTGGGGCTGCAGGTCTAGCTTGATGAAACACATGGAGAGTTGTGTCCTGCCTTTTGATGCGGCCTGAGTCTCACTCGCAAAAAGCTTTGGACTCCCTTGCAGTGCTCTCACGTATGCATACAACATACTGCTTCCACCTTCAGGACCAGGAATTTTAGCTGAAGCACGGATTCTCTGCCAAGTTTTTCTTTCCAGTTAGGTGGTTGTCTTTAAGCCTGCTCGCTCACACGGGGCAACGGTAGTAGCCCCATAACCATCATGTGAGTTGAGAGCTGCCTTCTGTACCGGCCTGTCTGTCCCCCGATTTCATGAAATGGAAACCGTCCCCAGTCTCTCTTTCACAAAACACCCTAACCTGCTTCCTCCTTCAGAGAGGTCGAACTAGCTAAAGCACGGTTTCTCCACACTGTTGTTTCTTCGACTTAAAACGCCAGCTCTTAGACTTCATGCAAGAGTGGGGCTGCAGTGCTAGCTTGATGAAACACATGGAGAGTTGTGTCCTGCCTTTTGATGCGGCCTGAGTCTCACTCGCAAAATGCTTTGGACTGCCTTGCAATGCTCTCACGTATGCATACAACATACTGCTTGAACCTTCAGGAGCGGGTATTTTAGCTGAAGCACGGATTCTCTGACACTTTTTTCTTTCCAGTTAGGTGCTTGTCTTTAATCCTGCACACACACACGGGGCAACGGTAGTAGCCCCATAACCATGATGTGAGTTGAGAGCTGCCTTCTGTACCGGCCTGTCTCTCCCCCGATTTCATGATATGGAAACCGTCTCCAGGCTCTCTTCCACAATACACCCTAACCTGCTTCCTCCTTCAGAGAGGTCGAAGGTAGCCAAAGCACGGTTTCTCTACACTGTTGTCTCTTCGAGGTAAAACGCCAGCACTTAGACTTCATGCAAAAGTGGGGCTGCAGTGCTAGCTTGATGAAACAATTGGAGAGTCCTGTCCTGCCTTTTGCTGGGGCCTGAGTCTCACTCGCAAAAAGCTTTGGACTCCCTTGCAGTGCTCTCACGCACGCACACAACATACTGCTTCCACGTTCAGGAGCGGGTATTTTAGCTGAAGCACGGATTCTCTGCCACTTTTTTCTTTCCAGTTAGTGGGTTGTCTTTAAGCCTGCACATACACACGGGGCAACGGTACTAGCCCCATAACCATGATGTGAGTTGAGAGCTGCCTTCTGTACCGGCCTGTCTCTCCCCCGATTTCATGATATGGAAACCGTCCCCAGGCTCTCTTCCACAATACACCCTAAGCTGCTTCCTCCTTCAGAGAGGTCGAAGGTAGCTAAAGCACGGTTTCTCTACACTGTTGTTTCTTCGAGTTAAAACGCCAGCTCTTATTCTTCATGCAAAAGTGCGGCTGCAGTGCTAGCTTGATGAAACACTTGGAGAGTCCTGTCCTGCCTTTTGCTGGGGCCTGAGTCTCACTCGCAAAAAGCTTTGGACTCCCTTGCAGTGCTCTCACGCACGCACACAACATACTGCTTCCACGTTCAGGAGCGGGTATTTTAGCTGAAGCACGGATTCTCTGCCACTTTTTTCTTTCCAGTTAGTGGGTTGTCTTTAAGCCTGCACATACACACGGGGCAACGGTACTAGCCCCATAACCATGATGTGAGTTGAGAGCTGCCTTCTGTACCGGCCTGTCTCTCCCCCGATTTCATGATATGGAAACCGTCCCCAGGCTCTCTTCCACAATACACCCTAAGCTGCTTCCTCCTTCAGAGAGGTCGAAGGTAGCTAAAGCACGGTTTCTCTACACTGTTGTTTCTTCGAGTTAAAACGCCAGCTATAAGACTACATGCGAAAGTGGGGCTGCAGGTCTAGCTTGATGAAACACATGGAGAGTTGTGTCCTGCCTTTTGATGCGGCCTGAGTCTCACTCGCAAAAAGCTTTGGACTCCCTTGCAGTGCTCTCACGTATGCATACAACATACTGCTTCCACCTTCAGGACCAGGAATTTTAGCTGAAGCACGGATTCTCTGCCAAGTTTTTCTTTCCAGTTAGGTGGTTGTCTTTAAGCCTGCTCGCTCACACGGGGCAACGGTAGTAGCCCCATAACCATCATGTGAGTTGAGAGCTGCCTTCTGTACCGGCCTGTCTGTCCCCCGATTTCATGAAATGGAAACCGTCCCCAGGCTCTCTTTCACAAAACACCCTAACCTGCTTCCTCCTTCAGAGAGGTCGAACTAGCTAAAGCACGGTTTCTCCACACTGTTGTTTCTTCGACTTAAAACGCCAGCTCTTAGACTTCATGCAAGAGTGGGGCTGCAGTGCTAGCTTGATGAAACACATGGAGAGTTGTGTCCTGCCTTTTGATGCGGCCTGAGTCTCACTCGCAAAATGCTTTGGACTGCCTTGCAATGCTCTCACGTATGCATACAACATACTGCTTGAACCTTCAGGAGCGGGTATTTTAGCTGAAGCACGGATTCTCTGACACTTTTTTCTTTCCAGTTAGGTGCTTGTCTTTAATCCTGCACACACACACGGGGCAACGGTAGTAGCCCCATAACCATGATGTGAGTTGAGAGCTGCCTTCTGTACCGGCCTGTCTCTCCCCCGATTTCATGATATGGAAACCGTCTCCAGGCTCTCTTCCACAATACACCCTAACCTGCTTCCTCCTTCAGAGAGGTCGAAGGTAGCCAAAGCACGGTTTCTCTACACTGTTGTCTCTTCGAGGTAAAACGCCAGCACTTAGACTTCATGCAAAAGTGGGGCTGCAGTGCTAGCTTGATGAAACACATGGAGAGTCGTGTCCTGCCTTTTGATGCGGCCTGAGTCTCACTCGCAAAAAGCTTTGGACTCCCTTGCAGTGCTCTCACGCACGCACACAACATACTGCTTACACGTTCAGGAGCGGGTATTTTAGCTGAAGCACGGATTCTTTGCCACTTTTTTCTTTCCAGTTAGGTGGTTGTCTTTAAGCCTGCACACACACATGGGGCAACGGTACTCGCCCCATAACCATGATGTGAGTTGAGAGCTGCCTTCTGTACCGGCCTGTCTCTCCCCCGATTTCATGAAATGGAAACCGTCCCCAGGCTCTCTTCCACAATACACCCTAACCTGCTTCCTCCTTCAGAGAGGTCGAAGGTAGCTAAAGCACGGTTTCTCTACACTGTTGTTTCTTCGAGTTAAAACGCCAGCTCTTATTCTTCATGCAAAAGTGCGGCTGCAGTGCTAGCTTGATGAAACACTTGGAGAGTCCTGTCCTGCCTTTTGCTGGGGCCTGAGTCTCACTCGCAAAAAGCTTTGGACTCCCTTGCAGTGCTCTCACGCACGCACACAACATACTGCTTCCACGTTCAGGAGCGGGTATTTTAGCTGAAGCACGGATTCTCTGCCACTTTTTTCTTTCCAGTTAGTGGGTTGTCTTTAAGCCTGCACATACACACGGGGCAACGGTACTAGCCCCATAACCATGATGTGAGTTGAGAGCTGCCTTCTGTACCGGCCTGTCTCTCCCCCGATTTCATGATATGGAAACCGTCCCCAGGCTCTCTTCCACAATACACCCTAAGCTGCTTCCTCCTTCAGAGAGGTCGAAGGTAGCCAAAGCACGGTTTCTCTACACTGTTGTTTCTTCGAGTTAAAACGCCAGCTCTTATTCTTCATGCAAAAGTGCGGCTGCAGTGCTAGCTTGATGAAACACTTGGAGAGTCCTGTCCTGCCTTTTGCTGGGGCCTGAGTCTCACTCGCAAAAAGCTTTGTACTCCCTTGCAGTGCTCTCACGCACGCACACAACATACTGCTTCCATGTTCAGGAGCGGGTATTTTAGCTGAAGCACGGATTCTCTGCCACTTTTTTCTTTCCAGTTAGTGGGTTGTCTTTAAGCCTGCACATACACACGGGGCAACGGTACTAGCCCCATAACCATGATGTGAGTTGAGAGCTGCCTTCTGTACCGGCCTGTCTCTCCCCCGATTTCATGATATGGAAACCGTCCCCAGGCTCTCTTCCACAATACACCCTAAGCTGCTTCCTCCTTCAGAGAGGTCGAAGGTAGCTAAAGCACGGTTTCTCTACACTGTTGTTTCTTCGAGTTAAAACGCCAGCTATAAGACTACATGCGAAAGTGGGGCTGCAGGTCTAGCTTGATGAAACACATGGAGAGTTGTGTCCTGCCTTTTGATGCGGCCTGAGTCTCACTCGCAAAAAGCTTTGGACTCCCTTGCAGTGCTCTCACGTATGCATACAACATACTGCTTCCACCTTCAGGACCAGGAATTTTAGCTGAAGCACGGATTCTCTGCCAAGTTTTTCTTTCCAGTTAGGTGGTTGTCTTTAAGCCTGCTCGCTCACACGGGGCAACGGTAGTAGCCCCATAACCATCATGTGAGTTGAGAGCTGCCTTCTGTACCGGCCTGTCTGTCCCCCGATTTCATGAAATGGAAACCGTCCCCAGGCTCTCTTTCACAAAACACCCTAACCTGCTTCCTCCTTCAGAGAGGTCGAACTAGCTAAAGCACGGTTTCTCCACACTGTTGTTTCTTCGACTTAAAACGCCAGCTCTTAGACTTCATGCAAGAGTGGGGCTGCAGTGCTAGCTTGATGAAACACATGGAGAGTTGTGTCCTGCCTTTTGATGCGGCCTGAGTCTCACTCGCAAAATGCTTTGGACTGCCTTGCAATGCTCTCACGTATGCATACAACATACTGCTTGAACCTTCAGGAGCGGGTATTTTAGCTGAAGCACGGATTCTCTGACACTTTTTTCTTTCCAGTTAGGTGCTTGTCTTTAATCCTGCACACACACACGGGGCAACGGTAGTAGCCCCATAACCATGATGTGAGTTGAGAGCTGCCTTCTGTACCGGCCTGTCTCTCCCCCGATTTCATGATATGGAAACCGTCTCCAGGCTCTCTTCCACAATACACCCTAACCTGCTTCCTCCTTCAGAGAGGTCGAAGGTAGCCAAAGCACGGTTTCTCTACACTGTTGTCTCTTCGAGGTAAAACGCCAGCACTTAGACTTCATGCAAAAGTGGGGCTGCAGTGCTAGCTTGATGAAACACATGGAGAGTCGTGTCCTGCCTTTTGATGCGGCCTGAGTCTCACTCGCAAAAAGCTTTGGACTCCCTTGCAGTGCTCTCACGCACGCACACAACATACTGCTTACACGTTCAGGAGCGGGTATTTTAGCTGAAGCACGGATTCTTTGCCACTTTTTTCTTTCCAGTTAGGTGGTTGTCTTTAAGCCTGCACACACACATGGGGCAACGGTACTCGCCCCATAACCATGATGTGAGTTGAGAGCTGCCTTCTGTACCGGCCTGTCTCTCCCCCGATTTCATGAAATGGAAACCGTCCCCAGGCTCTCTTCCACAATACACCCTAACCTGCTTCCTCCTTCAGAGAGGTCGAAGGTAGCTAAAGCACGGTTTCTCTACACTGTTGTTTCTTCGAGTTAAAACGCCAGCTCTTATTCTTCATGCAAAAGTGCGGCTGCAGTGCTAGCTTGATGAAACACTTGGAGAGTCCTGTCCTGCCTTTTGCTGGGGCCTGAGTCTCACACGCAAAAAGCTTTGGACTCCCTTGCAGTGCTCTCACGCACGCACACAACATACTGCTTCCACGTTCAGGAGCGGGTATTTTAGCTGAAGCACGGATTCTCTGCCACTTTTTTCTTTCCAGTTAGTGGGTTGTCTTTAAGCCTGCACATACACACGGGGCAACGGTACTAGCCCCATAACCATGATGTGAGTTGAGAGCTGCCTTCTGTACCGGCCTGTCTCTCCCCCGATTTCATGATATGGAAACCGTCCCCAGGCTCTCTTCCACAATACACCCTAAGCTGCTTCCTCCTTCAGAGAGGTCGAAGGTAGCTAAAGCACGGTTTCTCTACACTGTTGTTTCTTCGAGTTAAAACGCCAGCTATAAGACTACATGCGAAAGTGGGGCTGCAGGTCTAGCTTGATGAAACACATGGAGAGTTGTGTCCTGCCTTTTGATGCGGCCTGAGTCTCACTCGCAAAAAGCTTTGGACTCCCTTGCAGTGCTCTCACGTATGCATACAACATACTGCTTCCACCTTCAGGACCAGGAATTTTAGCTGAAGCACGGATTCTCTGCCAAGTTTTTCTTTCCAGTTAGGTGGTTGTCTTTAAGCCTGCTCGCTCACACGGGGCAACGGTAGTAGCCCCATAACCATCATGTGAGTTGAGAGCTGCCTTCTGTACCGGCCTGTCTGTCCCCCGATTTCATGAAATGGAAACCGTCCCCAGGCTCTCTTTCACAAAACACCCTAACCTGCTTCCTCCTTCAGAGAGGTCGAACTAGCTAAAGCACGGTTTCTCCACACTGTTGTTTCTTCGACTTAAAACGCCAGCTCTTAGACTTCATGCAAGAGTGGGGCTGCAGTGCTAGCTTGATGAAACACATGGAGAGTTGTGTCCTGCCTTTTGATGCGGCCTGAGTCTCACTCGCAAAATGCTTTGGACTGCCTTGCAATGCTCTCACGTATGCATACAACATACTGCTTGAACCTTCAGGAGCGGGTATTTTAGCTGAAGCACGGATTCTCTGACACTTTTTTCTTTCCAGTTAGGTGCTTGTCTTTAATCCTGCACACACACACGGGGCAACGGTAGTAGCCCCATAACCATGATGTGAGTTGAGAGCTGCCTTCTGTACCGGCCTGTCTCTCCCCCGATTTCATGATATGGAAACCGTCTCCAGGCTCTCTTCCACAATACACCCTAACCTGCTTCCTCCTTCAGAGAGGTCGAAGGTAGCCAAAGCACGGTTTCTCTACACTGTTGTCTCTTCGAGGTAAAACGCCAGCACTTAGACTTCATGCAAAAGTGGGGCTGCAGGGCTAGCTTGATGAAACACATGGAGAGTCGTGTCCTGCCTTTTGATGCGGCCTGAGTCTCACTCGCAAAAAGCTTTGGACTCCCTTGCAGTGCTCTCACGCACGCACACAACATACTGCTTACACGTTCAGGAGCGGGTATTTTAGCTGAAGCACGGATTCTTTGCCACTTTTTTCTTTCCAGTTAGGTGGTTGTCTTTAAGCCTGCACACACACATGGGGCAACGGTACTCGCCCCATAACCATGATGTGAGTTGAGAGCTGCCTTCTGTACCGGCCTGTCTCTCCCCCGATTTCATGAAATGGAAACCGTCCCCAGGCTCTCTTCCACAATACACCCTAACCTGCTTCCTCCTTCAGAGAGGTCGAAGGTAGCTAAAGCACGGTTTCTCTACACTGTTGTTTCTTCGAGTTAAAACGCCAGCTCTTATTCTTCATGCAAAAGTGCGGCTGCAGTGCTAGCTTGATGAAACACTTGGAGAGTCCTGTCCTGCCTTTTGCTGGGGCCTGAGTCTCACACGCAAAAAGCTTTGGACTCCCTTGCAGTGCTCTCACGCACGCACACAACATACTGCTTCCACGTTCAGGAGCGGGTATTTTAGCTGAAGCACGGATTCTCTGCCACTTTTTTCTTTCCAGTTAGTGGGTTGTCTTTAAGCCTGCACATACACACGGGGCAACGGTACTAGCCCCATAACCATGATGTGAGTTGAGAGCTGCCTTCTGTACCGGCCTGTCTCTCCCCCGATTTCATGATATGGAAACCGTCCCCAGGCTCTCTTCCACAATACACCCTAAGCTGCTTCCTCCTTCAGAGAGGTCGAAGGTAGCTAAAGCACGGTTTCTCTACACTGTTGTTTCTTCGAGTTAAAACGCCAGCTATAAGACTACATGCGAAAGTGGGGCTGCAGGTCTAGCTTGATGAAACACATGGAGAGTTGTGTCCTGCCTTTTGATGCGGCCTGAGTCTCACTCGCAAAAAGCTTTGGACTCCCTTGCAGTGCTCTCACGTATGCATACAACATACTGCTTCCACCTTCAGGACCAGGAATTTTAGCTGAAGCACGGATTCTCTGCCAAGTTTTTCTTTCCAGTTAGGTGGTTGTCTTTAAGCCTGCTCGCTCACACGGGGCAACGGTAGTAGCCCCATAACCATCATGTGAGTTGAGAGCTGCCTTCTGTACCGGCCTGTCTGTCCCCCGATTTCATGAAATGGAAACCGTCCCCAGGCTCTCTTTCACAAAACACCCTAACCTGCTTCCTCCTTCAGAGAGGTCGAACTAGCTAAAGCACGGTTTCTCCACACTGTTGTTTCTTCGACTTAAAACGCCAGCTCTTAGACTTCATGCAAGAGTGGGGCTGCAGTGCTAGCTTGATGAAACACATGGAGAGTTGTGTCCTGCCTTTTGATGCGGCCTGAGTCTCACTCGCAAAATGCTTTGGACTGCCTTGCAATGCTCTCACGTATGCATACAACATACTGCTTGAACCTTCAGGAGCGGGTATTTTAGCTGAAGCACGGATTCTCTGACACTTTTTTCTTTCCAGTTAGGTGCTTGTCTTTAATCCTGCACACACACACGGGGCAACGGTAGTAGCCCCATAACCATGATGTGAGTTGAGAGCTGCCTTCTGTACCGGCCTGTCTCTCCCCCGATTTCATGATATGGAAACCGTCTCCAGGCTCTCTTCCACAATACACCCTAACCTGCTTCCTCCTTCAGAGAGGTCGAAGGTAGCCAAAGCACGGTTTCTCTACACTGTTGTCTCTTCGAGGTAAAACGCCAGCACTTAGACTTCATGCAAAAGTGGGGCTGCAGTGCTAGCTTGATGAAACACATGGAGAGTCGTGTCCTGCCTTTTGATGCGGCCTGAGTCTCACTCGCAAAAAGCTTTGGACTCCCTTGCAGTGCTCTCACGCACGCACACAACATACTGCTTACACGTTCAGGAGCGGGTATTTTAGCTGAAGCACGGATTCTTTGCCACTTTTTTCTTTCCAGTTAGGTGGTTGTCTTTAAGCCTGCACACACACATGGGGCAACGGTACTCGCCCCATAACCATGATGTGAGTTGAGAGCTGCCTTCTGTACCGGCCTGTCTCTCCCCCGATTTCATGAAATGGAAACCGTCCCCAGGCTCTCTTCCACAATACACCCTAACCTGCTTCCTCCTTCAGAGAGGTCGAAGGTAGCTAAAGCACGGTTTCTCTACACTGTTGTTTCTTCGAGTTAAAACGCCAGCTCTTATTCTTCATGCAAAAGTGCGGCTGCAGTGCTAGCTTGATGAAACACTTGGAGAGTCCTGTCCTGCCTTTTGCTGGGGCCTGAGTCTCACTCGCAAAAAGCTTTGGACTCCCTTGCAGTGCTCTCACGCACGCACACAACATACTGCTTCCACGTTCAGGAGCGGGTATTTTAGCTGAAGCACGGATTCTCTGCCACTTTTTTCTTTCCAGTTAGTGGGTTGTCTTTAAGCCTGCACATACACACGGGGCAACGGTACTAGCCCCATAACCATGATGTGAGTTGAGAGCTGCCTTCTGTACCGGCCTGTCTCTCCCCCGATTTCATGATATGGAAACCGTCCCCAGGCTCTCTTCCACAATACACCCTAAGCTGCTTCCTCCTTCAGAGAGGTCGAAGGTAGCTAAAGCACGGTTTCTCTACACTGTTGTTTCTTCGAGTTAAAACGCCAGCTATAAGACTACATGCGAAAGTGGGGCTGCAGGTCTAGCTTGATGAAACACATGGAGAGTTGTGTCCTGCCTTTTGATGCGGCCTGAGTCTCACTCGCAAAAAGCTTTGGACTCCCTTGCAGTGCTCTCACGTATGCATACAACATACTGCTTCCACCTTCAGGACCAGGAATTTTAGCTGAAGCACGGATTCTCTGCCAAGTTTTTCTTTCCAGTTAGGTGGTTGTCTTTAAGCCTGCTCGCTCACACGGGGCAACGGTAGTAGCCCCATAACCATCATGTGAGTTGAGAGCTGCCTTCTGTACCGGCCTGTCTGTCCCCCGATTTCATGAAATGGAAACCGTCCCCAGGCTCTCTTTCACAAAACACCCTAACCTGCTTCCTCCTTCAGAGAGGTCGAACTAGCTAAAGCACGGTTTCTCCACACTGTTGTTTCTTCGACTTAAAACGCCAGCTCTTAGACTTCATGCAAGAGTGGGGCTACAGTGCTAGCTTGATGAAACACATGGAGAGTTGTGTCCTGCCTTTTGATGCGGCCTGAGTCTCACTCGCAAAATGCTTTGGACTGCCTTGCAATGCTCTCACGTATGCATACAACATACTGCTTGAACCTTCAGGAGCGGGTATTTTAGCTGAAGCACGGATTCTCTGACACTTTTTTCTTTCCAGTTAGGTGCTTGTCTTTAATCCTGCACACACACACGGGGCAACGGTAGTAGCCCCATAACCATGATGTGAGTTGAGAGCTGCCTTCTGTACCGGCCTGTCTCTCCCCCGATTTCATGATATGGAAACCGTCTCCAGGCTCTCTTCCACAATACACCCTAACCTGCTTCCTCCTTCAGAGAGGTCGAAGGTAGCCAAAGCACGGTTTCTCTACACTGTTGTCTCTTCGAGGTAAAACGCCAGCACTTAGACTTCATGCAAAAGTGGGGCTGCAGGGCTAGCTTGATGAAACACATGGAGAGTCGTGTCCTGCCTTTTGATGCGGCCTGAGTCTCACTCGCAAAAAGCTTTGGACTCCCTTGCAGTGCTCTCACGCACGCACACAACATACTGCTTACACGTTCAGGAGCGGGTATTTTAGCTGAAGCACGGATTCTTTGCCACTTTTTTCTTTCCAGTTAGGTGGTTGTCTTTAAGCCTGCACACACACATGGGGCAACGGTACTCGCCCCATAACCATGATGTGAGTTGAGAGCTGCCTTCTGTACCGGCCTGTCTCTCCCCCGATTTCATGGAATGGAAACCGTCCCCAGGCTCTCTTCCACAATACACCCTAACCTGCTTCCTCCTTCAGAGAGGTCGAAGGTAGCTAAAGCACGGTTTCTCTACACTGTTGTTTCTTCGAGTTAAAACGCCAGCTCTTATTCTTCATGCAAAAGTGCGGCTGCAGTGCTAGCTTGATGAAACACTTGGAGAGTCCTGTCCTGCCTATTGCTGGGGCCTGAGTCTCACTCGCAAAAAGCTTTGGACTCCCTTGCAGTGCTCTCACGCACGCACACAACATACTGCTTCCACGTTCAGGAGCGGGTATTTTAGCTGAAGCACCGATTCTCTGCCACTTTTTTCTTTCCAGTTAGTGGGTTGTCTTTAAGCCTGCACATACACACGGGGCAACGGTACTCGCCCCATAACCATGATGTGAGTTGAGAGCTGCCTTCTGTACCGGCCTGTCTCTCCCCCGATTTCATGATATGGAAACCGTCCCCAGGCTCTCTTCCACAATACACCCTAAGCTGCTTCCTCCTTCAGAGAGGTCGAAGGTAGCTAAAGCACGGTTTCTCTACACTGTTGTTTCTTCGAGTTAAAACGCCAGCTATAAGACTACATGCGAAAGTGGGGCTGCAGGTCTAGCTTGATGAAACACATGGAGAGTTGTGTCCTGCCTTTTGATGCGGCCTGAGTCTCACTCGCAAAAAGCTTTGGACTCCCTTGCAGTGCTCTCACGTATGCATACAACATACTGCTTCCACCTTCAGGACCAGGAATTTTAGCTGAAGCACGGATTCTCTGCCAAGTTTTTCTTTCCAGTTAGGTGGTTGTCTTTAAGCCTGCTCGCTCACACGGGGCAACGGTAGTAGCCCCATAACCATCATGTGAGTTGAGAGCTGCCTTCTGTACCGGCCTGTCTGTCCCCCAATTTCATGAAATGGAAACCGTCCCCAGGCTCTCTTTCACAAAATACCCTAACCTGCTTCCTCCTTCAGAGAGGTCGAACTAGCTAAAGCACGGTTTCTCCACACTGTTGTTTCTTCGACTTAAAACGCCAGCTCTTAGACTTCATGCAAGAGTGGGGCTGCAGTGCTAGCTTGATGAAACACATGGAGAGTTGTGTCCTGCCTTTTGATGCGGCCTGAGTCTCACTCGCAAAATGCTTTGGACTGCCTTGCAATGCTCTCACGTATGCATACAACATACTGCTTGAACCTTCAGGAGCGGGTATTTTAGCTGAAGCACGGATTCTCTGACACTTTTTTCTTTCCAGTTAGGTGCTTGTCTTTAATCCTGCACACACACACGGGGCAACGGTAGTAGCCCCATAACCATGATGTGAGTTGAGAGCTGCCTTCTGTACTGGCCTGTCTCTCCCCCGATTTCATGATATGGAAACCGTCTCCAGGCTCTCTTCCACAATACACCCTAACCTGCTTCCTCCTTCAGAGAGGTCGAAGGTAGCCAAAGCACGGTTTCTCTACACTGTTGTCTCTTCGAGGTAAAACGCCAGCACTTAGACTTCATGCAAAAGTGGGGCTGCAGGGCTAGCTTGATGAAACACATGGAGAGTCGTGTCCTGCCTTTTGATGCGGCCTGAGTCTCACTCGCAAAAAGCTTTGGACTCCCTTGCAGTGCTCTCACGCACGCACACAACATACTGCTTACACGTTCAGGAGCGGGTATTTTAGCTGAAGCACGGATTCTTTGCCACTTTTTTCTTTCCAGTTAGGTGGTTGTCTTTAAGCCTGCACACACACATGGGGCAACGGTACTCGCCCCATAACCATGATGTGAGTTGAGAGCTGCCTTCTGTACCGGCCTGTCTCTCCCCCGATTTCATGGAATGGAAACCGTCCCCAGGCTCTCTTCCACAATACACCCTAACCTGCTTCCTCCTTCAGAGAGGTCGAAGGTAGCTAAAGCACGGTTTCTCTACACTGTTGTTTCTTCGAGTTAAAACGCCAGCTCTTATTCTTCATGCAAAAGTGCGGCTGCAGTGCTAGCTTGATGAAACACTTGGAGAGTCCTGTCCTGCCTATTGCTGGGGCCTGAGTCTCACTCGCAAAAAGCTTTGGACTCCCTTGCAGTGCTCTCACGCACGCACACAACATACTGCTTCCACGTTCAGGAGCGGGTATTTTAGCTGAAGCACGGATTCTCTGCCACTTTTTTCTTTCCAGTTAGTGGGTTGTCTTTAAGCCTGCACATACACACGGGGCAACGGTACTCGCCCCATAACCATGATGTGAGTTGAGAGCTGCCTTCTGTACCGGCCTGTCTCTCCCCCGATTTCATGATATGGAAACCGTCTCCAGGCTCTCTTCCACAATACACCCTAACCTGCTTCCTCCTTCAGAGAGGTCGAAGGTAGCCAAAGCACGGTTTCTCTACACTGTTGTCTCTTCGAGGTAAAACGCCAGCACTTAGACTTCATGCAAAAGTGGGGCTGCAGTGCTAGCTTGATGAAACACATGGAGAGTCGTGTCCTGCCTTTTGATGCGGCCTGAGTCTCACTCGCAAAAAGCTTTGGACTCCCTTGCAGTGCTCTCACGCACGCACACAACATACTGCTTACACGTTCAGGAGCGGGTATTTTAGCTGAAGCACGGATTCTTTGCCACTTTTTTCTTTCCAGTTAGGTGGTTGTCTTTAAGCCTGCACACACACATGGGGCAACGGTACTCGCCCCATAACCATGATGTGAGTTGAGAGCTGCCTTCTGTACCGGCCTGTCTCTCCCCCGATTTCATGGAATGGAAACCGTCCCCAGGCTCTCTTCCACAATACACCCTAACCTGCTTCCTCCTTCAGAGAGGTCGAAGGTAGCTAAAGCACGGTTTCTCTACACTGTTGTTTCTTCGAGTTAAAACGCCAGCTCTTATTCTTCATGCAAAAGTGCGGCTGCAGTGCTAGCTTGATGAAACACTTGGAGAGTCCTGTCCTGTCTATTGCTGGGGCCTGAGTCTCACTCGCAAAAAGCTTTGGACTCCCTTGCAGTGCTCTCACGCACGCACACAACATAGTGCTTCCACGTTCAGGAGCGGGTATTTTAGCTGAAGCACGGATTCTCTGCCACTTTTTTCTTTCCAGTTAGTGGGTTGTCTTTAAGCCTGCACATACACACGGGGCACCGGTACTCGCCCCATAACCATGATGTGAGTTGAGAGCTGCCTTCTGTACCGGCCTGTCTCTCCCCCGATTTCATGATATGGAAACCGTCTCCAGGCTCTCTTCCACAATACACCCTAACCTGCTTCCTCCTTCAGAGAGGTCGAAGGTAGCCAAAGCACGGTTTCTCTACACTGTTGTTTCTTCGAGTTAAAACGCCAGCTATAAGACTACATGCGAAAGTGGGGCTGCAGGTCTAGCTTGATGAAACACATGGAGAGTTGTGTCCTGCCTTTTGATGCGGCCTGAGTCTCACTCGCAAAAAGCTTTGGACTCCCTTGCAGTGCTCTCACGTATGCATACAACATACTGCTTCCACCTTCAGGACCAGGAATTTTAGCTGAAGCACGGATTCTCTGCCAAGTTTTTCTTTCCAGTTAGGTGGTTGTCTTTAAGCCTGCTCGCTCACACGGGGCAACGGTAGTAGCCCCATAACCATCATGTGAGTTGAGAGCTGCCTTCTGTACCGGCCTGTCTGTCCCCCGATTTCATGAAATGGAAACCGTCCCCAGGCTCTCTTTCACAAAACACCCTAACCTGCTTCCTCCTTCAGAGAGGTCGAACTAGCTAAAGCACGGTTTCTCCACACTGTTGTTTCTTCGACTTAAAACGCCAGCTCTTAGACTTCATGCAAGAGTGGGGCTGCAGTGCTAGCTTGATGAAACACATGGAGAGTTGTGTCCTGCCTTTTGATGCGGCCTGAGTCTCACTCGCAAAATGCTTTGGACTGCCTTGCAATGCTCTCACGTATGCATACAACATACTGCTTGAACCTTCAGGAGCGGGTATTTTAGCTGAAGCACGGATTCTCTTGACACTTTTTTCTTTCCAGTTAGGTGCTTGTCTTTAATCCTGCACACACACACGGGGCAACGGTAGTAGCCCCATAACCATGATGTGAGTTGAGAGCTGCCTTCTGTACCGGCCTGTCTCTCCCCCGATTTCATGATATGGAAACCGTCTCCAGGCTCTCTTCCACAATACACCCTAACCTGCTTCCTCCTTCAGAGAGGTCGAAGGTAGCCAAAGCACGGTTTCTCTACACTGTTGTCTCTTCGAGGTAAAACGCCAGCACTTAGACTTCATGCAAAAGTGGGGCTGCAGTGCTAGCTTGATGAAACACATGGAGAGTCGTGTCCTGCCTTTTGATGCGGCCTGAGTCTCACTCGCAAAAAGCTTTGGACTCCCTTGCAGTGCTCTCACGCACGCACACAACATACAGCTTACACGTTCAGGAGCGGGTATTTTAGCTGAAGCACGGATTCTCTGACACTTTTTTCTTTCCAGTTAGGTGGCTGTCTTTAAGCCTGCACACACACATGGGGCAACGGTACTCGCCCCATAACCATGATGTGAGTTGAGAGCTGCCTTCTGTACCGGCCTGTCTCTCCCCCGATTTCATGGAATGGAAACCGTCCCCAGGCTCTCTTCCACAATACACCCTAAGCTGCTTCCTCCTTCAGAGAGGTCGAAGGTAGCTAAAGCACGGTTTCTCTACACTGTTGTTTCTTCGAGTTAAAACGCCAGCTATAAGACTACATGCGAAAGTGGGGCTGCAGGTCTAGCTTGATGAAACACATGGAGAGTTGTGTCCTGCCTTTTGATGCGGCCTGAGTCTCACTCGCAAAAAGCTTTGGACTCCCTTGCAGTGCTCTCACGTATGCATACAACATACTGCTTCCACCTTCAGGACCAGGAATTTTAGCTGAAGCACGGATTCTCTGCCAAGTTTTTCTTTCCAGTTAGGTGGTTGTCTTTAAGCCTGCTCGCTCACACGGGGCAACGGTAGTAGCCCCATAACCATCATGTGAGTTGAGAGCTGCCTTCTGTACCGGCCTGTCTGTCCCCCGATTTCATGAAATGGAAACCGTCCCCAGGCTCTCTTTCACAAAACACCCTAACCTGCTTCCTCCTTCAGAGAGGTCGAACTAGCTAAAGCACGGTTTCTCCACACTGTTGTTTCTTCGACTTAAAACGCCAGCTCTTAGACTTCATGCAAGAGTGGGGCTGCAGTGCTAGCTTGATGAAACACATGGAGAGTTGTGTCCTGCCTTTTGATGCGGCCTGAGTCTCACTCGCAAAATGCTTTGGACTGCCTTGCAATGCTCTCACGTATGCATACAACATACTGCTTGAACCTTCAGGAGCGGGTATTTTAGCTGAAGCACGGATTCTCTGACACTTTTTTCTTTCCAGTTAGGTGCTTGTCTTTAATCCTGCACACACACACGGGGCAACGGTAGTAGCCCCATAACCATGATGTGAGTTGAGAGCTGCCTTCTGTACCGGCCTGTCTCTCCCCCGATTTCATGATATGGAAACCGTCTCCAGGCTCTCTTCCACAATACACCCTAACCTGCTTCCTCCTTCAGAGAGGTCGAAGGTAGCCAAAGCACGGTTTCTCTACACTGTTTTCTCTTCGAGGTAAAACGCCAGCACTTAGACTTCATGCAAATGTGGGGCTGCAGGGCTAGCTTGATGAAACACATGGAGAGTCGTGTCCTGCCTTTTGATGCGGCCTGAGTCTCACTCGCAAAAAGCTTTGGACTCCCTTGCAGTGCTCTCACGCACGCACACAACATACTGCTTACACGTTCAGGAGCGGGTATTTTAGCTGAAGCACGGATTCTTTGCCACTTTTTTCTTTCCAGTTAGGTGGTTGTCTTTAAGCCTGCACACACACATGGGGCAACGGTACTCGCCCCATAACCATGATGTGAGTTGAGAGCTGCCTTCTGTACCGGCCTGTCTCTCCCCCGATTTCATGATATGGAAACCGTCTCCAGGCTCTCTTCCACAATACACCCTAACCTGCTTCCTCCTTCAGAGAGGTCGAAGGTAGCTAAAGCACGGTTTCTCTACACTGTTGTTTCTTCGAGTTAAAACGCCAGCTCTTATTCTTCATGCAAAAGTGCGGCTGCAGTGCTAGCTTGATGAAACACTTGGAGAGTCCTGTCCTGCCTTTTGCTGGGGCCTGAGTCTCACTCGCAAAAAGCTTTGGACTCCCTTGCAGTGCTCTCACGCACGCACACAACATACTGCTTCCACGTTCAGGAGCGGGTATTTTAGCTGAAGCACGGATTCTCTGCCACTTTTTTCTTTCCAGTTAGTGGGTTGTCTTTAAGCCTGCACATACACACGGGGCAACGGTACTCGCCCCATAACCATGATGTGAGTTGAGAGCTGCCTTCTGTACCGGCCTGTCTCTCCCCCGATTTCATGATATGGAAACCGTCCCCAGGCTCTCTTCCACAATACACCCTAAGCTGCTTCCTCCTTCAGAGAGGTCGAAGGTAGCTAAAGCACGGTTTCTCTACACTGTTGTTTCTTCGAGTTAAAACGCCAGCTATAAGACTACATGCGAAAGTGGGGCTGCAGGTCTAGCTTGATGAAACACATGGAGAGTTGTGTCCTGCCTTTTGATGCGGCCTGAGTCTCACTCGCAAAAAGCTTTGGACTCCCTTGCAGTGCTCTCACGTATGCATACAACATACTGCTTCCACCTTCAGGACCAGGAATTTTAGCTGAAGCACGGATTCTCTGCCAAGTTTTTCTTTCCAGTTAGGTGGTTGTCTTTAAGCCTGCTCGCTCACACGGGGCAACGGTAGTAGCCCCATAACCATCATGTGAGTTGAGAGCTGCCTTCTGTACCGGCCTGTCTGTCCCCCGATTTCATGAAATGGAAACCGTCCCCAGGCTCTCTTTCACAAAACACCCTAACCTGCTTCCTCCTTCAGAGAGGTCGAACTAGCTAAAGCACGGTTTCTCCACACTGTTGTTTCTTCGACTTAAAACGCCAGCTCTTAGACTTCATGCAAAAGTGGGGCTGCAGTGCTAGCTTGATGAAACACATGGAGAGTTGTGTCCTGCCTTTTGATGCGGCCTGAGTCTCACTCGCAAAATGCTTTGGACTGCCTTGCAATGCTCTCACGTATGCATACAACATACTGCTTGAACCTTCAGGAGCGGGTATTTTAGCTGAAGCACGGATTCTCTGACACTTTTTTCTTTCCAGTTAGGTGCTTGTCTTTAATCCTGCACACACACACGGGGCAACGGTAGTAGCCCCATAACCATGATGTGAGTTGAGAGCTGCCTTCTGTACCGGCCTGTCTCTCCCCCGATTTCATGATATGGAAACCGTCTCCAGGCTCTCTTCCACAATACACCCTAACCTGCTTCCTCCTTCAGAGAGGTCGAAGGTAGCCAAAGCACGGTTTCTCTACACTGTTGTCTCTTCGAGGTAAAACGCCAGCACTTAGACTTCATGCAAAAGTGGGGCTGCAGTGCTAGCTTGATGAAACACATGGAGAGTCGTGTCCTGCCTTTTGATGCGGCCTGAGTCTCACTCGCAAAAAGCTTTGGACTCCCTTGCAGTGCTCTCACGCACGCACACAACATACTGCTTACACGTTCAGGAGCGGGTATTTTAGCTGAAGCACGGATTCTTTGCCACTTTTTTCTTTCCAGTTAGGTGGTTGTCTTTAAGCCTGCACACAAACATGGGGCAACGGTACTCGCCCCATAACCATGATGTGAGTTGAGAGCTGCCTTCTGTACCGGCCTGTCTCTCCCACGATTTCATGGAATGGAAACCGTCCCCAGGCTCTCTTCCACAATACACCCTAACCTGCTTCCTCCTTCAGAGAGGTCGAAGGTAGCTAAAGCACGGTTTCTCTACACTGTTGTTTCTTCGAGTTAAAACGCCAGCTCTTATTCTTCATGCAAAAGTGCGGCTGCAGTGCTAGCTTGATGAAACACTTGGAGAGTCCTGTCCTGCCTTTTGCTGGGGCCTGAGTCTCACTCGCAAAAAGCTTTGGACTCCCTTGCAGTGCTCTCACGCACGCACACAACATACTGCTTCCACGTTCAGGAGCGGGTATTTTAGCTGAAGCACGGATTCTCTGCCACTTTTTTCTTTCCAGTTAGTGGGTTGTCTTTAAGCCTGCACATACACACGGGGCAACGGTACTCGCCCCATAACCATGATGTGAGTTGAGAGCTGCCTTCTGTACCGGCCTGTCTCTCCCCCGATTTCATGATATGGAAACCGTCTCCAGGCTCTCTTCCACAATACACCCTAACCTGCTTCCTCCTTCAGAGAGGTCGAAGGTAGCCAAAGCACGGTTTCTCTACACTGTTGTCTCTTCGAGGTAAAACGCCAGCACTTAGACTTCATGCAAAAGTGGGGCTGCAGTGCTAGCTTGATGAAACACATGGAGAGTCGTGTCCTGCCTTTTGATGCGGCCTGAGTCTCACTCGCAAAAAGCTTTGGACTCCCTTGCAGTGCTCTCACGCACGCACACAACATACTGCTTACACGTTCAGGAGCGGGTATTTTAGCTGAAGCACGGATTCTTTGCCACTTTTTTCTTTCCAGTTAGGTGGTTGTCTTTAAGCCTGCACACACACATGGGGCAACGGTACTCGCCCCATAACCATGATGTGAGTTGAGAGCTGCCTTCTGTACCGGCCTGTCTCTCCCCCGATTTCATGGAATGGAAACCGTCCCCAGGCTCTCTTCCACAATACACCCTAACCTGCTTCCTCCTTCAGAGAGGTCGAAGGTAGCTAAAGCACGGTTTCTCTACACTGTTGTTTCTTCGAGTTAAAACGCCAGCTCTTATTCTTCATGCAAAAGTGCGGCTGCAGTGCTAGCTTGATGAAACACTTGGAGAGTCCTGTCCTGCCTATTGCTGGGGCCTGAGTCTCACTCGCAAAAAGCTTTGGACTCCCTTGCAGTGCTCTCACGCACGCACACAACATACTGCTTCCACGTTCAGAAGCGGGTATTTTAGCTGAAGCACGGATTCTCTGCCACTTTTTTCTTTCCAGTTAGTGGGTTGTCTTTAAGCCTGCACATACACACGGGGCACCGGTACTCGCCCCATAACCATGATGTGAGTTGAGAGCTGCCTTCTGTACCGGCCTGTCTCTCCCCCGATTTCATGATATGGAAACCGTCTCCAGGCTCTCTTCCACAATACACCCTAACCTGCTTCCTCCTTCAGAGAGGTCGAAGGTAGCCAAAGCACGGTTTCTCTACACTGTTGTCTCTTCGAGGTTAAACGCCAGCACTTATACTTCATGCAAAAGTGGGGCTGCAGGGCGAGCTTGATGAAACACATGGAGAGTCGTGTCCTGCCTTTTGATGCGGCCTGAGTCTCACTCGCAAAAAGCTTTGGACTCCCTTGCAGTGCTCTCACGCACGCACACAACATACTGCTTACACGTTCAGGAGCGGGTATTTTAGCTGAAGCACGGATTCTTTGCCACTTTTTTCTTTCCAGTTAGGTGGTTGTCTTTAAGCCTGCACACACACATGGGGCAACGGTACTCGCCCCATAACCATGATGTGAGTTGAGAGCTGCCTTCTGTACCGGCCTGTCTCTCCCCCGATTTCATGGAATGGAAACCGTCCCCAGGCTCTCTTCCACAATACACCCTAACCTGCTTCCTCCTTCAGAGAGGTCGAAGGTAGCTAAAGCACGGTTTCTCTACACTGTTGTTTCTTCGAGTTAAAACGCCAGCTCTTATTCTTCATGCAAAAGTGCGGCTGCAGTGCTAGCTTGATGAAACACTTGGAGAGTCCTGTCCTGCCTATTGCTGGGGCCTGAGTCTCACTCGCAAAAAGCTTTGGACTCCCTTGCAGTGCTCTCACGCACGCACACAACATACTGCTTCCACGTTCAGGAGCGGGTATTTTAGCTGAAGCACGGATTCTCTGCCACTTTTTTCTTTCCAGTTAGTGGGTTGTCTTTAAGCCTGCACATACACACGGGGCACCGGTACTCGCCCCATAACCATGATGTGAGTTGAGAGCTGCCTTCTGTACCGGCCTGTCTCTCCCCCGATTTCATGATATGGAAACCGTCTCCAGGCTCTCTTCCACAATACACCCTAACCTGCTTCCTCCTTCAGAGAGGTCGAAGGTAGCCAAAGCACGGTTTCTCTACACTGTTGTTTCTTCGAGTTAAAACGCCAGCTCTTATTCTTCATGCAAAAGTGCGGCTGCAGTGCTAGCTTGATGAAACACTTGGAGAGTCCTGTCCTGCCTTTTGCTGGGGCCTGAGTCTCACTCGCAAAAAGCTTTGGACTCCCTTGCAGTGCTCTCACGCACGCACACAACATACTGCTTCCACGTTCAGGAGCGGGTATTTTAGCTGAAGCACGGATTCTCTGCCACTTTTTTCTTTCCAGTTAGTGGGTTGTCTTTAAGCCTGCACATACACACGGGGCAACGGTACTCGCCCCATAACCATGATGTGAGTTGAGAGCTGCCTTCTGTACCGGCCTGTCTCTCCCCCGATTTCATGATATGGAAACCGTCCCCAGGCTCTCTTCCACAATACACCCTAAGCTGCTTCCTCCTTCAGAGAGGTCGAAGGTAGCTAAAGCACGGTTTCTCTACACTGTTGTTTCTTCGAGTTAAAACGCCAGCTATAAGACTACATGCGAAAGTGGGGCTGCAGGTCTAGCTTGATGAAACACATGGAGAGTTGTGTCCTGCCTTTTGATGCGGCCTGAGTCTCACTCGCAAAAAGCTTTGGACTCCCTTGCAGTGCTCTCACGTATGCATACAACATACTGCTTCCACCTTCAGGACCAGGAATTTTAGCTGAAGCACGGATTCTCTGCCAAGTTTTTCTTTCCAGTTAGGTGGTTGTCTTTAAGCCTGCTCGCTCACACGGGGCAACGGTAGTAGCCCCATAACCATCATGTGAGTTGAGAGCTGCCTTCTGTACCGGCCTGTCTGTCCCCCGATTTCATGAAATGGAAACCGTCCCCAGGCTCTCTTTCACAAAACACCCTAACCTGCTTCCTCCTTCAGAGAGGTCGAACTAGCTAAAGCACGGTTTCTCCACACTGTTGTTTCTTCGACTTAAAACGCCAGCTCTTAGACTTCATGCAAAAGTGGGGCTGCAGTGCTAGCTTGATGAAACACATGGAGAGTTGTGTCCTGCCTTTTGATGCGGCCTGAGTCTCACTCGCAAAATGCTTTGGACTGCCTTGCAATGCTCTCACGTATGCATACAACATACTGCTTGAACCTTCAGGAGCGGGTATTTTAGCTGAAGCACGGATTCTCTGACACTTTTTTCTTTCCAGTTAGGTGCTTGTCTTTAATCCTGCACACACACACGGGGCAACGGTAGTAGCCCCATAACCATGATGTGAGTTGAGAGCTGCCTTCTGTACCGGCCTGTCTCTCCCCCGATTTCATGATATGGAAACCGTCTCCAGGCTCTCTTCCACAATACACCCTAACCTGCTTCCTCCTTCAGAGAGGTCGAAGGTAGCCAAAGCACGGTTTCTCTACACTGTTGTCTCTTCGAGGTAAAACGCCAGCACTTAGACTTCATGCAAAAGTGGGGCTGCAGTGCTAGCTTGATGAAACACATGGAGAGTCGTGTCCTGCCTTTTGATGCGGCCTGAGTCTCACTCGCAAAAAGCTTTGGACTCCCTTGCAGTGCTCTCACGCACGCACACAACATACTGCTTACACGTTCAGGAGCGGGTATTTTAGCTGAAGCACGGATTCTTTGCCACTTTTTTCTTTCCAGTTAGGTGGTTGTCTTTAAGCCTGCACACAAACATGGGGCAACGGTACTCGCCCCATAACCATGATGTGAGTTGAGAGCTGCCTTCTGTACCGGCCTGTCTCTCCCACGATTTCATGGAATGGAAACCGTCCCCAGGCTCTCTTCCACAATACACCCTAACCTGCTTCCTCCTTCAGAGAGGTCGAAGGTAGCTAAAGCACGGTTTCTCTACACTGTTGTTTCTTCGAGTTAAAACGCCAGCTCTTATTCTTCATGCAAAAGTGCGGCTGCAGTGCTAGCTTGATGAAACACTTGGAGAGTCCTGTCCTGCCTTTTGCTGGGGCCTGAGTCTCACTCGCAAAAAGCTTTGGACTCCCTTGCAGTGCTCTCACGCACGCACACAACATACTGCTTCCACGTTCAGGAGCGGGTATTTTAGCTGAAGCACGGATTCTCTGCCACTTTTTTCTTTCCAGTTAGTGGGTTGTCTTTAAGCCTGCACATACACACGGGGCAACGGTACTCGCCCCATAACCATGATGTGAGTTGAGAGCTGCCTTCTGTACCGGCCTGTCTCTCCCCCGATTTCATGATATGGAAACCGTCTCCAGGCTCTCTTCCACAATACACCCTAACCTGCTTCCTCCTTCAGAGAGGTCGAAGGTAGCCAAAGCACGGTTTCTCTACACTGTTGTCTCTTCGAGGTAAAACGCCAGCACTTAGACTTCATGCAAAAGTGGGGCTGCAGTGCTAGCTTGATGAAACACATGGAGAGTCGTGTCCTGCCTTTTGATGCGGCCTGAGTCTCACTCGCAAAAAGCTTTGGACTCCCTTGCAGTGCTCTCACGCACGCACACAACATACTGCTTACACGTTCAGGAGCGGGTATTTTAGCTGAAGCACGGATTCTTTGCCACTTTTTTCTTTCCAGTTAGGTGGTTGTCTTTAAGCCTGCACACACACATGGGGCAACGGTACTCGCCCCATAACCATGATGTGAGTTGAGAGCTGCCTTCTGTACCGGCCTGTCTCTCCCCCGATTTCATGGAATGGAAACCGTCCCCAGGCTCTCTTCCACAATACACCCTAACCTGCTTCCTCCTTCAGAGAGGTCGAAGGTAGCTAAAGCACGGTTTCTCTACACTGTTGTTTCTTCGAGTTAAAACGCCAGCTCTTATTCTTCATGCAAAAGTGCGGCTGCAGTGCTAGCTTGATGAAACACTTGGAGAGTCCTGTCCTGCCTATTGCTGGGGCCTGAGTCTCACTCGCAAAAAGCTTTGGACTCCCTTGCAGTGCTCTCACGCACGCACACAACATACTGCTTCCACGTTCAGAAGCGGGTATTTTAGCTGAAGCACGGATTCTCTGCCACTTTTTTCTTTCCAGTTAGTGGGTTGTCTTTAAGCCTGCACATACACACGGGGCACCGGTACTCGCCCCATAACCATGATGTGAGTTGAGAGCTGCCTTCTGTACCGGCCTGTCTCTCCCCCGATTTCATGATATGGAAACCGTCTCCAGGCTCTCTTCCACAATACACCCTAACCTGCTTCCTCCTTCAGAGAGGTCGAAGGTAGCCAAAGCACGGTTTCTCTACACTGTTGTCTCTTCGAGGTTAAACGCCAGCACTTATACTTCATGCAAAAGTGGGGCTGCAGGGCGAGCTTGATGAAACACATGGAGAGTCGTGTCCTGCCTTTTGATGCGGCCTGAGTCTCACTCGCAAAAAGCTTTGGACTCCCTTGCAGTGCTCTCACGCACGCACACAACATACTGCTTACACGTTCAGGAGCGGGTATTTTAGCTGAAGCACGGATTCTTTGCCACTTTTTTCTTTCCAGTTAGGTGGTTGTCTTTAAGCCTGCACACACACATGGGGCAACGGTACTCGCCCCATAACCATGATGTGAGTTGAGAGCTGCCTTCTGTACCGGCCTGTCTCTCCCCCGATTTCATGGAATGGAAACCGTCCCCAGGCTCTCTTCCACAATACACCCTAACCTGCTTCCTCCTTCAGAGAGGTCGAAGGTAGCTAAAGCACGGTTTCTCTACACTGTTGTTTCTTCGAGTTAAAACGCCAGCTCTTATTCTTCATGCAAAAGTGCGGCTGCAGTGCTAGCTTGATGAAACACTTGGAGAGTCCTGTCCTGCCTATTGCTGGGGCCTGAGTCTCACTCGCAAAAAGCTTTGGACTCCCTTGCAGTGCTCTCACGCACGCACACAACATACTGCTTCCACGTTCAGGAGCGGGTATTTTAGCTGAAGCACGGATTCTCTGCCACTTTTTTCTTTCCAGTTAGTGGGTTGTCTTTAAGCCTGCACATACACACGGGGCACCGGTACTCGCCCCATAACCATGATGTGAGTTGAGAGCTGCCTTCTGTACCGGCCTGTCTCTCCCCCGATTTCATGATATGGAAACCGTCTCCAGGCTCTCTTCCACAATACACCCTAACCTGCTTCCTCCTTCAGAGAGGTCGAAGGTAGCCAAAGCACGGTTTCTCTACACTGTTGTCTCTTCGAGGTAAAACGCCAGCACTTAGACTTCATGCAAAAGTGGGGCTGCAGGGCGAGCTTGATGAAACACATGGAGAGTCGTGTCCTGCCTTTTGATGCGGCCTGAGTCTCACTCGCAAAAAGCTTTGGACTCCCTTGCAGTGCTCTCACGCACGCACACAACATACTGCTTACACGTTCAGGAGCGGGTATTTTAGCTGAAGCACGGATTCTTTGCCACTTTTTTCTTTCCAGTTAGGTGGTTGTCTTTAAGCCTGCACACACACATGGGGCAACGGTACTCGCCCCATAACCATGATGTGAGTTGAGAGCTGCCTTCTGTACCGGCCTGTCTCTCCCCCGATTTCATGATATGGAAACCGTCTCCAGGCTCTCTTCCACAATACACCCTAACCTGCTTCCTCCTTCAGAGAGGTCGAAGGTAGCCAAAGCACGGTTTCTCTACACTGTTGTTTCTTCGAGTTAAAACGCCAGCTCTTATTCTTCATGCAAAAGTGCGGCTGCAGTGCTAGCTTGATGAAACACTTGGAGAGTCCTGTCCTGCCTATTGCTGGGGCCTGAGTCTCACTCGCAAAAAGCTTTGGACTCCCTTGCAGTGCTCTCACGCACGCACACAACATACTGCTTCCACGTTCAGGAGCGGGTATTTTAGCTGAAGCACGGATTCTCTGCCACTTTTTTCTTTCCAGTTAGTGGGTTGTCTTTAAGCCTGCACATACACACGGGGCAACGGTACTCGCCCCATAACCATGATGTGAGTTGAGAGCTGCCTTCTGTACCGGCCTGTCTCTCCCCCGATTTCATGATATGGAAACCGTCTCCAGGCTCTCTTCCACAATACACCCTAACCTGCTTCCTCCTTCAGAGAGGTCGAAGGTAGCCAAAGCACGGTTTCTCTACACTGTTGTCTCTTCGAGGTAAAACGCCAGCACTTAGACTTCATGCAAAAGTGGGGCTGCAGTGCTAGCTTGATGAAACACATGGAGAGTCGTGTCCTGCCTTTTGATGCGGCCTGAGTCTCACTCGCAAAAAGCTTTGGACTCCCTTGCAGTGCTCTCACGCACGCACACAACATACTGCTTACACGTTCAGGAGCGGGTATTTTAGCTGAAGCACGGATTCTTTGCCACTTTTTTCTTTCCAGTTAGGTGGTTGTCTTTAAGCCTGCACACACACATGGGGCAACGGTACTCGCCCCATAACCATGATGTGAGTTGAGAGCTGCCTTCTGTACCGGCCTGTCTCTCCCCCGATTTCATGGAATGGAAACCGTCCCCAGGCTCTCTTCCACAATACACCCTAACCTGCTTCCTCCTTCAGAGAGGTCGAAGGTAGCTAAAGCACGGTTTCTCTACACTGTTGTTTCTTCGAGTTAAAACGCCAGCTCTTATTCTTCATGCAAAAGTGCGGCTGCAGTGCTAGCTTGATGAAACACTTGGAGAGTCCTGTCCTGTCTATTGCTGGGGCCTGAGTCTCACTCGCAAAAAGCTTTGGACTCCCTTGCAGTGCTCTCACGCACGCACACAACATAGTGCTTCCACGTTCAGGAGCGGGTATTTTAGCTGAAGCACGGATTCTCTGCCACTTTTTTCTTTCCAGTTAGTGGGTTGTCTTTAAGCCTGCACATACACACGGGGCACCGGTACTCGCCCCATAACCATGATGTGAGTTGAGAGCTGCCTTCTGTACCGGCCTGTCTCTCCCCCGATTTCATGATATGGAAACCGTCTCCAGGCTCTCTTCCACAATACACCCTAACCTGCTTCCTCCTTCAGAGAGGTCGAAGGTAGCCAAAGCACGGTTTCTCTACACTGTTGTTTCTTCGAGTTAAAACGCCAGCTATAAGACTACATGCGAAAGTGGGGCTGCAGGTCTAGCTTGATGAAACACATGGAGAGTTGTGTCCTGCCTTTTGATGCGGCCTGAGTCTCACTCGCAAAAAGCTTTGGACTCCCTTGCAGTGCTCTCACGTATGCATACAACATACTGCTTCCACCTTCAGGACCAGGAATTTTAGCTGAAGCACGGATTCTCTGCCAAGTTTTTCTTTCCAGTTAGGTGGTTGTCTTTAAGCCTGCTCGCTCACACGGGGCAACGGTAGTAGCCCCATAACCATCATGTGAGTTGAGAGCTGCCTTCTGTACCGGCCTGTCTGTCCCCCGATTTCATGAAATGGAAACCGTCCCCAGGCTCTCTTTCACAAAACACCCTAACCTGCTTCCTCCTTCAGAGAGGTCGAACTAGCTAAAGCACGGTTTCTCCACACTGTTGTTTCTTCGACTTAAAACGCCAGCTCTTAGACTTCATGCAAGAGTGGGGCTGCAGTGCTAGCTTGATGAAACACATGGAGAGTTGTGTCCTGCCTTTTGATGCGGCCTGAGTCTCACTCGCAAAATGCTTTGGACTGCCTTGCAATGCTCTCACGTATGCATACAACATACTGCTTGAACCTTCAGGAGCGGGTATTTTAGCTGAAGCACGGATTCTCTTGACACTTTTTTCTTTCCAGTTAGGTGCTTGTCTTTAATCCTGCACACACACACGGGGCAACGGTAGTAGCCCCATAACCATGATGTGAGTTGAGAGCTGCCTTCTGTACCGGCCTGTCTCTCCCCCGATTTCATGATATGGAAACCGTCTCCAGGCTCTCTTCCACAATACACCCTAACCTGCTTCCTCCTTCAGAGAGGTCGAAGGTAGCCAAAGCACGGTTTCTCTACACTGTTGTCTCTTCGAGGTAAAACGCCAGCACTTAGACTTCATGCAAAAGTGGGGCTGCAGTGCTAGCTTGATGAAACACATGGAGAGTCGTGTCCTGCCTTTTGATGCGGCCTGAGTCTCACTCGCAAAAAGCTTTGGACTCCCTTGCAGTGCTCTCACGCACGCACACAACATACAGCTTACACGTTCAGGAGCGGGTATTTTAGCTGAAGCACGGATTCTCTGACACTTTTTTCTTTCCAGTTAGGTGGCTGTCTTTAAGCCTGCACACACACATGGGGCAACGGTACTCGCCCCATAACCATGATGTGAGTTGAGAGCTGCCTTCTGTACCGGCCTGTCTCTCCCCCGATTTCATGGAATGGAAACCGTCCCCAGGCTCTCTTCCACAATACACCCTAAGCTGCTTCCTCCTTCAGAGAGGTCGAAGGTAGCTAAAGCACGGTTTCTCTACACTGTTGTTTCTTCGAGTTAAAACGCCAGCTATAAGACTACATGCGAAAGTGGGGCTGCAGGTCTAGCTTGATGAAACACATGGAGAGTTGTGTCCTGCCTTTTGATGCGGCCTGAGTCTCACTCGCAAAAAGCTTTGGACTCCCTTGCAGTGCTCTCACGTATGCATACAACATACTGCTTCCACCTTCAGGACCAGGAATTTTAGCTGAAGCACGGATTCTCTGCCAAGTTTTTCTTTCCAGTTAGGTGGTTGTCTTTAAGCCTGCTCGCTCACACGGGGCAACGGTAGTAGCCCCATAACCATCATGTGAGTTGAGAGCTGCCTTCTGTACCGGCCTGTCTGTCCCCCGATTTCATGAAATGGAAACCGTCCCCAGGCTCTCTTTCACAAAACACCCTAACCTGCTTCCTCCTTCAGAGAGGTCGAACTAGCTAAAGCACGGTTTCTCCACACTGTTGTTTCTTCGACTTAAAACGCCAGCTCTTAGACTTCATGCAAAAGTGGGGCTGCAGTGCTAGCTTGATGAAACACATGGAGAGTTGTGTCCTGCCTTTTGATGCGGCCTGAGTCTCACTCGCAAAATGCTTTGGACTGCCTTGCAATGCTCTCACGTATGCATACAACATACTGCTTGAACCTTCAGGAGCGGGTATTTTAGCTGAAGCACGGATTCTCTGACACTTTTTTCTTTCCAGTTAGGTGCTTGTCTTTAATCCTGCACACACACACGGGGCAACGGTAGTAGCCCCATAACCATGATGTGAGTTGAGAGCTGCCTTCTGTACCGGCCTGTCTCTCCCCCGATTTCATGATATGGAAACCGTCTCCAGGCTCTCTTCCACAATACACCCTAACCTGCTTCCTCCTTCAGAGAGGTCGAAGGTAGCCAAAGCACGGTTTCTCTACACTGTTGTCTCTTCGAGGTAAAACGCCAGCACTTAGACTTCATGCAAAAGTGGGGCTGCAGGGCTAGCTTGATGAAACACATGGAGAGTCGTGTCCTGCCTTTTGATGCGGCCTGAGTCTCACTCGCAAAAAGCTTTGGACTCCCTTGCAGTGCTCTCACGCACGCACACAACATACTGCTTACACGTTCAGGAGCGGGTATTTTAGCTGAAGCACGGATTCTTTGCCACTTTTTTCTTTCCAGTTAGGTGGTTGTCTTTAAGCCTGCACACACACATGGGGCAACGGTACTCGCCCCATAACCATGATGTGAGTTGAGAGCTGCCTTCTGTACCGGCCTGTCTCTCCCCCGATTTCATGAAATGGAAACCGTCCCCAGGCTCTCTTCCACAATACACCCTAACCTGCTTCCTCCTTCAGAGAGGTCGAAGGTAGCTAAAGCACGGTTTCTCTACACTGTTGTTTCTTCGAGTTAAAACGCCAGCTCTTATTCTTCATGCAAAAGTGCGGCTGCAGTGCTAGCTTGATGAAACACTTGGAGAGTCCTGTCCTGCCTTTTGCTGGGGCCTGAGTCTCACTCGCAAAAAGCTTTGGACTCCCTTGCAGTGCTCTCACGCACGCACACAACATACTGCTTCCACGTTCAGGAGCGGGTATTTTAGCTGAAGCACGGATTCTCTGCCACTTTTTTCTTTCCAGTTAGTGGGTTGTCTTTAAGCCTGCACATACACACGGGGCACCGGTACTCGCCCCATAACCATGATGTGAGTTGAGAGCTGCCTTCTGTACCGGCCTGTCTCTCCCCCGATTTCATGATATGGAAACCGTCTCCAGGCTCTCTTCCACAATACACCCTAACCTGCTTCCTCCTTCAGAGAGGTCGAAGGTAGCCAAAGCACGGTTTCTCTACACTGTTGTCTCTTCGAGGTAAAACGCCAGCACTTAGACTTCATGCAAAAGTGGGGCTGCAGGGCGAGCTTGATGAAACACATGGAGAGTCGTGTCCTGCCTTTTGATGCGGCCTGAGTCTCACTCGCAAAAAGCTTTGGACTCCCTTGCAGTGCTCTCACGCACGCACACAACATACTGCTTACACGTTCAGGAGCGGGTATTTTAGCTGAAGCACGGATTCTTTGCCACTTTTTTCTTTCCAGTTAGGTGGTTGTCTTTAAGCCTACACACACACATGGGGCAACGGTACTCGCCCCATAACCATGATGTGAGTTGAGAGCTGCCTTCTGTACCGGCCTGTCTCTCCCCCGATTTCATGGAATGGAAACCGTCCCCAGGCTCTCTTCCACAATACACCCTAACCTGCTTCCTCCTTCAGAGAGGTCGAAGGTAGCTAAAGCACGGTTTCTCTACACTGTTGTTTCTTCGAGTTAAAACGCCAGCTCTTATTCTTCATGCAAAAGTGCGGCTGCAGTGCTAGCTTGATGAAACACTTGGAGAGTCCTGTCCTGCCTATTGCTGGGGCCTGAGTCTCACTCGCAAAAAGCTTTGGACTCCCTTGCAGTGCTCTCACGCACGCACACAACATACTGCTTCCACGTTCAGGAGCGGGTATTTTAGCTGAAGCACGGATTCTCTGCCACTTTTTTCTTTCCAGTTAGTGGGTTGTCTTTAAGCCTGCACATACACACGGGGCAACGGTACTCGCCCCATAACCATGATGTGAGTTGAGAGCTGCCTTCTGTACCGGCCTGTCTCTCCCCCGATTTCATGATATGGAAACCGTCCCCAGGCTCTCTTCCACAATACACCCTAAGCTGCTTCCTCCTTCAGAGAGGTCGAAGGTAGCTAAAGCACGGTTTCTCTACACTGTTGTTTCTTCGAGTTAAAACGCCAGCTATAAGACTACATGCGAAAGTGGGGCTGCAGGTCTAGCTTGATGAAACACATGGAGAGTTGTGTCCTGCCTTTTGATGCGGCCTGAGTCTCACTCGCAAAAAGCTTTGGACTCCCTTGCAGTGCTCTCACGTATGCATACAACTTACTGCTTCCACCTTCAGGACCAGGAATTTTAGCTGAAGCACGGATTCTCTGCCAAGTTTTTCTTTCCAGTTAGGTGGTTGTCTTTAAGCCTGCTCGCTCACACGGGGCAACGGTAGTAGCCCCATAACCATCATGTGAGTTGAGAGCTGCCTTCTGTACCGGCCTGTCTGTCCCCCGATTTCATGAAATGGAAACCGTCCCCAGGCTCTCTTTCACAAAACACCCTAACCTGCTTCCTCCTTCAGAGAGGTCGAACTAGCTAAAGCACGGTTTCTCCACACTGTTGTTTCTTCGACTTAAAACGCCAGCTCTTAGACTTCATGCAAGAGTGGGGCTGCAGTGCTAGCTTGATGAAACACATGGAGAGTTGTGTCCTGCCTTTTGATGCGGCCTGAGTCTCACTCGCAAAATGCTTTGGACTGCCTTGCAATGCTCTCACGTATGCATACAACATACTGCTTGAACCTTCAGGAGCGGGTATTTTAGCTGAAGCACGGATTCTCTGACACTTTTTTCTTTCCAGTTAGGTGCTTGTCTTTAATCCTGCACACACACACGGGGCAACGGTAGTAGCCCCATAACCATGATGTGAGTTGAGAGCTGCCTTCTGTACCGGCCTGTCTCTCCCCCGATTTCATGATATGGAAACCGTCTCCAGGCTCTCTTCCACAATACACCCTAACCTGCTTCCTCCTTCAGAGAGGTCGAAGGTAGCCAAAGCACGGTTTCTCTACACTGTTGTCTCTTCGAGGTAAAACGCCAGCACTTAGACTTCATGCAAATGTGGGGCTGCAGTGCTAGCTTGATGAAACACATGGAGAGTCGTGTCCTGCCTTTTGATGCGGCCTGAGTCTCACTCGCAAAAAGCTTTGGACTCCCTTGCAGTGCTCTCACGCACGCACACAACATACAGCTTACACGTTCAGGAGCGGGTATTTTAGCTGAAGCACGGATTCTCTGACACTTTTTTCTTTCCAGTTAGGTGGCTGTCTTTAAGCCTGCACACACACATGGGGCAACGGTACTCGCCCCATAACCATGATGTGAGTTGAGAGCTGCCTTCTGTACCGGCCTGTCTCTCCCCCGATTTCATGAAATGGAAACCGTCCCCAGGCTCTCTTCCACAATACACCCTAACCTGCTTCCTCCTTCAGAGAGGTCGAAGGTAGCTAAAGCACGGTTTCTCTACATTGTTGTTTCTTCGCGTTAAAACGCCAGGTCTTATTCTTCATGCAAAAGTGCGGCTGCAGTGCTAGCTTGATGAAACACTTGGAGAGTCCTGTCCTGCCTATTGCTGGGGCCTGAGTCTCACTCGCAAAAAGCTTTGGACTCCCTTGCAGTGCTCTCACGCACGCACACAACATACTGCTTCCACGTTCAGGAGCGGGTATTTTAGCTGAAGCACGGATTCTCTGCCACTTTTTTCTTTCCAGTTAGTGGGTTGTCTTTAAGCCTGCACATACACACGGGGCAACGGTACTCGCCCCATAACCATGATGTGAGTTGAGAGCTGCCTTCTGTACAGGCCTGTCTCTCCCCCGATTTCATGATATGGAAACCGTCCCCAGGCTCTCTTCCACAATACACCCTAAGCTGCTTCCTCCTTCAGAGAGGTCGAAGGTAGCTAAAGCACGGTTTCTCTACACTGTTGTTTCTTCGAGTTAAAACGCCAGCTATAAGACTACATGCGAAAGTGGGGCTGCAGGTCTAGCTTGATGAAACACATGGAGAGTTGTGTCCTGCCTTTTGATGCGGCCTGAGTCTCACTCGCAAAAAGCTTTGGACTCCCTTGCAGTGCTCTCACGTATGCATACAACATACTGCTTCCACCTTCAGGACCAGGAATTTTAGCTGAAGCACGGATTCTCTGCCAAGTTTTTCTTTCCAGTTAGGTGGTTGTCTTTAAGCCTGCTCGCTCACACGGGGCAACGGTAGTAGCCCCATAACCATCATGTGAGTTGAGAGCTGCCTTCTGTACCGGCCTGTCTGTCCCCCGATTTCATGAAATGGAAACCGTCCCCAGGCTCTCTTTCACAAAACACCCTAACCTGCTTCCTCCTTCAGAGAGGTCGAACTAGCTAAAGCACGGTTTCTCCACACTGTTGTTTCTTCGACTTAAAACGCCAGCTCTTAGACTTCATGCAAGAGTGGGGCTGCAGTGCTAGCTTGATGAAACACATGGAGAGTTGTGTCCTGCCTTTTGATGCGGCCTGAGTCTCACTCGCAAAATGCTTTGGACTGCCTTGCAATGCTCTCACGTATGCATACAACATACTGCTTGAACCTTCAGGAGCGGGTATTTTAGCTGAAGCACGGATTCTCTGACACTTTTTTCTTTCCAGTTAGGTGCTTGTCTTTAATCCTGCACACACACACGGGGCAACGGTAGTAGCCCCATAACCATGATGTGAGTTGAGAGCTGCCTTCTGTACCGGCCTGTCTCTCCCCCGATTTCATGATATGGAAACCGTCTCCAGGCTCTCTTCCACAATACACCCTAACCTGCTTCCTCCTTCAGAGAGGTCGAAGGTAGCCAAAGCACGGTTTCTCTACACTGTTGTCTCTTCGAGGTAAAACGCCAGCACTTAGACTTCATGCAAAAGTGGGGCTGCAGTGCTAGCTTGATGAAACACATGGAGAGTCGTGTCCTGCCTTTTGATGCGGCCTGAGTCTCACTCGCAAAAAGCTTTGGACTCCCTTGCAGTGCTCTCACGCACGCACACAACATACTGCTTACACGTTCAGGAGCGGGTATTTTAGCTGAAGCACGGATTCTTTGCCACTTTTTTCTTTCCAGTTAGGTGGTTGTCTTTAAGCCTGCACACACACATGGGGCAACGGTACTCGCCCCATAACCATGATGTGAGTTGAGAGCTGCCTTCTGTACCGGCCTGTCTGTCCCCCGATTTCATGAAATGGAAACCGTCTCCAGGCTCTCTTCCACAATACACCCTAACCTGCTTCCTCCTTCAGAGAGGTCGAAGGTAGCTAAAGCACGGTTTCTCTACACTGTTTTTTCTTCGAGTTAAAACGCCAGCTCTTATTCTTCATGCAAAAGTGCGGCTGCAGTGCTAGCTTGATGAAACACTTGGAGAGTCCTGTCCTGCCTTTTGCTGGGGCCTGAGTCTCACTCGCAAAAAGCTTTGGACTCCCTTGCAGTGCTCTCACGCACGCACACAACATACTGCTTCCACGTTCAGGAGCGGGTATTTTAGCTGAAGCACGGATTCTCTGCCACTTTTTTCTTTCCAGTTAGTGGGTTGTCTTTAAGCCTGCACATACACACGGGGCAACGGTACTCGCCCCATAACCATGATGTGAGTTGAGAGCTGCCTTCTGTACCGGCCTGTCTCTCCCCCGATTTCATGATATGGAAACCGTCCCCAGGCTCTCTTCCACAATACACCCTAAGCTGCTTCCTCCTTCAGAGAGGTCGAAGGTAGCTAAAGCACGGTTTCTCTACACTGTTGTTTCTTCGAGTTAAAACGCCAGCTATAAGACTACATGCGAAAGTGGGGCTGCAAGTCTAGCTTGATGAAACACATGGAGAGTTGTGTCCTGCCTTTTGATGCGGCCTGAGTCTCACTCGCAAAAAGCTTTGGACTCCCTTGCAGTGCTCTCACGTATGCATACAACATACTGCTTCCACCTTCAGGACCAGGAATTTTAGCTGAAGCACGGATTCAATGCCAAGTTTTTCTTTCCAGTTAGGTGGTTGTCTTTAAGCCTGCTCGCTCACACGGGGCAACGGTAGTAGCCCCATAACCATCATGTGAGTTGAGAGCTGCCTTCTGTACCGGCCTGTCTCTCCCCCGATTTCATGATATGGAAACCGTCTCCAGGCTCTCTTCCACAATACACCCTAACCTGCTTCCTCCTTCAGAGAGGTCGAAGGTAGCCAAAGCACGGTTTCTCTACACTGTTGTCTCTTCGAGGTAAAACACCAGCACTTAGACTTCATGCAAAAGTGGGGCTGCAGGGCTAGCTTGATGAAACACATGGAGAGTCGTGTCCTGCCTTTTGATGCGGCCTGAGTCTCACTCGCAAAAAGCTTTGGACTCCCTTGCAGTGCTCTCACGCATGCACACAATATACTGCTTACACGTTCAGGAGCGGGTATTTTAGCTGAAGCACGGATTCTTTGCCACTTTTTTCTTTCCAGTTAGGTGGTTGTCTTTAAGCCTGCACACACACATGGGGCAACGGTACTCGCCCCATAACCATGATGTGAGTTGAGAGCTGCCTTCTGTACCGGCCTGTCTCTCCCCCGATTTCATGGAATGGAAACCGTCCCCAGGCTCTCTTCCACAATACACCCTAACCTGCTTCCTCCTTCAGAGAGGTCGAAGGTAGCTAAAGCACGGTTTCTCTACACTGTTGTTTCTTCGAGTTAAAACGCCAGCTCTTATTCTTCATGCAAAAGTGCGGCTGCAGTGCTAGCTTGATGAAACACTTGGAGAGTCCTGTCCTGCCTTTTGCTGGGGCCTGAGTCTCACTCGCAAAAAGCTTTGGACTCCCTTGCAGTGCTCTCACGCACGCACACAACATAGTGCTTCCACGTTCAGGAGCGGGTATTTTAGCTGAAGCACGGATTCTCTGCCACTTTTTTCTTTCCAGTTAGTGGGTTGTCTTTAAGCCTGCACATACACACGGGGCACCGGTACTCGCCCCATAACCATGATGTGAGTTGAGAGCTGCCTTCTGTACCGGCCTGTCTCTCCCCCGATTTCATGATATGGAAACCGTCCCCAGGCTCTCTTCCACAATACACCCTAAGCTGCTTCCTCCTTCAGAGAGGTCGAAGGTAGCTAAAGCACGGTTTCTCTACACTGTTGTTTCTTCGAGTTAAAACGCCAGCTATAAGACTACATGCGAAAGTGGGGCTGCAGGTCTAGCTTGATGAAACACATGGAGAGTTGTGTCCTGCCTTTTGATGCGGCCTGAGTCTCACTCGCAAAAAGCTTTGGACTCCCTTGCAGTGCTCTCACGTATGCATACAACATACTGCTTCCACCTTCAGGACCAGGAATTTTAGCTGAAGCACGGATTCTCTGCCAAGTTTTTCTTTCCAGTTAGGTGGTTGTCTTTAAGCCTGCTCGCTCACACGGGGCAACGGTAGTAGCCCCATAACCATCATGTGAGTTGAGAGCTGCCTTCTGTACCGGCCTGTCTGTCCCCCGATTTCATGAAATGGAAACCGTCCCCAGGCTCTCTTTCACAAAACACCCTAACCTGCTTCCTCCTTCAGAGAGGTCGAACTAGCTAAAGCACGGTTTCTCCACACTGTTGTTTCTTCGACTTAAAACGCCAGCTCTTAGACTTCATGCAAAAGTGGGGCTGCAGTGCTAGCTTGATGAAACACATGGAGAGTTGTGTCCTGCCTTTTGATGCGGCCTGAGTCTCACTCGCAAAATGCTTTGGACTGCCTTGCAATGCTCTCACGTATGCATACAACATACTGCTTGAACCTTCAGGAGCGGGTATTTTAGCTGAAGCACGGATTCTCTGACACTTTTTTCTTTCCAGTTAGGTGCTTGTCTTTAATCCTGCACACACACACGGGGCAACGGTAGTAGCCCCATAACCATGATGTGAGTTGAGAGCTGCCTTCTGTACCGGCCTGTCTCTCCCCCGATTTCATGATATGGAAACCGTCTCCAGGCTCTCTTCCACAATACACCCTAACCTGCTTCCTCCTTCAGAGAGGTCGAAGGTAGCCAAAGCACGGTTTCTCTACACTGTTGTCTCTTCGAGGTAAAACGCCAGCACTTAGACTTCATGCAAAAGTGGGGCTGCAGGGCTAGCTTGATGAAACACATGGAGAGTCGTGTCCTGCCTTTTGATGCGGCCTGAGTCTCACTCGCAAAAAGCTTTGGACTCCCTTGCAGTGCTCTCACGCATGCACACAACATACTGCTTACACGTTCAGGAGCGGGTATTTTAGCTGAAGCACGGATTCTTTGCCACTTTTTTCTTTCCAGTTAGGTGGTTGTCTTTAAGCCTGCACACACACATGGGGCAACGGTACTCGCCCCATAACCATGATGTGAGTTGAGAGCTGCCTTCTGTACCGGCCTGTCTCTCCCCCGATTTCATGGAATGGAAACCGTCCCCAGGCTCTCTTCCACAATACACCCTAACCTGCTTCCTCCTTCAGAGAGGTCGAAGGTAGCTAAAGCACGGTTTCTCTACACTGTTGTTTCTTCGAGTTAAAACGCCAGCTCTTATTCTTCATGCAAAAGTGCGGCTGCAGTGCTAGCTTGATGAAACACTTGGAGAGTCCTGTCCTGCCTATTGCTGGGGCCTGAGTCTCACTCGCAAAAAGCTTTGGACTCCCTTGCAGTGCTCTCACGCACGCACACAACATACTGCTTCCACGTTCAGGAGCGGGTATTTTAGCTGAAGCACGGATTCTCTGCCACTTTTTTCTTTCCAGTTAGTGGGTTGTCTTTAAGCCTGCACATACACACGGGGCAACGGTACTCGCCCCATAACCATGATGTGAGTTGAGAGCTGCCTTCTGTACCGGCCTGTCTCTCCCCCGATTTCATGATATGGAAACCGTCCCCAGGCTCTCTTCCACAATACACCCTAAGCTGCTTCCTCCTTCAGAGAGGTCGAAGGTAGCTAAAGCACGGTTTCTCTACACTGTTGTTTCTTCGAGTTAAAACGCCAGCTATAAGACTACATGCGAAAGTGGGGCTGCAGGTCTAGCTTGATGAAACACATGGAGAGTTGTGTCCTGCCTTTTGATGCGGCCTGAGTCTCACTCGCAAAAAGCTTTGGACTCCCTTGCAGTGCTCTCACGTATGCATACAACATACTGCTTCCACCTTCAGGACCAGGAATTTTAGCTGAAGCACGGATTCTCTGCCAAGTTTTTCTTTCCAGTTAGGTGGTTGTCTTTAAGCCTGCTCGCTCACACGGGGCAACGGTAGTAGCCCCATAACCATCATGTGAGTTGAGAGCTGCCTTCTGTACCGGCCTGTCTGTCCCCCGATTTCATGAAATGGAAACCGTCCCCAGGCTCTCTTTCACAAAACACCCTAACCTGCTTCCTCCTTCAGAGAGGTCGAACTAGCTAAAGCACGGTTTCTCCACACTGTTGTTTCTTCGACTTAAAACGCCAGCTCTTAGACTTCATGCAAAAGTGGGGCTGCAGTGCTAGCTTGATGAAACACATGGAGAGTTGTGTCCTGCCTTTTGATGCGGCCTGAGTCTCACTCGCAAAATGCTTTGGACTGCCTTGCAATGCTCTCACGTATGCATACAACATACTGCTTGAACCTTCAGGAGCGGGTATTTTAGCTGAAGCACGGATTCTCTGACACTTTTTTCTTTCCAGTTAGGTGCTTGTCTTTAATCCTGCACACACACACGGGGCAACGGTAGTAGCCCCATAACCATGATGTGAGTTGAGAGCTGCCTTCTGTACCGGCCTGTCTCTCCCCCGATTTCATGATATGGAAACCGTCTCCAGGCTCTCTTCCACAATACACCCTAACCTGCTTCCTCCTTCAGAGAGGTCGAAGGTAGCCAAAGCACGGTTTCTCTACACTGTTGTCTCTTCGAGGTAAAACACCAGCACTTAGACTTCATGCAAAAGTGGGGCTGCAGGGCTAGCTTGATGAAACACATGGAGAGTCGTGTCCTGCCTTTTGATGCGGCCTGAGTCTCACTCGCAAAAAGCTTTGGACTCCCTTGCAGTGCTCTCACGCACGCACACAACATACTGCTTACACGTTCAGGAGCGGGTATTTTAGCTGAAGCACGGATTCTTTGCCACTTTTTTCTTTCCAGTTAGGTGGTTGTCTTTAAGCCTGCACACACACATGGGGCAACGGTACTCGCCCCATAACCATGATGTGAGTTGAGAGCTGCCTTCTGTACCGGCCTGTCTCTCCCCCGATTTCATGGAATGGAAACCGTCCCCAGGCTCTCTTCCACAATACACCCTAACCTGCTTCCTCCTTCAGAGAGGTCGAAGGTAGCTAAAGCACGGTTTCTCTACACTGTTGTTTCTTCGAGTTAAAACGCCAGCTCTTATTCTTCATGCAAAAGTGCGGCTGCAGTGCTAGCTTGATGAAACACTTGGAGAGTCCTGTCCTGCCTTTTGCTGGGGCCTGAGTCTCACTCGCAAAAAGCTTTGGACTCCCTTGCAGTGCTCTCACGCACGCACACAACATACTGCTTCCACGTTCAGGAGCGGGTATTTTAGCTGAAGCACGGATTCTCTGCCACTTTTTTCTTTCCAGTTAGTGGGTTGTCTTTAAGCCTGCACATACACACGGGGCAACGGTACTCGCCCCATAACCATGATGTGAGTTGAGAGCTGCCTTCTGTACCGGCCTGTCTCTCCCCCGATTTCATGATATGGAAACCGTCCCCAGGCTCTCTTCCACAATACACCCTAAGCTGCTTCCTCCTTCAGAGAGGTCGAAGGTAGCTAAAGCACGGTTTCTCTACACTGTTGTTTCTTCGAGTTAAAACGCCAGCTATAAGACTACATGCGAAAGTGGGGCTGCAGGTCTAGCTTGATGAAACACATGGAGAGTTGTGTCCTGCCTTTTGATGCGGCCTGAGTCTCACTCGCAAAAAGCTTTGGACTCCCTTGCAGTGCTCTCACGTATGCATACAACATACTGCTTCCACCTTCAGGACCAGGAATTTTAGCTGAAGCACGGATTCTCTGCCAAGTTTTTCTTTCCAGTTAGGTGGTTGTCTTTAAGCCTGCTCGCTCACACGGGGCAACGGTAGTAGCCCCATAACCATCATGTGAGTTGAGAGCTGCCTTCTGTACCGGCCTGTCTGTCCCCCGATTTCATGAAATGGAAACCGTCCCCAGGCTCTCTTTCACAAAACACCCTAACCTGCTTCCTCCTTCAGAGAGGTCGAACTAGCTAAAGCACGGTTTCTCCACACTGTTGTTTCTTCGACTTAAAACGCCAGCTCTTAGACTTCATGCAAAAGTGGGGCTGCAGTGCTAGCTTGATGAAACACATGGAGAGTTGTGTCCTGCCTTTTGATGCGGCCTGAGTCTCACTCGCAAAATGCTTTGGACTGCCTTGCAATGCTCTCACGTATGCATACAACATACTGCTTGAACCTTCAGGAGCGGGTATTTTAGCTGAAGCACGGATTCTCTGACACTTTTTTCTTTCCAGTTAGGTGCTTGTCTTTAATCCTGCACACACACACGGGGCAACGGTAGTAGCCCCATAACCATGATGTGAGTTGAGAGCTGCCTTCTGTACCGGCCTGTCTCTCCCCCGATTTCATGATATGGAAACCGTCTCCAGGCTCTCTTCCACAATACACCCTAACCTGCTTCCTCCTTCAGAGAGGTCGAAGGTAGCCAAAGCACGGTTTCTCTACACTGTTGTCTCTTCGAGGTAAAACGCCAGCACTTAGACTTCATGCAAAAGTGGGGCTGCAGGGCTAGCTTGATGAAACACATGGAGAGTCGTGTCCTGCCTTTTGATGCGGCCTGAGTCTCACTCGCAAAAAGCTTTGGACTCCCTTGCAGTGCTCTCACGCATGCACACAACATACTGCTTACACGTTCAGGAGCGGGTATTTTAGCTGAAGCACGGATTCTTTGCCACTTTTTTCTTTCCAGTTAGGTGGTTGTCTTTAAGCCTGCACACACACATGGGGCAACGGTACTCGCCCCATAACCATGATGTGAGTTGAGAGCTGCCTTCTGTACCGGCCTGTCTCTCCCCCGATTTCATGGAATGGAAACCGTCCCCAGGCTCTCTTCCACAATACACCCTAACCTGCTTCCTCCTTCAGAGAGGTCGAAGGTAGCTAAAGCACGGTTTCTCTACACTGTTGTTTCTTCGAGTTAAAACGCCAGCTCTTATTCTTCATGCAAAAGTGCGGCTGCAGTGCTAGCTTGATGAAACACTTGGAGAGTCCTGTCCTGCCTTTTGCTGGGGCCTGAGTCTCACTCGCAAAAAGCTTTGGACTCCCTTGCAGTGCTCTCACGCACGCACACAACATACTGCTTCCACGTTCAGGAGCGGGTATTTTAGCTGAAGCACGGATTCTCTGCCACTTTTTTCTTTCCAGTTAGTGGGTTGTCTTTAAGCCTGCACATACACACGGGGCAACGGTACTCGCCCCATAACCATGATGTGAGTTGAGAGCTGCCTTCTGTACCGGCCTGTCTCTCCCCCGATTTCATGATATGGAAACCGTCCCCAGGCTCTCTTCCACAATACACCCTAAGCTGCTTCCTCCTTCAGAGAGGTTGAAGGTAGCTAAAGCACGGTTTCTCTACACTGTTGTTTCTTCGAGTTAAAACGCCAGCTATAAGACTACATGCGAAAGTGGGGCTGCAGGTCTAGCTTGATGAAACACATGGAGAGTTGTGTCCTGCCTTTTGATGCGGCCTGAGTCTCACTCGCAAAAAGCTTTGGACTCCCTTGCAGTGCTCTCACGTATGCATACAACATACTGCTTCCACCTTCAGGACCAGGAATTTTAGCTGAAGCACGGATTCTCTGCCAAGTTTTTCTTTCCAGTTAGGTGGTTGTCTTTAAGCCTGCTCGCTCACACGGGGCAACGGTAGTAGCCCCATAACCATCATGTGAGTTGAGAGCTGCCTTCTGTACCGGCCTGTCTGTCCCCCGATTTCATGAAATGGAAACCGTCCCCAGGCTCTCTTTCACAAAACACCCTAACCTGCTTCCTCCTTCAGAGAGGTCGAACTAGCTAAAGCACGGTTTCTCCACACTGTTGTTTCTTCGACTTAAAACGCCAGCTCTTAGACTTCATGCAAAAGTGGGGCTGCAGTGCTAGCTTGATGAAACACATGGAGAGTTGTGTCCTGCCTTTTGATGCGGCCTGAGTCTCACTCGCAAAATGCTTTGGACTGCCTTGCAATGCTCTCACGTATGCATACAACATACTGCTTGAACCTTCAGGAGCGGGTATTTTAGCTGAAGCACGGATTTTCTGACACTTTTTTCTTTCCAGTTAGGTGCTTGTCTTTAATCCTGCACACACACACGGGGCAACGGTAGTAGCCCCATAACCATGATGTGAGTTGAGAGCTGCCTTCTGTACCGGCCTGTCTCTCCCCCGATTTCATGATATGGAAACCGTCTCCAGGCTCTCTTCCACAATACACCCTAACCTGCTTCCTCCTTCAGAGAGGTCGAAGGTAGCCAAAGCACGGTTTCTCTACACTGTTGTCTCTTCGAGGTAAAACACCAGCACTTAGACTTCATGCAAAAGTGGGGCTGCAGGGCTAGCTTGATGAAACACATGGAGAGTCGTGTCCTGCCTTTTGATGCGGCCTGAGTCTCACTCGCAAAAAGCTTTGGACTCCCTTGCAGTGCTCTCACGCATGCACACAATATACTGCTTACACGTTCAGGAGCGGGTATTTTAGCTGAAGCACGGATTCTTTGCCACTTTTTTCTTTCCAGTTAGGTGGTTGTCTTTAAGCCTGCACACACACATGGGGCAACGGTACTCGCCCCATAACCATGATGTGAGTTGAGAGCTGCCTTCTGTACCGGCCTGTCTCTCCCCCGATTTCATGGAATGGATACCGTCCCCAGGCTCTCTTCCACAATACACCCTAACCTGCTTCCTCCTTCAGAGAGGTCGAAGGTAGCTAAAGCACGGTTTCTCTACACTGTTGTTTCTTCGAGTTAAAACGCCAGCTCTTATTCTTCATGCAAAAGTGCGGCTGCAGTGCTAGCTTGATGAAACACTTGGAGAGTCCTGTCCTGCCTTTTGCTGGGGCCTGAGTCTCACTCGCAAAAAGCTTTGGACTCCCTTGCAGTGCTCTCACGCACGCACACAACATACTGCTTCCACGTTCAGGAGCGGGTATTTTAGCTGAAGCACGGATTCTCTGCCACTTTTTTCTTTCCAGTTAGTGGGTTGTCTTTAAGCCTGCACATACACACGGGGCAACGGTACTCGCCCCATAACCATGATGTGAGTTGAGAGCTGCCTTCTGTACCGGCCTGTCTCTCCCCCGATTTCATGATATGGAAACCGTCCCCAGGCTCTCTTCCACAATACACCCTAAGCTGCTTCCTCCTTCAGAGAGGTCGAAGGTAGCTAAAGCACGGTTTCTCTACACTGTTGTTTCTTCGAGTTAAAACGCCAGCTATAAGACTACATGCGAAAGTGGGGCTGCAGGTCTAGCTTGATGAAACACATGGAGAGTTGTGTCCTGCCTTTTGATGCGGCCTGAGTCTCACTCGCAAAAAGCTTTGGACTCCCTTGCAGTGCTCTCACGTATGCATACAACATACTGCTTCCACCTTCAGGACCAGGAATTTTAGCTGAAGCACGGATTCTCTGCCAAGTTTTTCTTTCCAGTTAGGTGGTTGTCTTTAAGCCTGCTCGCTCACACGGGGCAACGGTAGTAGCCCCATAACCATCATGTGAGTTGAGAGCTGCCTTCTGTACCGGCCTGTCTGTCCCCCGATTTCATGAAATGGAAACCGTCCCCAGGCTCTCTTTCACAAAACACCCTAACCTGCTTCCTCCTTCAGAGAGGTCGAACTAGCTAAAGCACGGTTTCTCCACACTGTTGTTTCTTCGACTTAAAACGCCAGCTCTTAGACTTCATGCAAAAGTGGGGCTGCAGTGCTAGCTTGATGAAACACATGGAGAGTTGTGTCCTGCCTTTTGATGCGGCCTGAGTCTCACTCGCAAAATGCTTTGGACTGCCTTGCAATGCTCTCACGTATGCATACAACATACTGCTTGAACCTTCAGGAGCGGGTATTTTAGCTGAAGCACGGATTCTCTGACACTTTTTTCTTTCCAGTTAGGTGCTTGTCTTTAATCCTGCACACACACACGGGGCAACGGTAGTAGCCCCATAACCATGATGTGAGTTGAGAGCTGCCTTCTGTACTGGCCTGTCTCTCCCCCGATTTCATGATATGGAAACCGTCTCCAGGCTCTCTTCCACAATACACCCTAACCTGCTTCCTCCTTCAGAGAGGTCGAAGGTAGCCAAAGCACGGCTTCTCTACACTGTTGTCTCTTCGAGGTAAAACGCCAGCACTTAGACTTCATGCAAAAGTGGGGCTGCAGGGCTAGCTTGATGAAACACATGGAGAGTCGTGTCCTGCCTTTTGATGCGGCCTGAGTCTCACTCGCAAAAAGCTTTGGACTCCCTTGCAGTGCTCTCACGCATGCACACAACATACTGCTTACACGTTCAGGAGCGGGTATTTTAGCTGAAGCACGGATTCTTTGCCACTTTTTTCTTTCCAGTTAGGTGGTTGTCTTTAAGCCTGCACACACACATGGGGCAACGGTACTCGCCCCATAACCATGATGTGAGTTGAGAGCTGCCTTCTGTACCGGCCTGTCTCTCCCCCGATTTCATGGAATGGAAACCGTCCCCAGGCTCTCTTCCACAATACACCCTAACCTGCTTCCTCCTTCAGAGAGGTCGAAGGTAGCTAAAGCACGGTTTCTCTACACTGTTGTTTCTTCGAGTTAAAACGCCAGCTCTTATTCTTCATGCAAAAGTGCGGCTGCAGTGCTAGCTTGATGAAACACTTGGAGAGTCCTGTCCTGCCTTTTGCTGGGGCCTGAGTCTCACTCGCAAAAAGCTTTGGACTCCCTTGCAGTGCTCTCACGCACGCACACAACATACTGCTTCCACGTTCAGGAGCGGGTATTTTAGCTGAAGCACGGATTCTCTGCCACTTTTTTCTTTCCAGTTAGTGGGTTGTCTTTAAGCCTGCACATACACACGGGGCAACGGTACTCGCCCCATAACCATGATGTGAGTTGAGAGCTGCCTTCTGTACCGGCCTGTCTCTCCCCCGATTTCATGATATGGAAACCGTCCCCAGGCTCTCTTCCACAATACACCCTAAGCTGCTTCCTCCTTCAGAGAGGTCGAAGGTAGCTAAAGCACGGTTTCTCTACACTGTTGTTTCTTCGAGTTAAAACGCCAGCTATAAGACTACATGCGAAAGTGGGGCTGCAGGTCTAGCTTGATGAAACACATGGAGAGTTGTGTCCTGCCTTTTGATGCGGCCTGAGTCTCACTCGCAAAAAGCTTTGGACTCCCTTGCAGTGCTCTCACGTATGCATACAACATACTGCTTCCACCTTCAGGACCAGGAATTTTAGCTGAAGCACGGATTCTCTGCCAAGTTTTTCTTTCCAGTTAGGTGGTTGTCTTTAAGCCTGCTCGCTCACACGGGGCAACGGTAGTAGCCCCATAACCATCATGTGAGTTGAGAGCTGCCTTCTGTACCGGCCTGTCTGTCCCCCGATTTCATGAAATGGAAACCGTCCCCAGGCTCTCTTTCACAAAACACCCTAACCTGCTTCCTCCTTCAGAGAGGTCGAACTAGCTAAAGCACGGTTTCTCCACACTGTTGTTTCTTCGACTTAAAACGCCAGCTCTTAGACTTCATGCAAAAGTGGGGCTGCAGTGCTAGCTTGATGAAACACATGGAGAGTTGTGTCCTGCCTTTTGAAGCGGCCTGAGTCTCACTCGCAAAATGCTTTGGACTGCCTTGCAATGCTCTCACGTATGCATACAACATACTGCTTGAACCTTCAGGAGCGGGTATTTTAGCTGAAGCACGGATTCTCTGACACTTTTTTCTTTCCAGTTAGGTGCTTGTCTTTAATCCTGCACACACACACGGGGCAACGGTAGTAGCCCCATAACCATGATGTGAGTTGAGAGCTGCCTTCTGTACCGGCCTGTCTCTCCCCCGATTTCATGGAATGGAAACCGTCTCCAGGCTCTCTTCCACAATACACCCTAACCTGCTTCCTCCTTCAGAGAGGTCGAAGGTAGCCAAAGCACGGTTTCTCTACACTGTTGTCTCTTCGAGGTAAAACGCCAGCACTTAGACTTCATGCAAAAGTGGGGCTGCAGTGCTAGCTTGATGAAACACATGGAGAGTCGTGTCCTGCCTTTTGATGCGGCCTGAGTCTCACTCGCAAAAAGCTTTGGACTCCCTTGCAGTGCTCTCACGCACGCACACAACATACTGCTTACACGTTCAGGAGCGGGTATTTTAGCTGAAGCACGGATTCTTTGCCACTTTTTTCTTTCCAGTTAGGTGGTTGTCTTTAAGCCTGCACACACACATGGGGCAACGGTACTCGCCCCATAACCATGATGTGAGTTGAGAGCTGCCTTCTGTACCGGCCTGTCTCTCCCCCGATTTCATGGAATGGAAACCGTCCCCAGGCTCTCTTCCACAATACACCCTAACCTGCTTCCTCCTTCAGAGAGGTCGAAGGTAGCTAAAGCACGGTTTCTCTACACTGTTGTTTCTTCGAGTTAAAACGCCAGCTCTTATTCTTCATGCAAAAGTGCGGCTGCAGTGCTAGCTTGATGAAACACTAGGAGAGTCCTGTCCTGCCTTTTGCTGGGGCCTGAGTCTCACTCGCAAAAAGCTTTGGACTCCCTTGCAGTGCTCTCACGCACGCACACAACATACTGCTTCCACGTTCAGGAGCGGGTATTTTAGCTGAAGCACGGATTCTCTGCCACTTTTTTCTTTCCAGTTAGTGGGTTGTCTTTAAGCCTGCACATACACACGGGGCAACGGTACTCGCCCCATAACCATGATGTGAGTTGAGAGCTGCCTTCTGTACCGGCCTGTCTCTCCCCCGATTTCATGATATGGAAACCGTCCCCAGGCTCTCTTCCACAATACACCCTAAGCTGCTTCCTCCTTCAGAGAGGTCGAAGGTAGGTAAAGCACGGTTTCTCTACACTGTTGTTTCTTCGAGTTAAAACGCCAGCTATAAGACTACATGCGAAAGTGGGGCTGCAGGTCTAGCTTGATGAAACACATGGAGAGTTGTGTCCTGCCTTTTGATGCGGCCTGAGTCTCACTCGCAAAAAGCTTTGGACTCCCTTGCAGTGCTCTCACGTATGCATACAACATACTGCTTCCACCTTCAGGACCAGGAATTTTAGCTGAAGCACGGATTCTCTGCCAAGTTTTTCTTTCCAGTTAGGTGGTTGTCTTTAAGCCTGCTCGCTCACACGGGGCAACGGTAGTAGCCCCATAACCATCATGTGAGTTGAGAGCTGCCTTCTGTACCGGCCTGTCTGTCCCCCGATTTCATGAAATGGAAACCGTCCCCAGGCTCTCTTTCACAAAACACCCTAACCTGCTTCCTCCTTCAGAGAGGTCGAACTAGCTAAAGCACGGTTTCTCCACACTGTTGTTTCTTCGACTTAAAACGCCAGCTCTTAGACTTCATGCAAAAGTGGGGCTGCAGTGCTAGCTTGATGAAACACATGGAGAGTTGTGTCCTGCCTTTTGATGCGGCCTGAGTCTCACTCGCAAAATGCTTTGGACTGCCTTGCAATGCTCTCACGTATGCATACAACATACTGCTTGAACCTTCAGGAGCGGGTATTTTAGCTGAAGCACGGATTCTCTGACACTTTTTTCTTTCCAGTTAGGTGCTTGTCTTTAATCCTGCACACACACACGGGGCAACGGTAGTAGCCCCATAACCATGATGTGAGTTGAGAGCTGCCTTCTGTACCGGCCTGTCTCTCCCCCGATTTCATGATATGGAAACCGTCTCCAGGCTCTCTTCCACAATACACCCTAACCTGCTTCCTCCTTCAGAGAGGTCGAAGGTAGCCAAAGCACGGTTTCTCTACACTGTTGTCTCTTCGAGGTAAAACGCCAGCACTTAGACTTCATGCAAAAGTGGGGCTGCAGGGCTAGCTTGATGAAACACATGGAGAGTCGTGTCCTGCCTTTTGATGCGGCCTGAGTCTCACTCGCAAAAAGCTTTGGACTCCCTTGCAGTGCTCTCACGCACGCACACAACATACTGCTTACACGTTCAGGAGCGGGTATTTTAGCTGAAGCACGGATTCTTTGCCACTTTTTTCTTTCCAGTTAGGTGGTTGTCTTTAAGCCTGCACACACACATGGGGCAACGGTACTCGCCCCATAACCATGATGTGAGTTGAGAGCTGCCTTCTGTACCGGCCTGTCTCTCCCCCGATTTCATGGAATGGAAACCGTCCCCAGGCTCTCTTCCACAATACACCCTAACCTGCTTCCTCCTTCAGAGAGGTCGAAGGTAGCTAAAGCACGGTTTCTCTACACTGTTGTTTCTTCGAGTTAAAACGCCAGCTCTTATTCTTCATGCAAAAGTGCGGCTGCAGTGCTAGCTTGATGAAACACTTGGAGAGTTGTGTCCTGCCTTTTGATGCGGCCTGAGTCTCACTCGCAAAAAGCTTTGGACTCCCTTGCAGTGCTCTCACGTATGCATACAACATACTGCTTCCACCTTCAGGACCAGGAATTTTAGCTGAAGCACGGATTCTCTGCCAAGTTTTTCTTTCCAGTTAGGTGGTTGTCTTTAAGCCTGCTCGCTCACACGGGGCAACGGTAGTAGCCCCATAACCATCATGTGAGTTGAGAGCTGCCTTCTGTACCGGCCTGTCTGTCCCCCGATTTCATGAAATGGAAACCGTCCCCAGGCTCTCTTTCACAAAACACCCTAACCTGCTTCCTCCTTCAGAGAGGTCGAACTAGCTAAAGCACGGTTTCTCCACACTGTTGTTTCTTCGACTTAAAACGCCAGCTCTTAGACTTCATGCAAAAGTGGGGCTGCAGTGCTAGCTTGATGAAACACATGGAGAGTTGTGTCCTGCCTTTTGATGCGGCCTGAGTCTCACTCGCAAAATGCTTTGGACTGCCTTGCAATGCTCTCACGTATGCATACAACATACTGCTTGAACCTTCAGGAGCGGGTATTTTAGCTGAAGCACGGATTCTCTGACACTTTTTTCTTTCCAGTTAGGTGCTTGTCTTTAATCCTGCACACACACACGGGGCAACGGTAGTAGCCCCATAACCATGATGTGAGTTGAGAGCTGCCTTCTGTACCGGCCTGTCTCTCCCCCGATTTCATGGAATGGAAACCGTCTCCAGGCTCTCTTCCACAATACACCCTAACCTGCTTCCTCCTTCAGAGAGGTCGAAGGTAGCCAAAGCACGGCTTCTCTACACTGTTGTCTCTTCGAGGTAAAACGCCAGCACTTAGACTTCATGCAAAAGTGGGGCTGCAGGGCTAGCTTGATGAAACACATGGAGAGTCGTGTCCTGCCTTTTGATGCGGCCTGAGTCTCACTCGCAAAAAGCTTTGGACTCCCTTGCAGTGCTCTCACGCACGCACACAACATACTGCTTACACGTTCAGGAGCGGGTATTTTAGCTGAAGCACGGATTCTTTGCCACTTTTTTCTTTCCAGTTAGGTGGTTGTCTTTAAGCCTGCACACACACATGGGGCAACGGTACTCGCCCCATAACCATGATGTGAGTTGAGAGCTGCCTTCTGTACCGGCCTGTCTCTCCCCCGATTTCATGGAATGGAAACCGTCCCCAGGCTCTCTTCCACAATACACCCTAACCTGCTTCCTCCTTCAGAGAGGTCGAAGGTAGCTAAAGCACGGTTTCTCTACACTGTTGTTTCTTCGAGTTAAAACGCCAGCTCTTATTCTTCATGCAAAAGTGCGGCTGCAGTGCTAGCTTGATGAAACACTAGGAGAGTCCTGTCCTGCCTTTTGCTGGGGCCTGAGTCTCACTCGCAAAAAGCTTTGGACTCCCTTGCAGTGCTCTCACGCACGCACACAACATACTGCTTCCACGTTCAGGAGCGGGTATTTTAGCTGAAGCACGGATTCTCTGCCACTTTTTTCTTTCCAGTTAGTGGGTTGTCTTTAAGCCTGCACATACACACGGGGCAACGGTACTCGCCCCATAACCATGATGTGAGTTGAGAGCTGCCTTCTGTACCGGCCTGTCTCTCCCCCGATTTCATGATATGGAAACCGTCCCCAGGCTCTCTTCCACAATACACCCTAAGCTGCTTCCTCCTTCAGAGAGGTCGAAGGTAGCTAAAGCACGGTTTCTCTACACTGTTGTTTCTTCGAGTTAAAACGCCAGCTATAAGACTACATGCGAAAGTGGGGCTGCAGGTCTAGCTTGATGAAACACATGGAGAGTTGTGTCCTGCCTTTTGATGCGGCCTGAGTCTCACTCGCAAAAAGCTTTGGACTCCCTTGCAGTGCTCTCACGTATGCATACAACATACTGCTTCCACCTTCAGGACCAGGAATTTTATCTGAAGCACGGATTCAATGCCAAGTTTTTCTTTCCAGTTAGGTGGTTGTCTTTAAGCCTGCTCGCTCACACGGGGCAACGGTAGTAGCCCCATAACCATCATGTGAGTTGAGAGCTGCCTTCTGTACCGGCCTGTCTGTCCCCCGATTTCATGAAATGGAAACCGTCCCCAGGCTCTCTTTCACAAAACACCCTAACCTGCTTCCTCCTTCAGAGAGGTCGAACTAGCTAAAGCACGGTTTCTCCACACTGTTGTTTCTTCGACTTAAAACGCCAGCTCTTAGACTTCATGCAAAAGTGGGGCTGCAGTGCTAGCTTGATGAAACACATGGAGAGTTGTGTCCTGCCTTTTGATGCGGCCTGAGTCTCACTCGCAAAATGCTTTGGACTGCCTTGCAATGCTCTCACGTATGCATACAACATACTGCTTGAACCTTCAGGAGCGGGTATTTTAGCTGAAGCACGGATTCTCTGACACTTTTTTCTTTCCAGTTAGGTGCTTGTCTTTAATCCTGCACACACACACGGGGCAACGGTAGTAGCCCCATAACCATGATGTGAGTTGAGAGCTGCCTTCTGTACCGGCCTGTCTCTCCCCCGATTTCATGATATGGAAACCGTCTCCAGGCTCTCTTCCACAATACACCCTAACCTGCTTCCTCCTTCAGAGAGGTCGAAGGTAGCCAAAGCACGGTTTCTCTACACTGTTGTCTCTTCGAGGTAAAACACCAGCACTTAGACTTCATGCAAAAGTGGGGCTGCAGGGCTAGCTTGATGAAACACATGGAGAGTCGTGTCCTGCCTTTTGATGCGGCCTGAGTCTCACTCGCAAAAAGCTTTGGACTCCCTTGCAGTGCTCTCACGCATGCACACAATATACTGCTTACACGTTCAGGAGCGGGTATTTTAGCTGAAGCACGGATTCTTTGCCACTTTTTTCTTTCCAGTTAGGTGGTTGTCTTTAAGCCTGCACACACACATGGGGCAACGGTACTCGCCCCATAACCATGATGTGAGTTGAGTGCTGCCTTCTATACCGGCCTGTCTCTCCCCCGATTTCATGGAATGGAAACCGTCCCCAGGCTCTCTTCCACAATACACCCTAACCTGCTTCCTCCTTCAGAGAGGTCGAAGGTAGCTAAAGCACGGTTTCTCTACACTGTTGTTTCTTCGAGTTAAAACGCCAGCTCTTATTCTTCATGCAAAAGTGCGGCTGCAGTGCTAGCTTGATGAAACACTAGGAGAGTCCTGTCCTGCCTTTTGCTGGGGCCTGAGTCTCACTCGCAAAAAGCTTTGGACTCCCTTGCAGTGCTCTCACGCACGCACACAACATACTGCTTCCACGTTCAGGAGCGGGTATTTTAGCTGAAGCACGGATTCTCTGCCACTTTTTTCTTTCCAGTTAGTGGGTTGTCTTTAAGCCTGCACATACACACGGGGCAACGGTACTCGCCCCATAACCATGATGTGAGTTGAGAGCTGCCTTCTGTACCGGCCTGTCTCTCCCCCGATTTCATGATATGGAAACCGTCCCCAGGCTCTCTTCCACAATACACCCTAAGCTGCTTCCTCCTTCAGAGAGGTCGAAGGTAGCTAAAGCACGGTTTCTCTACACTGTTGTTTCTTCGAGTTAAAACGCCAGCTATAAGACTACATGCGAAAGTGGGGCTGCAGGTCTAGCTTGATGAAACACATGGAGAGTTGTGTCCTGCCTTTTGATGCGGCCTGAGTCTCACTCGCAAAAAGCTTTGGACTCCCTTGCAGTGCTCTCACGTATGCATACAACATACTGCTTCCACCTTCAGGACCAGGAATTTTATCTGAAGCACGGATTCAATGCCAAGTTTTTCTTTCCAGTTAGGTGGTTGTCTTTAAGCCTGCTCGCTCACACGGGGCAACGGTAGTAGCCCCATAACCATCATGTGAGTTGAGAGCTGCCTTCTGTACCGGCCTGTCTGTCCCCCGATTTCATGAAATGGAAACCGTCCCCAGGCTCTCTTTCACAAAACACCCTAACCTGCTTCCTCCTTCAGAGAGGTCGAACTAGCTAAAGCACGGTTTCTCCACACTGTTGTTTCTTCGACTTAAAACGCCAGCTCTTAGACTTCATGCAAAAGTGGGGCTGCAGTGCTAGCTTGATGAAACACATGGAGAGTTGTGTCCTGCCTTTTGATGCGGCCTGAGTCTCACTCGCAAAATGCTTTGGACTGCCTTGCAATGCTCTCACGTATGCATACAACATACTGCTTGAACCTTCAGGAGCGGGTATTTTAGCTGAAGCACGGATTCTCTGACACTTTTTTCTTTCCAGTTAGGTGCTTGTCTTTAATCCTGCACACACACACGGGGCAACGGTAGTAGCCCCATAACCATGATGTGAGTTGAGAGCTGCCTTCTGTACCGGCCTGTCTCTCCCCCGATTTCATGATATGGAAACCGTCTCCAGGCTCTCTTCCACAATACACCCTAACCTGCTTCCTCCTTCAGAGAGGTCGAAGGTAGCCAAAGCACGGTTTCTCTACACTGTTGTCTCTTCGAGGTAAAACACCAGCACTTAGACTTCATGCAAAAGTGGGGCTGCAGGGCTAGCTTGATGAAACACATGGAGAGTCGTGTCCTGCCTTTTGATGCGGCCTGAGTCTCACTCGCAAAAAGCTTTGGACTCCCTTGCAGTGCTCTCACGCATGCACACAATATACTGCTTACACGTTCAGGAGCGGGTATTTTAGCTGAAGCACGGATTCTTTGCCACTTTTTTCTTTCCAGTTAGGTGGTTGTCTTTAAGCCTGCACACACACATGGGGCAACGGTACTCGCCCCATAATCATGATGTGAGTTGAGAGCTGCCTTCTGTACCGGCCTGTCTCTCCCCCGATTTCATGGAATGGAAACCGTCCCCAGGCTCTCTTCCACAATACACCCTAACCTGCTTCCTCCTTCAGAGAGGTCGAAGGTAGCTAAAGCACGGTTTCTCTACACTGTTGTTTCTTCGAGTTAAAACGCCAGCTCTTATTCTTCATGCAAAAGTGCGGCTGCAGTGCTAGCTTGATGAAACACTAGGAGAGTCCTGTCCTGCCTTTTGCTGGGGCCTGAGTCTCACTCGCAAAAAGCTTTGGACTCCCTTGCAGTGCTCTCACGCACGCACACAACATACTGCTTCCACGTTCAGGAGCGGGTATTTTAGCTGAAGCACGGATTCTCTGCCACTTTTTTCTTTCCAGTTAGTGGGTTGTCTTTAAGCCTGCACATACACACGGGGCAACGGTACTCGCCCCATAACCATGATGTGAGTTGAGAGCTGCCTTCTGTACCGGCCTGTCTCTCCCCCGATTTCATGATATGGAAACCGTCCCCAGGCTCTCTTCCACAATACACCCTAAGCTGCTTCCTCCTTCAGAGAGGTCGAAGGTAGCTAAAGCACGGTTTCTCTACACTGTTGTTTCTTCGAGTTAAAACGCCAGCTATAAGACTACATGCGAAAGTGGGGCTGCAGGTCTAGCTTGATGAAACACATGGAGAGTTGTGTCCTGCCTTTTGATGCGGCCTGAGTCTCACTCGCAAAAAGCTTTGGACTCCCTTGCAGTGCTCTCACGTATGCATACAACATACTGCTTCCACCTTCAGGACCAGGAATTTTAGCTGAAGCACGGATTCTCTGCCAAGTTTTTCTTTCCAGTTAGGTGGTTGTCTTTAAGCCTGCTCGCTCACACGGGGCAACGGTAGTAGCCCCATAACCATCATGTGAGTTGAGAGCTGCCTTCTGTACCGGCCTGTCTGTCCCCCGATTTCATGAAATGGAAACCGTCCCCAGGCTCTCTTTCACAAAACACCCTAACCTGCTTCCTCCTTCAGAGAGGTCGAACTAGCTAAAGCACGGTTTCTCCACACTGTTGTTTCTTCGACTTAAAACGCCAGCTCTTAGACTTCATGCAAAAGTGGGGCTGCAGTGCTAGCTTGATGAAACACATGGAGAGTTGTGTCCTGCCTTTTGAAGCGGCCTGAGTCTCACTCGCAAAATGCTTTGGACTGCCTTGCAATGCTCTCACGTATGCATACAACATACTGCTTGAACCTTCAGGAGCGGGTATTTTAGCTGAAGCACGGATTCTCTGACACTTTTTTCTTTCCAGTTAGGTGCTTGTCTTTAATCCTGCACACACACACGGGGCAACGGTAGTAGCCCCATAACCATGATGTGAGTTGAGAGCTGCCTTCTGTACCGGCCTGTCTCTCCCCCGATTTCATGGAATGGAAACCGTCTCCAGGCTCTCTTCCACAATACACCCTAACCTGCTTCCTCCTTCAGAGAGGTCGAAGGTAGCCAAAGCTCGGTTTCTCTACACTGTTGTCTCTTCGAGGTAAAACGCCAGCACTTAGACTTCATGCAAAAGTGGGGCTGCAGGGCTAGCTTGATGAAACACATGGAGAGTCGTGTCCTGCCTTTTGATGCGGCCTGAGTCTCACTCGCAAAAAGCTTTGGACTCCCTTGCAGTGCTCTCACGCACGCACACAACATACTGCTTACACGTTCAGGAGCGGGTATTTTAGCTGAAGCACGGATTCTTTGCCACTTTTTTCTTTCCAGTTAGGTGGTTGTCTTTAAGCCTGCACACACACATGGGGCAACGGTACTCGCCCCATAACCATGATGTGAGTTGAGAGCTGCCTTCTGTACCGGCCTGTCTCTCCCCCGATTTCATGGAATGGAAACCGTCCCCAGGCTCTCTTCCACAATACACCCTAACCTGCTTCCTCCTTCAGAGAGGTCGAAGGTAGCTAAAGCACGGTTTCTCTACACTGTTGTTTCTTCGAGTTAAAACGCCAGCTCTTATTCTTCATGCAAAAGTGCGGCTGCAGTGCTAGCTTGATGAAACACTAGGAGAGTCCTGTCCTGCCTTTTGCTGGGGCCTGAGTCTCACTCGCAAAAAGCTTTGGACTCCCTTGCAGTGCTCTCACGCACGCACACAACATACTGCTTCCACGTTCAGGAGCGGGTATTTTAGCTGAAGCACGGATTCTCTGCCACTTTTTTCTTTCCAGTTAGTGGGTTGTCTTTAAGCCTGCACATACACACGGGGCAACGGTACTCGCCCCATAACCATGATGTGAGTTGAGAGCTGCCTTCTGTACCGGCCTGTCTCTCCCCCGATTTCATGATATGGAAACCGTCCCCAGGCTCTCTTCCACAATACACCCTAAGCTGCTTCCTCCTTCAGAGAGGTCGAAGGTAGGTAAAGCACGGTTTCTCTACACTGTTGTTTCTTCGAGTTAAAACGCCAGCTATAAGACTACATGCGAAAGTGGGGCTGCAGGTCTAGCTTGATGAAACACATGGAGAGTTGTGTCCTGCCTTTTGATGCGGCCTGAGTCTCACTCGCAAAAAGCTTTGGACTCCCTTGCAGTGCTCTCACGTATGCATACAACATACTGCTTCCACCTTCAGGACCAGGAATTTTAGCTGAAGCACGGATTCTCTGCCAAGTTTTTCTTTCCAGTTAGGTGGTTGTCTTTAAGCCTGCTCGCTCACACGGGGCAACGGTAGTAGCCCCATAACCATCATGTGAGTTGAGAGCTGCCTTCTGTACCGGCCTGTCTGTCCCCCGATTTCATGAAATGGAAACCGTCCCCAGGCTCTCTTTCACAAAACACCCTAACCTGCTTCCTCCTTCAGAGAGGTCGAACTAGCTAAAGCACGGTTTCTCCACACTGTTGTTTCTTCGACTTAAAACGCCAGCTCTTAGACTTCATGCAAAAGTGGGGCTGCAGTGCTAGCTTGATGAAACACATGGAGAGTTGTGTCCTGCCTTTTGATGCGGCCTGAGTCTCACTCGCAAAATGCTTTGGACTGCCTTGCAATGCTCTCACGTATGCATACAACATACTGCTTGAACCTTCAGGAGCGGGTATTTTAGCTGAAGCACGGATTCTCTGACACTTTTTTCTTTCCAGTTAGGTGCTTGTCTTTAATCCTGCACACACACACGGGGCAACGGTAGTAGCCCCATAACCATGATGTGAGTTGAGAGCTGCCTTCTGTACCGGCCTGTCTCTCCCCCGATTTCATGATATGGAAACCGTCTCCAGGCTCTCTTCCACAATACACCCTAACCTGCTTCCTCCTTCAGAGAGGTCGAAGGTAGCCAAAGCACGGTTTCTCTACACTGTTGTCTCTTCGAGGTAAAACGCCAGCACTTAGACTTCATGCAAAAGTGGGGCTGCAGGGCTAGCTTGATGAAACACATGGAGAGTCGTGTCCTGCCTTTTGATGCGGCCTGAGTCTCACTCGCAAAAAGCTTTGGACTCCCTTGCAGTGCTCTCACGCACGCACACAACATACTGCTTACACGTTCAGGAGCGGGTATTTTAGCTAAAGCACGGATTCTTTGCCACTTTTTTCTTTCCAGTTAGGTGGTTGTCTTTAAGCCTGCACACACACATGGGGCAACGGTACTCGCCCCATAACCATGATGTGAGTTGAGAGCTGCCTTCTGTACCGGCCTGTCTCTCCCCCGATTTCATGGAATGGAAACCGTCCCCAGGCTCTCTTCCACAATACACCCTAACCTGCTTCCTCCTTCAGAGAGGTCGAAGGTAGCTAAAGCACGGTTTCTCTACACTGTTGTTTCTTCGAGTTAAAACGCCAGCTCTTATTCTTCATGCAAAAGTGCGGCTGCAGTGCTAGCTTGATGAAACACTTGGAGAGTTGTGTCCTGCCTTTTGATGCGGCCTGAGTCTCACTCGCAAAAAGCTTTGGACTCCCTTGCAGTGCTCTCACGTATGCATACAACATACTGCTTCCACCTTCAGGACCAGGAATTTTAGCTGAAGCACGGATTCTCTGCCAAGTTTTTCTTTCCAGTTAGGTGGTTGTCTTTAAGCCTGCTCGCTCACACGGGGCAACGGTAGTAGCCCCATAACCATCATGTGAGTTGAGAGCTGCCTTCTGTACCGGCCTGTCTGTCCCCCGATTTCATGAAATGGAAACCGTCCCCAGGCTCTCTTTCACAAAACACCCTAACCTGCTTCCTCCTTCAGAGAGGTCGAACTAGCTAAAGCACGGTTTCTCCACACTGTTGTTTCTTCGACTTAAAACGCCAGCTCTTAGACTTCATGCAAAAGTGGGGCTGCAGTGCTAGCTTGATGAAACACATGGAGAGTTGTGTCCTGCCTTTTGAAGCGGCCTGAGTCTCACTCGCAAAATGCTTTGGACTGCCTTGCAATGCTCTCACGTATGCATACAACATACTGCTTGAACCTTCAGGAGCGGGTATTTTAGCTGAAGCACGGATTCTCTGACACTTTTTTCTTTCCAGTTAGGTGCTTGTCTTTAATCCTGCACACACACACGGGGCAACGGTAGTAGCCCCATAACCATGATGTGAGTTGAGAGCTGCCTTCTGTACCGGCCTGTCTCTCCCCCGATTTCATGGAATGGAAACCGTCTCCAGGCTCTCTTCCACAATACACCCTAACCTGCTTCCTCCTTCAGAGAGGTCGAAGGTAGCCAAAGCTCGGTTTCTCTACACTGTTGTCTCTTCGAGGTAAAACGCCAGCACTTAGACTTCATGCAAAAGTGGGGCTGCAGGGCTAGCTTGATGAAACACATGGAGAGTCGTGTCCTGCCTTTTGATGCGGCCTGAGTCTCACTCGCAAAAAGCTTTGGACTCCCTTGCAGTGCTCTCACGCACGCACACAACATACTGCTTACACGTTCAGGAGCGGGTATTTTAGCTGAAGCACGGATTCTTTGCCACTTTTTTCTTTCCAGTTAGGTGGTTGTCTTTAAGCCTGCACACACACATGGGGCAACGGTACTCGCCCCATAACCATGATGTGAGTTGAGAGCTGCCTTCTGTACCGGCCTGTCTCTCCCCCGATTTCATGGAATGGAAACCGTCCCCAGGCTCTCTTCCACAATACACCCTAACCTGCTTCCTCCTTCAGAGAGGTCGAAGGTAGCTAAAGCACGGTTTCTCTACACTGTTGTTTCTTCGAGTTAAAACGCCAGCTCTTATTCTTCATGCAAAAGTGCGGCTGCAGTGCTAGCTTGATGAAACACTAGGAGAGTCCTGTCCTGCCTTTTGCTGGGGCCTGAGTCTCACTCGCAAAAAGCTTTGGACTCCCTTGCAGTGCTCTCACGCACGCACACAACATACTGCTTCCACGTTCAGGAGCGGGTATTTTAGCTGAAGCACGGATTCTCTGCCACTTTTTTCTTTCCAGTTAGTGGGTTGTCTTTAAGCCTGCACATACACACGGGGCAACGGTACTCGCCCCATAACCATGATGTGAGTTGAGAGCTGCCTTCTGTACCGGCCTGTCTCTCCCCCGATTTCATGATATGGAAACCGTCCCCAGGCTCTCTTCCACAATACACCCTAAGCTGCTTCCTCCTTCAGAGAGGTCGAAGGTAGGTAAAGCACGGTTTCTCTACACTGTTGTTTCTTCGAGTTAAAACGCCAGCTATAAGACTACATGCGAAAGTGGGGCTGCAGGTCTAGCTTGATGAAACACATGGAGAGTTGTGTCCTGCCTTTTGATGCGGCCTGAGTCTCACTCGCAAAAAGCTTTGGACTCCCTTGCAGTGCTCTCACGTATGCATACAACATACTGCTTCCACCTTCAGGACCAGGAATTTTAGCTGAAGCACGGATTCTCTGCCAAGTTTTTCTTTCCAGTTAGGTGGTTGTCTTTAAGCCTGCTCGCTCACACGGGGCAACGGTAGTAGCCCCATAACCATCATGTGAGTTGAGAGCTGCCTTCTGTACCGGCCTGTCTGTCCCCCGATTTCATGAAATGGAAACCGTCCCCAGGCTCTCTTTCACAAAACACCCTAACCTGCTTCCTCCTTCAGAGAGGTCGAACTAGCTAAAGCACGGTTTCTCCACACTGTTGTTTCTTCGACTTAAAACGCCAGCTCTTAGACTTCATGCAAAAGTGGGGCTGCAGTGCTAGCTTGATGAAACACATGGAGAGTTGTGTCCTGCCTTTTGATGCGGCCTGAGTCTCACTCGCAAAATGCTTTGGACTGCCTTGCAATGCTCTCACGTATGCATACAACATACTGCTTGAACCTTCAGGAGCGGGTATTTTAGCTGAAGCACGGATTCTCTGACACTTTTTTCTTTCCAGTTAGGTGCTTGTCTTTAATCCTGCACACACACACGGGGCAACGGTAGTAGCCCCATAACCATGATGTGAGTTGAGAGCTGCCTTCTGTACCGGCCTGTCTCTCCCCCGATTTCATGGAATGGAAACCGTCTCCAGGCTCTCTTCCACAATACACCCTAACCTGCTTCCTCCTTCAGAGAGGTCGAAGGTAGCCAAAGCACGGCTTCTCTACACTGTTGTCTCTTCGAGGTAAAACGCCAGCACTTAGACTTCATGCAAAAGTGGGGCTGCAGGGCTAGCTTGATGAAACACATGGAGAGTCGTGTCCTGCCTTTTGATGCGGCCTGAGTCTCACTCGCAAAAAGCTTTGGACTCCCTTGCAGTGCTCTCACGCACGCACACAACATACTGCTTACACGTTCAGGAGCGGGTATTTTAGCTGAAGCACGGATTCTTTGCCACTTTTTTCTTTCCAGTTAGGTGGTTGTCTTTAAGCCTGCACACACACATGGGGCAACGGTACTCGCCCCATAACCATGATGTGAGTTGAGAGCTGCCTTCTGTACCGGCCTGTCTCTCCCCCGATTTCATGGAATGGAAACCGTCCCCAGGCTCTCTTCCACAATACACCCTAACCTGCTTCCTCCTTCAGAGAGGTCGAAGGTAGCTAAAGCACGGTTTCTCTACACTGTTGTTTCTTCGAGTTAAAACGCCAGCTCTTATTCTTCATGCAAAAGTGCGGCTGCAGTGCTAGCTTGATGAAACACTAGGAGAGTCCTGTCCTGCCTTTTGCTGGGGCCTGAGTCTCACTCGCAAAAAGCTTTGGACTCCCTTGCAGTGCTCTCACGCACGCACACAACATACTGCTTCCACGTTCAGGAGCGGGTATTTTAGCTGAAGCACGGATTCTCTGCCACTTTTTTCTTTCCAGTTAGTGGGTTGTCTTTAAGCCTGCACATACACACGGGGCAACGGTACTCGCCCCATAACCATGATGTGAGTTGAGAGCTGCCTTCTGTACCGGCCTGTCTCTCCCCCGATTTCATGATATGGAAACCGTCCCCAGGCTCTCTTCCACAATACACCCTAAGCTGCTTCCTCCTTCAGAGAGGTCGAAGGTAGCTAAAGCACGGTTTCTCTACACTGTTGTTTCTTCGAGTTAAAACGCCAGCTATAAGACTACATGCGAAAGTGGGGCTGCAGGTCTAGCTTGATGAAACACATGGAGAGTTGTGTCCTGCCTTTTGATGCGGCCTGAGTCTCACTCGCAAAAAGCTTTGGACTCCCTTGCAGTGCTCTCACATATGCATACAACATACTGCTTCCACCTTCAGGACCAGGAATTTTAGCTGAAGCACGGATTCTCTGCCAAGTTTTTCTTTCCAGTTAGGTGGTTGTCTTTAAGCCTGCTCGCTCACACGGGGCAACGGTAGTAGCCCCATAACCATCATGTGAGTTGAGAGCTGCCTTCTGTACCGGCCTGTCTGTCCCCCGATTTCATGAAATGGAAACCGTCCCCAGGCTCTCTTTCACAAAACACCCTAACCTGCTTCCTCCTTCAGAGAGGTCGAACTAGCTAAAGCACGGTTTCTCCACACTGTTGTTTCTTCGACTTAAAACGCCAGCTCTTAGACTTCATGCAAAAGTGGGGCTGCAGTGCTAGCTTGATGAAACACATGGAGAGTTGTGTCCTGCCTTTTGATGCGGCCTGAGTCTCACTCGCAAAATGCTTTGGACTGCCTTGCAATGCTCTCACGTATGCATACAACATACTGCTTGAACCTTCAGGAGCGGGTATTTTAGCTGAAGCACGGATTCTCTGACACTTTTTTCTTTCCAGTTAGGTGCTTGTCTTTAATCCTGCACACACACACGGGGCAACGGTAGTAGCCCCATAACCATGATGTGAGTTGAGAGCTGCCTTCTGTACCGGCCTGTCTCTCCCCCGATTTCATGGAATGGAAACCGTCTCCAGGCTCTCTTCCACAATACACCCTAACCTGCTTCCTCCTTCAGAGAGGTCGAAGGTAGCCAAAGCACGGCTTCTCTACACTGTTGTCTCTTCGAGGTAAAACGCCAGCACTTAGACTTCATGCAAAAGTGGGGCTGCAGGGCTAGCTTGATGAAACACATGGAGAGTCGTGTCCTGCCTTTTGATGCGGCCTGAGTCTCACTCGCAAAAAGCTTTGGACTCCCTTGCAGTGCTCTCACGCACGCACACAACATACTGCTTACACGTTCAGGAGCGGGTATTTTAGCTGAAGCACGGATTCTTTGCCACTTTTTTCTTTCCAGTTAGGTGGTTGTCTTTAAGCCTGCACACACACATGGGGCAACGGTACTCGCCCCATAACCATGATGTGAGTTGAGAGCTGCCTTCTGTACCGGCCTGTCTCTCCCCCGATTTCATGGAATGGAAACCGTCCCCAGGCTCTCTTCCACAATACACCCTAACCTGCTTCCTCCTTCAGAGAGGTCGAAGGTAGCTAAAGCACGGTTTCTCTACACTGTTGTTTCTTCGAGTTAAAACGCCAGCTCTTATTCTTCATGCAAAAGTGCGGCTGCAGTGCTAGCTTGATGAAACACTAGGAGAGTCCTGTCCTGCCTTTTGCTGGGGCCTGAGTCTCACTCGCAAAAAGCTTTGGACTCCCTTGCAGTGCTCTCACGCACGCACACAACATACTGCTTCCACGTTCAGGAGCGGGTATTTTAGCTGAAGCACGGATTCTCTGCCACTTTTTTCTTTCCAGTTAGTGGGTTGTCTTTAAGCCTGCACATACACACGGGGCAACGGTACTCGCCCCATAACCATGATGTGAGTTGAGAGCTGCCTTCTGTACCGGCCTGTCTCTCCCCCGATTTCATGATATGGAAACCGTCCCCAGGCTCTCTTCCACAATACACCCTAAGCTGCTTCCTCCTTCAGAGAGGTCGAAGGTAGCTAAAGCACGGTTTCTCTACACTGTTGTTTCTTCGAGTTAAAACGCCAGCTATAAGACTACATGCGAAAGTGGGGCTGCAGGTCTAGCTTGATGAAACACATGGAGAGTTGTGTCCTGCCTTTTGATGCGGCCTGAGTCTCACTCGCAAAAAGCTTTGGACTCCCTTGCAGTGCTCTCACGTATGCATACAACATACTGCTTCCACCTTCAGGACCAGGAATTTTATCTGAAGCACGGATTCAATGCCAAGTTTTTCTTTCCAGTTAGGTGGTTGTCTTTAAGCCTGCTCGCTCACACGGGGCAACGGTAGTAGCCCCATAACCATCATGTGAGTTGAGAGCTGCCTTCTGTACCGGCCTGTCTGTCCCCCGATTTCATGAAATGGAAACCGTCCCCAGGCTCTCTTTCACAAAACACCCTAACCTGCTTCCTCCTTCAGAGAGGTCGAACTAGCTAAAGCACGGTTTCTCCACACTGTTGTTTCTTCGACTTAAAACGCCAGCTCTTAGACTTCATGCAAAAGTGGGGCTGCAGTGCTAGCTTGATGAAACACATGGAGAGTTGTGTCCTGCCTTTTGATGCGGCCTGAGTCTCACTCGCAAAATGCTTTGGACTGCCTTGCAATGCTCTCACGTATGCATACAACATACTGCTTGAACCTTCAGGAGCGGGTATTTTAGCTGAAGCACGGATTCTCTGACACTTTTTTCTTTCCAGTTAGGTGCTTGTCTTTAATCCTGCACACACACACGGGGCAACGGTAGTAGCCCCATAACCATGATGTGAGTTGAGAGCTGCCTTCTGTACCGGCCTGTCTCTCCCCCGATTTCATGATATGGAAACCGTCTCCAGGCTCTCTTCCACAATACACCCTAACCTGCTTCCTCCTTCAGAGAGGTCGAAGGTAGCCAAAGCACGGTTTCTCTACACTGTTGTCTCTTCGAGGTAAAACACCAGCACTTAGACTTCATGCAAAAGTGGGGCTGCAGGGCTAGCTTGATGAAACACATGGAGAGTCGTGTCCTGCCTTTTGATGCGGCCTGAGTCTCACTCGCAAAAAGCTTTGGACTCCCTTGCAGTGCTCTCACGCACGCACACAACATACTGCTTACACGTTCAGGAGCGGGTATTTTAGCTGAAGCACGGATTCTTTGCCACTTTTTTCTTTCCAGTTAGGTGGTTGTCTTTAAGCCTGCACACACACATGGGGCAACGGTACTCGCCCCATAACCATGATGTGAGTTGAGAGCTGCCTTCTGTACCGGCCTGTCTCTCCCCCGATTTCATGGAATGGAAACCGTCCCCAGGCTCTCTTCCACAATACACCCTAACCTGCTTCCTCCTTCAGAGAGGTCGAAGGTAGCTAAAGCACGGTTTCTCTACACTGTTGTTTCTTCGAGTTAAAACGCCAGCTCTTATTCTTCATGCAAAAGTGCGGCTGCAGTGCTAGCTTGATGAAACACTTGGAGAGTCCTGTCCTGCCTTTTGCTGGGGCCTGAGTCTCACTCGCAAAAAGCTTTGGACTCCCTTGCAGTGCTCTCACGCACGCACACAACATACTGCTTCCACGTTCAGGAGCGGGTATTTTAGCTGAAGCACGGATTCTCTGCCACTTTTTTCTTTCCAGTTAGTGCGTTGTCTTTAAGCCTGCACATACACACGGGGCAACGGTACTCGCCCCATAACCATGATGTGAGTTGAGAGCTGCCTTCTGTACCGGCCTGTCTCTCCCCCGATTTCATGATATGGAAACCGTCCCCAGGCTCTCTTCCACAATACACCCTAAGCTGCTTCCTCCTTCAGAGAGGTCGAAGGTAGGTAAAGCACGGTTTCTCTACACTGTTGTTTCTTCGAGTTAAAACGCCAGCTATAAGACTACATGCGAAAGTGGGGCTGCAGGTCTAGCTTGATGAAACACATGGAGAGTTGTGTCCTGCCTTTTGATGCGGCCTGAGTCTCACTCGCAAAAAGCTTTGGACTCCCTTGCAGTGCTCTCACGTATGCATACAACATACTGCTTCCACCTTCAGGACCAGGAATTTTAGCTGAAGCACGGATTCTCTGCCAAGTTTTTCTTTCCAGTTAGGTGGTTGTCTTTAAGCCTGCTCGCTCACACGGGGCAACGGTAGTAGCCCCATAACCATCATGTGAGTTGAGAGCTGCCTTCTGTACCGGCCTGTCTGTCCCCCGATTTCATGAAATGGAAACCGTCCCCAGGCTCTCTTTCACAAAACACCCTAACCTGCTTCCTCCTTCAGAGAGGTCGAACTAGCTAAAGCACGGTTTCTCCACACTGTTGTTTCTTCGACTTAAAACGCCAGCTCTTAGACTTCATGCAAAAGTGGGGCTGCAGTGCTAGCTTGATGAAACACATGGAGAGTTGTGTCCTGCCTTTTGATGCGGCCTGAGTCTCACTCGCAAAATGCTTTGGACTGCCTTGCAATGCTCTCACGTATGCATACAACATACTGCTTGAACCTTCAGGAGCGGGTATTTTAGCTGAAGCACGGATTCTCTGACACTTTTTTCTTTCCAGTTAGGTGCTTGTCTTTAATCCTGCACACACACACGGGGCAACGGTAGTAGCCCCATAACCATGATGTGAGTTGAGAGCTGCCTTCTGTACCGGCCTGTCTCTCCCCCGATTTCATGATATGGAAACCGTCTCCAGGCTCTCTTCCACAATACACCCTAACCTGCTTCCTCCTTCAGAGAGGTCGAAGGTAGCCAAAGCACGGTTTCTCTACACTGTTGTCTCTTCGAGGTAAAACGCCAGCACTTAGACTTCATGCAAAAGTGGGGCTGCAGGGCTAGCTTGATGAAACACATGGAGAGTCGTGTCCTGCCTTTTGATGCGGCCTGAGTCTCACTCGCAAAAAGCTTTGGACTCCCTTGCAGTGCTCTCACGCATGCACACAACATACTGCTTACACGTTCAGGAGCGGGTATTTTAGCTGAAGCACGGATTCTTTGCCACTTTTTTCTTTCCAGTTAGGTGGTTGTCTTTAAGCCTGCACACACACATGGGGCAACGGTACTCGCCCCATAACCATGATGTGAGTTGAGAGCTGCCTTCTGTACCGGCCTGTCTCTCCCCCGATTTCATGGAATGGAAACCGTCCCCAGGCTCTCTTCCACAATACACCCTAACCTGCTTCCTCCTTCAGAGAGGTCGAAGGTAGCTAAAGCACGGTTTCTCTACACTGTTGTTTCTTCGAGTTAAAACGCCAGCTCTTATTCTTCATGCAAAAGTGCGGCTGCAGTGCTAGCTTGATGAAACACTTGGAGAGTCCTGTCCTGCCTTTTGCTGGGGCCTGAGTCTCACTCGCAAAAAGCTTTGGACTCCCTTGCAGTGCTCTCACGCACGCACACAACATACTGCTTCCACGTTCAGGAGCGGGTATTTTAGCTGAAGCACGGATT